>NC_142132.1:14280568-14591590 GCF_024610735.1 Ursus americanus
TATTTTAAATATAGAAAATAATTGGAAGCCACTCAAAAATTTGCATTCATCTGTTGAGATCTGAAAGTTTGGGTTGGTTTATGATTGATCACAGGATAGTAGGGATGAAAGAAATACCACTGGATTAGATACTAACAAAAATTTTGCACGTCAAAGACCACTTTAATCAATTGTTAGAATTTTTGTTCCTTTTGAATTCCTGTGTTGCTTATGATAATATTTTAGAATGAGGCAGGGTGAGAATTGCTTTTCACCAAGTAAAGAGCTACATGGAAAAATTGGCTTATCTTCTATTTTCTGGAGACAAAGGTGAGATTCTGTTGAAAAGAAATAGGACAAGAAAAAACAAAATTAACTAACTCATTCTCAGTATTCCTGGTCTCCATCCTGTTACTCAAATAGATCTTTTGTTTTCA
Source organism: Ursus americanus (assembly GCF_024610735.1). NCBI lineage: Eukaryota > Metazoa > Chordata > Mammalia > Carnivora > Ursidae > Ursus > Ursus americanus. Next base: position 14,280,985 of record NC_142132.1, read on the forward strand.
AAACAAACACTTTGGGACATACTGGTGAGTTTGACATTGATCAGTATATGTCCCAAGATTTCCTTGATGGTTTTCCTTTGCATAAAAGAAACAGATGTCCCTGGGCAGTTTATGGAATCTGCTCATGTATTTGAATAAGGCCTTTCATCATTACTGCTTCATTTAGAGTAATAACACTGATTATTACAGCCACAACATCTGACATTGCTCAGAGATTATACCTTCAAAAAAAGAATCAAGAACTATGTTGCTTATGGCAAAGACCAGTATATCTATTTCACCATTAAAATTTTTTGCATTTCATAAACGACATAGGACAAAAATCTAATGTGGAATTACCAATAAAATCTTCCCAAGTTAATTTCTGACTGAACTCAGCCCAATTAAAATCCCCAGCCAGTGAGACCACATAACCAAACACCACAATAAGTAAAGTAACATAACCTGATACTAATGTTGTCCATATTACCCAGGCAGAAAGCTGTTGCCCACAGTGTCAACAGAATTCAGGAAATACGTGCATCAGCATGCATGTGTCGGAATGCAAGGAGACAAGCCAAATCTGGCTTTGACTATATAGTATCTAGAGCTTTATCTGACAAATTCAAAGATAGAGTGTGTACATCACAGGAAGTGCAACTTCCAGTTAACCTGACCTTAATGAAGACTTGTAATGTTATAATAAAGTCTATAACTGGATGTGAATATTCATGTCTTCTCGACTATAAAAGGTTCTTACTCAGAGTCAACGCTAGGGCCTAGGCTTCAGGGCAGGGAAACATTAACAGTAGCCCTTAGAAATGGCTATGACTTGGTGATGTCCACTGGAATTCTTGGGAGTCAATCAACAGTGAATAATTCCTCACATGGTCTGTTGCACTGATAAGCACTGTTTCTGGCACAGTTAGAGACAGTGCAGAGAAGGGCGACAGCAATCCAGACAGGGGGACGGCTTACAAAAATGTCTTGGGAAAGAAGTGATTCACACCATTAAAAATCCAGGTACAGTAAACTGATAATATGGCCTCAGTATTACTAATTTCCTAAAATATAACCTGGGAGTTTACAGAAAGAAACTGTGTAATTCTATCTGGATTCTGACATCACACCAATTTACTTAAAAACTAAAATATGGGGAGTGCCTGGCTGGCTTAGTTGGTTAAGCACTTGCCTTTGGCTCAAGTCATGATCCCAGAGTCCTGGGATCAAACCCCGCATCAGGCTCCCTGCTCAGCGGGGAGTCTGCTTCTCCTTCCCCCTTTGCCCCTCTCCCCTCTGGTGCGTTCTCTTTCTCTTTCTCTCAAATAAATCAACAAAATCTTAAAAAAAAAAAAAAAGCAACCTAGACTGTGTATCTTTTGTTTTAAAGGGGTAAAACAAAAAACAATTAAAGAAAAAAAAAAGGGGGGGATATCACACTAGTGAGACAACCCCAGTAGGCTCTACCAAGTCCCTACAAAAAGGTTTCAAACCTAAAGCCACAGGAGCATTTTGAGAGGCCGCCAATGATCCATCGAATAAGAACCTAAGCACCCATATTTAGTGCTTACAAGGCACTCAGTTTTTACCATATTTTTGTTCAATAAATGTGAATTATTGCGGAATTATTTTATAGCCCACTAGAAAAATGTTCCATGATATTAAATTCACCAGCACAGAGATGCTTTCTGGAATATCAAGCAGGTACCAAGTTCTGAATTTGTGCTAGAACAAAACAAACACAAACCACAATTTTTTTGGCTTCACATTAAGAAATCAGACGGTGCAGAGGGAGTACATGTGCATGCTTAAGGGACAATGTCCTCCAAATAAAGGAAGCCCTTGATCCTATCTCAGAGTCAAGAAGTTCTAGAATTATGTCTGCAATTATGTCTATATAATTTACATTGATTACAAGCTGGTTTCTGGGCTACAAGGAGGAAGCCTGGTGGGAGTAGGAAATGGGTGGTTAGATAAATAGGACTTGAACTTTCTGACAGGAATTGCAAGGAGAACCTCAACCTTATTCACATGGAGTCAGGTGTCTGTGCCTTGACAGAGAAGAGGTATCCAGAAGAGAACCCCAGGCTCAGGGATATGTCCCTTAGTGGCCAGGACAGTGGCCGGTGATTTTGGGGGTTTTGTTTGTTTGTTTTTCCAAATAGAAAGGATACCAGGAAGGCTATATGAGAACCCAGCACTGGAGATTTACAAGGGTGGAAAAAACTCAGCTGACAGAAATACATCAGTATCCTCCACACTTCCCCAATTTGCACAACAGCCTATAGAGGAGTGCAATCCAAAGGTAGAAAAAATAAAATAATTATCTTTGGCTTAAAGCCACCAGCAACAAAACAGACCTTGATGCCACAATTATAGTTACTTGCATCTGTAGACAGATCACTAGACAGGGTTAGTTTCTGACTCAGAGTCTGAGTGAATGAATCAGTTTGTCTTGGTTGGTATTAGGCAGTCTATGAACAAAGGGGTTATTTGAACTGCCCTCATGGTTGCCCCCAGCGAATGGTCAGGTGGAAAGAACGATGTAGATAACAAAGATTATCACACTGAAGAAGATTGCCATTAAGACTCACTGGGCTCTGTATCACGTGTCCCATATTAAAAATCAGAGCCTGTCCAGTGAAGACAAGGGGATGGTGTCCCCACCTGGCTTCAGCTGTCTCTGAGTAAACTCTGGGAATTCACGACACAATCCTAAAGGCTGCTTTACCTGTTGTACCGTACATTTCATTTTTTTAACAAGTCATTTTTTTAAACAAGTGGGTCTTTGTAGAAAACTGTGGGGTTACCAGGGTTGTTTTCTGCCATGGGTATTGAGGAATCCGACTTTGAAATACACAGTACAGTGTGCTTATGGGCCAACAGCTCTGGAATGACCAACTGGAAAATGTTTTCCCCAAAGAACTAAATGATACCAGAATCATTAAAGTATTTCTCAGCCTTACTTGCATATTCAGTTTAGCTGAATTATTCCGAGAGATTTAAAATCTTGGCATTAGTTTTGGTTTGCTTATTCATTTTGTTTATTCAGCACTTTTTCTCTCTTTAAAAATATTTAAAATTGAGGTATATTTTGTGAGATTGGAAGTGGGTGTAATATGGATTCTGCTAGATTTTGCTATCTTATGGCTGAAAAACTAGGCATTCATCCCACCAGCTGCCATGGATGGATTTTGAGAAAACATGGCAATTCAAGTGTGGCTGTGTGGAGTGGAGTGAATGTGGCACGCGTTTCTTTCCGGAACTGAATTCAGAAATGGGAACAATGACAGTGAAAATTGGAAGGAAGTGCCTAAGATGGCAGATGAAAGTGCCTATGAAGTTGTCAAGCTAAAAGGATATACCAACTGGGCTATTGGATTAAGTGTGGCTGATCTCATTGAATCCTTGTTGAAAAATCTATACAGGATTCATCCAGCGTCAACAATGGTGAAGGGAATGCATGGCATTGAGAACAAAATTTTCCCGAGGCTTCTGTGTATCCTGAACACCCAGGGATTAACCAGTGTTATCAACCAGAAGCTGAAGGATAATGAAGTTGCTCAGCTCAGAAGTTACCTTGTGGGACATCCAGAAAGACCGAAAACACCTGTGACTTTTGGCTTTTAGGCTGTAGAAATTCAAAATTACAGTGTGATTGACTGTGAGCCTTTCGTTTCTCATCCATATACATGGATCACAGTTTGCTTTTCTCTTCCTAAATACGTGAATCTGGGCTCACAGAATCGAAGCTACATGTGGTTTAATGCTTGCAGCATGAGACCTCAACAAATAAAATTAACTATAATAAAAATATGAATAAATTGAGGTATATTTAACATTCAGTAAAATATATAGGTCTTTGGTATTCAAAGAGTTTTTTTTAAAATTGTGGTGAAGTATAAGTAATATACAATTTACCATTTTAAACATTTTTAAGTACAGTTCAGTGGCATTAAATACATTCACACTGTTGTGCAGCCATCACCCCCATCCATCCAAAGAACTTAATATCCCCCAAATAAGACCCTGTACCCATTAAACGCTAACTCCTCTAGGGGCGCTTGGGTGATGCAGTCAGTTGAGCATCCAACTCTTGGTTTCTGCTCAGGTTGTGATCTCAGGGCCCTGATCTCAGGGTCATGGGATCAAGCCCCACATAGAGCCCTGTGTCAGGCTCCATGTTCAGTGTGGAGTCTGCTTAAGACTTTCTCTCCCTCTCCCCCTGCCCTTCCCCACCGCTTGCTCATTTCTCTCTCTCAAATAAATAAATAAATAAATAAATAAATCTTTAAACACTAACTGTTCTGTGTTGTGAAACATCTTTTTTATGCGTGTACTTGCTACCTGTATACCTTCTTTTAGGTATTCTTCTTCTTTTAAGGTCTTTGACCCATTTTTTAATTTGAGTTGTTTTCTTACTGTTGAGATTTAAGAGTTCTCTGTATATTTTATATATTTAATAGATGTTTCTTTTGCAAATATTTTCTCCCAGTCTGTGGCTTCTCACTCTCTTGGGATTGTTTTTCACAGAGCAGTTTGTTATTTTAATGAAGTCTGGCTTATCATTTTTTTCTTGGTTCATTTTTAATATCAATTTACAGGAATTCTTTTTATATTCTGGATTCAAGTTCTGTCAGAATTATGAGCTTCAAGTATCTTTCCCAATCTGTCTTTTTATTTTTTAAATAACACCTTTTGATGACAGGAATTTTTAATTTCAATGAAAACAAACCTAGAGGTTTTTTTTGTTTTGTTTTTTTGGTTGTTTTTTTTTTTGTAATGGTTAGCACTTTTTGTGCCCTATCCAAAAAATTCTGCCTACCCCAAAGTGGCTAAGATATTCACCTATGTTTTCTTTCTACAAGGTTCCAGGTTCTGGGTTTTACATTTCAATCTATAATCCATTTCAAATTAAGTTTTGTGTATGTAGTAAGAGAGGGGTTTATGTGTATTTTTTTCCATATGGATATCCATATGGGATATTTGTTTAAAACAACTTTCCTTTGCCCCACTGGATTGCCTTGATACAGTGGCAAAAAATGAACTGATCATATATATATATATATATATATATATATATGTAAGACAATTTCTAGCCGCTCTATTCTGATCTCTTGATCTATATGTTTATCTTTATGCCAATACCACAGTATCTTAATCTAAGCTTTAAGGAGTAAGTCTTAAAATCAGGCAGTGTAATTTTACCAATTGTGCTTTTTTTTTTTCAAGATTGTTTTGGATATTCTGGGTCCTTTGTATTTCTATGTAAATTTTAGAATCAGGTTGTATATTTCTTCATAAAATCCTCCTGGTATCTTAATAGGGATTTCATTGAGTGTATGGACTTATTTGGAGAGAACTGACATCCAGATGTTAATGAGCCTTCCAATCCATGAACATCTCTCTCCATTTATTTAGGCATTGTGTAATTTCTCTAAGTAATATTTCATACTTTTCAATGTAGAAGTCTTGTACATCTTTTGTAAGATATCTGAAGGTATTTTCCAAAGTATTTGATGTTTTTTGATGCATTCATATTTAATATTTTTTGAAATTTAATTTTAAATTGCTCATTGTTTGTATACAGAATACAATTTTTGAATATTGCCTGTGTATCTTGTGTTCATGCTAAATTCACTTGTTAGTTCTACTATACTTTTGGATGATTCCATAGAATTTTTTAAATACTCACTGATGTTGTCTGTGAATAATGAGAATTTTACAACTTTCTTCCAATTTAGATGTCTTTTGTTTCTTCTTCTTGCCTCAGTGCAACAGCAAGAACCTCTACTACACAGTCGAATACAAATGGTGAAAGCAAACATTCTTGGCCTGTTTCCAATCTCAGAGGAAAGGATTTAACATTTCACCATTAAGTACCATGTGAACTGTAGGTTGTTTTGTAATGCCCTTTACTGAACTGAGGAGGCTCTCATCCTGGTTTGCTGAGAGATTTCATCATGATGGAGTACTGAACTTTGCCAAATGCTTTTTCTGCATCTATCATGAGTTTTTTTCCTTTATTCTGTTAAGTGGTGTATTCCATTGGCTTGGTTTTCAAGTGTTAAATCAACCTTATATTTGTGGAATAAACCCCACTTCACTATGATAAATTATCCCTTGTGTATATTACCCGGTTGTTACAATTTTTGTGTTATGTTCATGAGAGTTATTGATCTATAATTTACTTTTCTTGTAATATCATCATTAGGTCTCCGGGTTATTCTAGCCTCATAAAATGAAGTAAGAAGTATTGTCACCTATTCCATCTTGTGAAAGAATTTGTGTAGACTGGTTTTATTTCTTCCTCCAGTGTCTGGTAGAATTCACTAATGAAGATAACTGGGACTGTAGTTTTCTTTGTAGGAAGGTTTATGATTACAAATTCAATTTATTTAATAGATATGGGGCTATTTGGATGCTCTATTATTATGTAAGTTTTGGTAATTTATGTATGTCTAGAAAGTCGTCTATTTTATGTTGCAAAATTAATTGGCATAAAGAAGTTTGTAATACTCATATTATTCTTATAATATCTACAGAATCTGTATTGGGGCCCCCTCTTGTATTCCAGATATCAGTGACTTGTGTTTCCTCTCTTTTTTGATTACACTTGTTCAGGTGTATCAATTCTACTTGTCTTCCAAAGTATCACATTACAGGTTTTTAAAATGTTATTGTCCTGTATTGTCTATATTGCTTTGTTTGCTTAACAATGTATCATCAACATTTTCCAAAAGTGATGATATTAATATTCCTCAATTTTTGGTAGTTGCAATATAATATGCTCTTAATTCTGTATTTAAGTCATTTCCAAATTTTTCAAAACTACAAACGATGGTGTATTCTTATTTACAAACATCACATAACCCATGCTGGTATCTAGTAGGACCTGCTAGGTTATAAACCATGAAATTAAAATGTTGATAGGGTCTCCAAAAATATTGTAATGTAAAAGTATGCTTTTTCATCATCTTCTTGTTTAATTTTTGCCAATTTCCTAAAGAAATTTATCTTGTTTTTGTTTACATTTAATTATAAATGAGTTTAAGCATCTTTTTGTATAAATAGTGGCCTCTGTATCTTTTTCTATTAATTATTCATATCTCTTGCCCATTTTTCTTTTTTATTAGTTTTTGAAGTTCTTTCTGCATTATTCATATTAACACTCCACTTATCACCTATTGCAAATTTGTTCTCCCAGTTTTGTGTGTGCATGTGTCTGTGCACAAGTGTGTTGGGTGTTTTTTAAGTGTTAGGAATAGATGAATGTTTATAAAGTGTTTGGCACAGTGCATAGCAGATATCCAACGCACAGAACTATTGTTACTAATCCTGTCATGTGAATGGTTGATGTTAGGAGTCTACCTTGCTGCCCGTACTACTAAAGGTCATTAGGAAGCTAAATGCTTGATTTTCTCTACACTTCTGATTTACATCAGATTTCTTCCCCAACAGAACAATCATGGAGAACTACTGCTTTCCTACTCCCACATTCTGTAATAAACTAGCTAAATTTAAAACTTCTATAGGAAATTGCATTTCAATTAATATAATCCAACTCACACTACAACACTGATACCATTTTGCATGACAAGCATCAGAAAATAATTTAAATTCTTATGACTCATCCTGGAGAACAAAATGTCCTCAGACAGTGGGACACAGGTGTGACAGGTGCCATCAACCTCGTAGTCTCTGTCTCATGCTCCGTGGATGAGAAATAACATACCTTGGATAAGAAATAAAGAAATGTTGATGTAATTTGCTGTATTCCCTGTGCACCTTCTGCCACAGGAAAAGATTTTAGTGGACTATCTTGCTCAGCTTGATCTGACAGGCTTCAATGATATAAACAATTTCTGCAGGTGTTATTAGATAAGAAGGACACTCTTAAAAAAGAATCACAGGCTCTATGTGAACCTAGATGAAAAAAGTGGTAGTTTCCATGAGAAAATCGAGAGAGTGTGAGAACTGACAGTTAACTACACTTGGAAATAAGGCTTTTCAAGTGAGAGACTCTAATTACTGCTGTATGCTCTACTAAGAAGTCCTTTACCTAACATTGATATCTTCCTTTGGCCCAGATTAATTAAGCCTAAACCAATTTTCTGTCACTGAGATTGTTCAGCCACTAGGAAAAGTAGAAAGCTGGGTGAATATTAGCCTTACAATGATGTGTGTCTTTATAAATTTTATCCTATCTTCAAGCAACCTCATCTAAATTTTTAACAAAAACAATTCATTTGATGACTCATTTATTCAACAAGCTTCTATTAACCACTTATTAAAAGTGTTTTCCCACTCTTATATGTTCTAGTACCGAGCACTGAGCCTGGCATGACTATTAATTTTTTTTAAAGATTATTTATTCATTTGAGAGAAAGAGAGAGAGACAAAGAGAGCGAGAGCACGAGCAGGGGAAAGAGTCAGAGGGAAAGGGAGAAGTGGACCCCGCACTGAGCAGGGAGCCTAGCTCGGGGCTCCATCCCAGGACCCCGGGATTATGATCTGAACTGAAGGCAGATGCTTAACCGACCGAGCCACTCAGGCACCCCAATCATTGATGTTTAATAAACATTTATTTGACAAATAAATTAATGAATGAAACCACGTGCTGTGCTAGGTGGTATGGACATGTTTAAATCCCTACCTTTCTTGACAGCATTTGAAACACTTGCCCATTCCTTCCTTCCTTGAAGCACTGTTCCTATGCTTCCTCAATGTCACAGTCACCTGTTTCTGCTCCTAATTCTTTGGGAAATCCTCACTGTTCTTTGCTGGTTCCTCCTCTACTTCCCCATTCAATTTTGGTAGTTCCTCCAAAGTCTGTCATAGGCCTTCTTCTAAGTCTGCTCACTCTCCCCAGGTCATTTTATTCATCTCCAAGAATTCAATTATTGTTTATATGTGGACAACAAATCATTATTTCTAACCCCGATCTCTCTCTTGAATGACAGATCATATATCTAATTGTCCCTGGGTTTCTCCCCTTAGATATCACACAGATACCTCATATTCATTGGCATCAAACTGGAACTCATTACTTCCCCTTTAACTCCCTTCCACATGCTTCGGCCCCACAACACACTATCTCAATAAACGGCACTCCCAAGCAACCTAGTGTTCAAGCTAGAAACCTGGAAGTCATGTTTGAGTCCTCTATCTTCTTCACTTATTTCTACTTTGTTCTATGCAACCAATCATGAAGTTCTTTTAATTCTAGGGCTTACATTTTCCCCAAATCTGTCTCGTCCCAATCTTCTCTACAATGACTTCGGTCCAAGCTGCTATCAGTTTTTACCTCCTCCTACTACAACAGTCTCCAATCTCCCTGCTTTCAATCTTGTTCTTCTTCAATTTCTTACCCATACTGTAGTAGGAAAGAATGATTCAGTGTAAATATGGTCATATTCTTCTTCTTGAAACTCCTTGTCTATTGTCCTTAAAGTAGATTCCAAGCAGCTGAAACAGCTTAATAATGCATTCCAAGATCTGGCCTGTGCTGTTTCTATACTATATGAGATTCAGTTCCTTGAACACTCACGGTATCATCTCTTACCTCGAGGCCTTTGTACAGGCCCTTCCCTGTTCCTGAAACAGTCACCTCCCATCTCCACATCACCTTTCATCATGCTAACTCCTCCATTCCTTCCATATCTATTACCACGGTGCTCTTAACACTTGTATCATGAAATTTAACACATACTTTGTAATTTCTTTTTCTTCCCCATTAAAATAAGCTTTGTTAGTGTAGGGACAATGTGTATATTGAACTCCACCATCTTGCCAGCATTAGCATCATGTCTGGTACATCATACTCTATAAATATTTGCTGACTAAATGAATGAATAAATGGGATTCAAACAAAAATAAAATATAGTCTCTGCCCTCAAAGAGCCTGGAGGAAAAAGAAAGACAAAATGATTAATTATAACTGAGCCAAAATTATGTTTTGTAACATAGGTATATGTAAAAGTTAAACGAGAGTTAAAAGACTGATCATTTTTGCCTATATTGCAAATGGCCCAGAAAGGCTTTATAGATAAAATGACACCTGAACCAAATCTTGAAGAATAACCAGACATTCAGAGTGCTTGGAATAGATAAAGTACTTTAGCTGGTAATGCCCAGCATTCATTCTTCCTCCTTGTGGTAACGACACTCCCACTTTCTTCTGGAGGAATATGCTTGTCTTTTCCCAGTGGTTTGCATTCAGCTGACCTCATTCTTTGCCACCCCTCAGCCTGGCCTGGCCAATCAGAATCAGAGAGAGTGGTTCAGGCACAGGGACCTTGTCCATGCAGGCCAATGAGAGCCAGTTCAGAGACCTGCTAGAACTAGTAGAGGAGGAACACTCTTTCCATGGGGGATAGCTACACTGATGATAAAAGCCTGAAGCTGCTAGTAGCCATCTTTGACACCATGTGGGCAGAGTTTACCTGAAGATGAAGCTGGAAGACTGAAAAATGGACGTAGGGGTGGAGAGATGAGACTGGTCTAATTACTTTGTTAAAACCCTTAGATCCAGCTGTGCGGGAAGGCCAATATGTATTCCGGGACTTAACTACTTAAGCAAAACCACACACTCCTTCTTTGTTTTTTGAAGCTAGTTTGGGTTGGATATCTGATCTTTTACTAGTAAAAGTGTCTCAACTTATTCAGCACTTAATAAATAACTATTAAAATGTGTACAAATGTTCAGCTATTAGAATCAATCCTTACACCAACCATTATGATGTCATTCTTCTTGACATGCACCAGGAAACAATTCCTATTCTTAATATATAACCAGAAGATTTGCACAATCTGTACTATATTCAAACAGCATACATAATGACTAGAGCACTGCCAACTTATGATGACATGATTTCACTACCTTTTCCGCATGATCAAATTACACATTTGTTGAAGTAGATCTTCTCAACTTGTCTCATGTAATTTTAATATTGCAACTTTTCTACACACATGAAACCTCCTTTCTGTTTCCTAACATAACTCAAACATAGCTCTGCTTTAGACAGTCTTCTATCTGGAACACCTTTTTTTTTTTTTAATTGGAAATCCAAAATTTATATGCTAAACAATTTATGTAACAAAAATATCAATAGGGCACTAATAGGCTTTTGTATCTCTATAACCTAGGTTCTAAATTAACTTCAGCATTTTCTGAAATGCTCTAATTGACAGAGGTTTATAGGCTTAATACTAGTGCTCAAAATTTTCATTAACCTGGAGATCCCACTAAATGTAAACATCATGCTCCCTATAATCTTAAGAAGGTAACTAAATATAATATAAGGGAAAAATAAGTATGCCTCACTTTAGCTGCAGCCTTGCCTAAATTTCCTATAGTCATAGAACCCATTTCCCTAAAATATCCCATATAGATGCTCTAACAGAGTGAAAAATAAATGAAAATTAAAGTAGGTTTTTGGCACTTATAAACTGGCTTAATAGATGAGACCTCATGGATTCCCAGTTAAATTCATTAATTTGCTCCAATGTACATTAAAACAGAGCTTTCAAAGATAGAAACTTATTATATAAAACCTAATTAATAAAAGGTTGATCATCTCACTGCTTCTCCATTTAATAGCTCCAAAATTTTGCCAGTTATTAAATTTTTGCTTGGAAAAAATAAAGGACATCCCATGGTGGATTACATAGTCTGAATTCTATAGTCCCATCTATTAAGGCCCCATACCTAATATCCAATACTATTAAAATTACTAATTCCATCCAGTCAATAACTATAAATGAAATTGTTCTATCCCTTATTTTGCATAATTATTACATGGGTGTTTACTGTTGTCAAAACTGACCAAAATCCACTTAAAATCTGTGCATTTTATTGCATAAAAATTACATCTCAAAAAGTGATTTAAATTTAAAGAAAAAACAACTACAAAGAAAAATATGTTTCGCATAACAACACTACACTTTTATGCAAGCCAGAGAGGAATTTTTTCCTTTAAAAACAAAAGCAAAAACATGTACTTTTATTGAAGTCTTTATAAGCTGATTTATACTGCCCTGTATGAGTTGATTATTAAATTTTAGGAACTTTGTGAACCAGCTGTTAAGCTATTGTTATCTTGAAATTAGCCATGATAGAAGCCTTCACAACACTTTACAAATCAGGGCTCCTCCCACACCCACTGCCTCAGTGAGCTGGTTTACTAACACACCACTGTACTTATGATTTAAATTAAAATAAAGATCTACTTTGCATGTCATGTTTAGAGTTATGGTCAATAAACAAAGCAAACTTTCCAAAATAGAGTTTTACAAAAATTACTTTTATTACTGTAGACTATCAATATCTCCCTGTCTGCTCCCCTTTTCTTCCCATCACCTGTGGTCCCAACTAATAATTTCAACTCTTTTGGCTGTTCATTTTTAATTTGCCTTCATGTCACTAACATGCTGCTGCTGCTTATTTTTTTAGTTTTGGCACTATCTACTGATTTCCCACGTGAAAGATATGGATTTAGTCTTCTTTCTCACATAACATCTGCCACCATCACAAACACACTTCTTCCCACTCCTATCCTTCCAACATTGTGTTATACTTTTAGTTAGATCAATAGTCTACTATGATTATCAAAATATCCACAGCTGAGCTATCTAGTATTATGATTAGTATTACTTATCCTTCCTTGCACAACTTTTTGTTTTCTCTGGAGTTAATGATATTCTTGTGGTTTGTTTTATTTGCTTAATTTTCCATGTACTTATCACTGACCGAAACTCTATCTGAACTGTTTAAAATTCCTCTCAATATTTCCAATGTATCGGGTATTGTAGCAATTCTATTTTGGGAACACCTCTCTGGAGGCTATTTTCATTTGGATTGGTTGCTTTCCAGGACTGGTGCACAGCTGTGATCCTGGGATTTATCTTCCCCATATCTATAAGATTCTCATTACCTCTCTCGTGAATTGGTAAACCAACTGTTAGATCAGTCATCCAAGTATTGCTGTTAAGTTCAAAGCATTCTGACTCCTGATCCCTCAGAGGTGAACTATTTTTCACTTTGCAACTTCCTACGATCTCATCTTTGTCCTTCATATTCTGAAATTTTGTGATGATGTCAGTTGGAGAGCAGGATTAATGATTCCACTACGCCCTTAATGTGTTCTTTCAATCTAAAAACTCAGGTCCTTTAATTCTTGAAAAATTTCTCTGCTTTTTCTGCTCTCTTTCCAAACTCCTATTATTCAGATATTGAACAAAATGAACTGATTCTTGACTCTTATCTTTCTTTCCTATTTTTCCTCTTTTGTTTTTTTGCTCTACTTTCCGGGAGATTTCCTCAACTTTATCTTTTCACACTTTTATTTTAAAAAAATGCTCTTGCTAACATTTTAAATTTCATTTATTTTGCATCTTGTAATGGCAAATACCTTCTCACATCTCTCTGAGAATATCAATGACTTTTTAAAAGCTTTCATCTCCCTGAGTAACCTCTTCCAAGTTGCTTTTCCCCTATTTGTTTGGATAGGCCCTCTTCTTGTTAAAGGCATGTCTTGTGGATATTGACTGCTTCTATTTAAGAATGAGGCTGTAAAATGTTTTAAAATTTCTTTGGGGTGCATGGGTGACTCAGTCAGTTAAGCATCTGACTCTTGATTTTGGCTTAGGTCATGATCTCAGAGTTGCGAGATCCAGCCTTGCTTCGGGCTTTGCGCTAGGTGCAGAGCTTGCTTAGGATTCTCTCTCTCCCTCTCCTTTTATTCCTCCCTCACCCCCACTTGCACTCTTGCTCTCTGTCTCTCTTCCAAAAAAACAATCAAATTAAATTAAGTTAAATTAAATTTCTGGACACATGGGTGGTACTTATCAACTGTGCGTTTCATGCTGGGGTCATCTGGCTGGACTGTTTCACTGAAAAATTTCTTTCCTTAAGTCTTTTCTGCTGAACTTGTGAAATTCCTCAGAGGATATTCCAATCTTTTGTTTGGAGTGGTATGGTTCTCAAACTTGAGTGTACATCAGACTCACCCAGACACCTTGTTAAAACACAGATTGCTGGGCCCCACCTATAGAGTCTCTGAGACAGAGCCCTAAACTTGAGTGTACATCAGACTCACCTAGACACCTTGTTAAAACACAGATTGCTGGGCCCCACCTATAGAGTCTCTGAGACAGAGCCCTAAAATTTGCATATCTAACAAGTTCCTAGATGATATTGATGCTGCTTGTGCTGGGATCATACATTGAGAATACTGGCTGGCCTAGAGGATATAAATTTCATTGTCCAAATCAAGGCCTAGTTTAGAGTAAAGTGTTGGGCTTACAACATTTAGAATGTAAGCATTTCTTAATCCCACTGTTTTCAGTAATTATACTCTATCCTCAACAGTGCCTGGTACCTTCTGTCCAGAGACCTTCTGTTTTATAGTTTCCAGAAAATAAGCCTAAAATCTTCTGCCAGAGCTGGGAGGGGGCTGTTCACAGCCTGAATGGGGAATAGGACCTGAGGATCTCACTGTTTCTTAAACACACATCCAACCAATCCCATTGTTTTCAATCCCACCTTCACTTACACTTCCAGAGGTACATAGTACTGCCAGTTTCCAAGTGTTTCGAGAATTCTTTAGGGGCAAATCAAGACGGGTCTCATCTTTCTTTCTGCCAGTTTGGGATCCACTTTCTCAAGTTTGCTAAGTCATCTCCCAACTATCCATCTACTTCCAGCTTCCAAAATCATACAACTATCAACTCTTCTACATCATTTCTCTTTGTCCTTTAGGCTTTCAAAAAAAATTTTTACTATCATATTTGTAGAGTTTGGGGAAAGAAGCAGAGGTAAAAGTTTGTGTTCAATCTGCTGCCCTCAACTGGAAGTTAGAAAAGTCTTTAGTATCCAACAAATGATATTCCCAGACAAATTACATCTCAGAATATAAAAACAACAAAAGCAAATTGAATCATCCCCAAGAGTTCTGCTAGACTGGTCAGTTCAGCTGTTTCAGACTTGGCAAAAGAGGTAAACTATGTTTGCATAGGATGGTCTCTTTCACAGCTTCAGACTGCACCTCTCCCACAGCCAAGTGTGTCATGGGTCTGGGATACAAGCCACACATATGAAATTCTGGTGACTCAAACAAGATATCCAAGTATGTGAACAAGAAAGTTCCTCTTTGCATATAGAGAACAACACTAAGAACATTAATATCATGCCAAGTTACACTATCTGTTCCATACTGTCTTCTGCCCAACAACAGCTAAAATGACTAGGATTTATATACACAATGTCAGAATTATGCTAGTCCCTTTATATACTCTGTCTTAAAGAATCTTTACAACAACCCAACACAATGGATATTATTTTACTCTTTTATTACCAGTTAGGTAACTGAATTCCAGAAGAGTTAGGTAACTCGCCCAAGGCCAAATGGGAAGGGCAGAGCCAGAATGGGATTCTAAAGCCACCGCACGACCATTTTTGAAATTGGGTGAGTTAAAAGCAAATAAAAATATTTATTCTGAACACAGAACCAAAGCTGATTTCATAAGGCAACACAGTGTACTTGAATTTAAGGGTTTTTTTAAACAGATTAAGATCACATCTTATTTTGTGTGGGTGTGACCTATACAGCATCCACCAGAGCAAAACTTTAAGAAATAGTCATTAAATTGAAGATGGTTATAATATATTTCATAGCTCTGTGAATAACACACAAGAACAAGTTCATTCAAGATTATCATAGACATGTCTGGTAAGTCACTAGACAGACTTCTGCCAAGGGAAATCAACAGGCCAGGAAACCCTTCAGAGACGCACAGACTTTGTTCCTTATCATTACTCTGCAATATTTTCTGTCTTTTTAAATAAAAGCAGATTCTACACATGTGAACCAACAAAGTGGTTTTCCCGAAGGATACTTTGAGGGTGGATATTTTAGCTTTAGTTTATAAAGGTCACTCTGAAGTTTTGTGCTCTTTGAGGAGTCTTCCAAAGGAAGATTTTTACAGGAGAAGAGAGATTCAGTGAGGGGCTAATGATCACATTTTAAAATAAAAAAACGGGAATGAACTTCTTTTAGTATCCATGAGTGAAAGTAACCCAGTAAAACAGATAAATAAGATAAAAGTGGGCAACAAGAGTAGAAGTGGAAAATAAGAGAAAAAAATTATAAAAATGTGTCTGGAAGAAACTCAGGAAAGGCAAAGATGTTAACATTTAGGGCAAGAAGGAGATGAAGGAGATGAAGGAAAAACTGCTTAGAACTGCCCATGAAACAGCTTTGTTATAGGACTACGGGACCCACTTTGCTGGGAAGGGGAGAAATCACTCAACTACATAATGTTTTCACTTTATTGCAGGCCAGGAGCTGGGCTACAGAATCATAAAAAGCAAAATGTCATTAACTAATACTGAATTTTTCATTCAATTTAAAAGGACTTGCTAGGAAACCAAACACAAAATGTGCTCCACAACTGAGAAGACAGCTTAGCCTGTCTCAGAGAGCACAAATAGTTCATTGATGTGCTAGGCAGAGTAATACCCCCTTCCAAAGAGGTCCACATCCTAATCTCCAAAACCTGTGAATATGTAAGTTACATGGCAAAGAGAAACTAAGGTTGTAGATGGAGTGAAGTCTGTTAATTAGCTGACCTCGAGATGCGGAGATAAGCCTGGATTGTCCAGGTGGGCCTCAAAATGACAAGGTCCTTATAAGTTGAAGAGAAGGGCAGAAGAGGGAGACCAGGGGGACTCAACATGAGAACAACCTGGCTTAATGGGCTGCATGGAGTAGGATGGAGGAAGGGGCCACATGCCAAAGAATGCAAGCTGCCCCCAGAAACTAGAGAAAAGAAGAATCTATAGATTCTATCCTAGAGCCTCCAAACGGAATGCAGCTCTGACGACATCTTGCTTTCAGTGCAGTGAAACCCACATCACACTTCTCACCTCCAGAACTGTAAGACAACAGATGTGTGTTGTTTTAAGCCACTCAATTTGTGATAATTTGTCATAGCAGCAATGGGAAACTAATACAACTGACACGCCCATGTACGTAAACTCATTGTCAGTCTTACTCTCTAAAGCAAGCCAGTCAACCTTCACTTAACAGTGTGCCTAGTAAAAATAAAAATAAAACTGTCACCTTTTTTTGTTAGGTGACTCCATTTTTCAGTTTCAAATAAGTGTATTCCCAGTTAAGCTTAATTAACAAGGTTTTATGAAAACAGAAATCAGAACTGAATTAAACATGTGTAAGTAGTCTGTTTCGCACATCATCATTGCATAATACTGTTGTAGTACGGCCAACTCTGCTGCTTTCTACACTTGTAGAATGGATTAACCAAACATCCTTCCCTAAGAAGAACTTCCTCCACTGGTTTGTATGTATACATTAATTCTTCAATTCTGGTAGTCAGTCATCAGCTATTTTTTCTAGATGCTTCCTCCATTCCTTTAAAAATGTTCCCATAGTAGTTGAGTATCCCCAACTTCCCTCTTAACAATATCAAGGTGTGACTGTGAATGGCAAACGATAATTGGTTGTACTGAGAGCAAACTTGAATTTTTTTTTGGCAGGGGGAGACATCACCAGAACGAGAATTTGAGAAAGAAATAATTGTAGGTACCTAGTGCTCAAAAGTTAATATTAGGTCTTTTGTTTATTTGTTTGTTTGTTTCTAGTTTTTATTTAAATCCCAGTTAGTTAACATATAGTGTAATATTAGTTTCAGGAGAAGTAGGTTGTTTAAATCTTTTTTTTTTTTTTTTTAGATTTTTTTATTTATTTGACAGAGATAGAGACAGCCAGCGAGAGAGGGAACACAAGCAGGGGGAGTGGGAGAGGAAGAAGCAGGCTCATAGCAGAAGAGCCTGATGTGGGACTCGATCCCAGATCGCCGGGATCATGCCCTGAGCAGAAGGCAGACGCTTAACCGCTGTGCCACCCAGGCGCCCCAGGTTGTTTAAATGTTAGCAATCACCTTCTCTCACCAACATTACTGAAGATGATTAGGTTCCAGGCCAATCTATAAAACTTAACCCACTAGGCATGTGAAGTGGAAGTTAATCACATACATCAAGTCTTCCACATTTAGTGGGTACCTGCAACATGCAAGGCTCTTTGATACGAGCTCAAAATGCAAAGATAAATGAAAATTCTTGCTCTCCTATAATTCACAATCTAGAGGAGGCTAATAATTATTCCACTGCTGAATAATACTATAATGCACATCCAGTAAAGGTTCAGTGGGGGCACAGATGGCATCCTCAATTTACCTGATGAGACGAGGAGACACTTGGCAGAGAAGGAAAACACTTGTGCACTATCTGAAAGGAAGGAATATTCTTATTCCAATGACCTCCAAGCTTGCTGGAAAGGAGGAAGCCTTGGCCACCACTGGAGAAGTTTAAGCATCCTTGGTACCTAATTAACTGCTCTCTGCATCCATGAAAAAAAAGTCTCTTTGTTGCATTTCTAAACCCAGGCAAATTAGTACCTATGTAGTCTGAATTGGGAAAGATGGCATTTATTAGAGAGGACTGCATTTAGGTAGTCCTCGGTTCAAACCTGCTTGGAAACTGTCACTGCATTATCTTGGTAATTTGCTTAGGCTGGCAGCCTCTGGTTTCTTGGCTATAAAACAATCACCAACATTCCCATCTTTTAAGATAGTGGTGAAGATTAGAGCTGGTTTATGTAAAGCACCTAGCATGAGAGATCAAAAATGGAATTCTGAATTTGGACTCTAACACCAACACACACACAAGTCAAGTGTTCACAGATCAGGAAAAACACCGAACTCCTCAAGAATCACTGCCAAGTGTAACTGATGCCCCTCAGAAAAATCAGCAACATGCAACAAAATGAAACCCAGCTCCTGTTTCACTGAAGAACAAATCTAGCAGCTCTGAGTCTGCATTGTTTTGTCGTTCACCACAACCCTTAGCAATCCTCAGGTAGAAGTGCAAGTTCTGTAAGCAAAAGGATCACATCTTAGTCACCTTTGGTCCCATTGCACAACTATGATTTCTCGTTTAGTAGGTGCTCATTCTTCACCTTAAAAAGTAGAGATATATAGTCAATCTGCATGCATGTAAACAACAGAGCTTGTACTTACTTGGACATTATAATTTGGAGTTGACAGAAGCACCAAGAATATATTCCTACTAAATAATTTATAAAATATTTTATTTGAGAAAGAGGAAAATCACTCAAAGTAAAGCCATTCATTTAAGAAAGAAGCTATCTGAATACATACTATGTGTCAGGCACTGTTCTCTATACACCGGGAGATAGCAATGAAAGAGACAATTTCATGATGCTTATATTCTAGTCTGAAAGGTGGTGAATGTGACAAAATTTATAAATAAGAAAAAAACAGGATAAGTGCTAAGAGACAAATAAAGCAGAAAAGAAAGGCAGAAAGTATCAGGGAGACTACGCCAGCATGGTAGCCATGCTGTGATGACAAGAGCTCACAGATTCTGCATGTATTTTGAAGGTAGAAACAACAAGATTTGGTGATGGATTAGACACATGAAATACTGTCAAACATTCAACTATTAGGATATTCTTGGAGTCAGCAGAGATTTACCCCAATTTCCTTTCATCAACAGAATTGCACTAGAAAAAAATGTGCTAGAAAATTCATCAACATGAATTCTGTAGATGATAAATGATAAGGAGATAGGAATTTTAAAGTAAAGCTTTAAAGAAAACACTATCTGGTGATTAAAGGTGCTTGGCAGGTCAAATGCCAAAGATCTTAAGTAGAATGACTTCACTTCATTTGATGGACCAACAATTCATGAGCGAATCTTTGAACACTAAAGACAAACACTAAATAATCAAGGTTAACAAACTCAGAAGTTGTATGATCAAAAATCTGATTTTACACCAACTTTTCATGTGCTCTCAGAACAAAAGTCTTATATTTTTTAATTCAAAAATAAAGAAAATGTCTTGATTAAACCAATTAGGTTCTTTTAACATTAGCAAAAGTAGAAACAGTAATATTACTAAAATTTCACTTTTACATCCCTTGAACTTTATATTTTCTCTTGGATGCATGTGATACTAATTTGAAAATTGGTATCATATTTGAAAATTATATATGGAACGATTAGAAATTATATATAGAAATTTAAAATTTATATTTACATAAATGGGGAAGAGGGGAATAAAAGAAGGAAAGAAAGGAGAAAGGAAGAATCACTTGTTTATAAGGATTTGTCATTCCCAAACTTCCTTTTTTTCTCTCATCTTGGTCAAGGTGGTACCAGAGAAATCCAGCAGATGGCACTCATACATTTTTCTAAATATGGTGCTGAATAAAAACAGGTTTGCTCAAACTTTGTATTTCAGACCAGAAACACCGAATAAATCATAGTCAGAAGCAAATGCATTTCCAAATTTTCTATTACCATGGAGAAATAATGCTTTTAAGCTTCTCTAATGCACATTCAGAGCTTGCAAGCAACTTACAATTTTCACTTCCTATTCTAGTAGCTGGTGGAAAGTAAGCATTCAGAGCCATTACCTGCCAATCAACAGCTTGATAATAGAGGGCTGTAAGTAAACATTGAGAGACCCACAAACTTTTTCCATGATGGGATATGGTATTGTTTTCTCCTAGCCTCTTTTCAATGCTTTTATTGGTTGTTCTACAAAGATAGGTTCTGAAATTAGCAAACATTATTACTGCTAGTTTTTAGCTAAGTAAACAGTCTCAGAAAGAGTAAAAAATGAGGAACAGAGTAATTCAACCAAGAAAGAATCAACAATAGATGAACTCAGTCTCTTTAACTAGAGAATCAATAATTTATACTTAAATTCTCAATTAATAAATATGGGTTAAATGAACAAGTTAATTCAAGCCATATTTCAACATGCATTTATTGAACACTGCCTAAATGCCAACACCGTTCCAGGCTTTGAGAAAAAAAAAAGTGGTGTATAAGACAAACAATACCCCTGCATTCATGGGACTTGTGTTTCAGTGGTTAGAAATAGAAAAAGGAAACAAACAAGAAGGATATCAGAAATGACTAGTAGTATGAAGAACATTAAACTTGAGTGTGTGATAATGTGACCAAGTGACTACTTTAGATCGATTGTTTAAAGGAGGGCTTCTCTGAGGAGGTGACATTTCAGTTGACGCTTGAATGACAGAGCAGACAGCTGTACAGAGATCAGGAGGAGGAGCAGAAGAAACAGTTCCTGAAATGATCCCAAGGCCAGAGCAAGTCTGGCCTATTTGGAGAGCAGAAAAACCAGTGTGGCTGGAGAGGAATTTTCAAGGAGGAGAGTGGCATGATATTAATTCTGAGAGGCAGCCAGGAGCCAGGATGGGAGGATGGATGGATGGATGGATGGATGGATGGATGGATGGATGGAAGAATGGATGGAAGGAAGGTGATGGAATAGAAGGGGAAAAGAAAGAAATGAACAAGAGTACTAATTTCAGAGATTCTTTTACATGTTGATCTTTCTGGAGTTTTCTATTAGTTCACAATCCTGCCTTAGCAAGTACTGAAAAATGAATATAACTCTTATTATTTGATATTTTAAGAAGGTGCCGCCATCCCTTAGGTTATCATCTTAAATTATCAATGACCTTCAGGGTAACACTGAAAAAAATACATCTGTAGAAAGTGTAATAAAGTGGGATGAATAGGTATTAATTTCAGGAGATACCCAGGAGGTGAATTTTCAATAATACTTGAGTTGAGTCTGTTTTGTACTGATTTGCCCTTTCCTCTTCATGGAGAGTAAAAGATATTCTTAGTTGATGATTTAAACGTACTGATTCTGATTAATCATGTTTTCTGGTATCAAAGGGTGATTTAAATGGTTCTCAAATTTCTCTTATCTTCTACTATTTACCTGTTGTATAAGACTTTATTATAAGCAAATGTTCAAAAGCAATGTATTTTTAAGGTTGTTGGAACTGAAGCCCAAGCAATTAAATTGTTAATAAAGAGACCCACTGCCCTCTGTGACCTCACACAAATCAGATCATCAATCAAAATCTCGGTTCTTCCTGCAAACACTGGGATCTATGCTTAGTCTCCAACTAGAATCTCAATAAAGAGCTTTGATTTTATTGGATAAAATTGTTTTTATAAATATAACCTTGATATTTTACGAATTTTAATTGACAACAGATTTTAAAGCTGACATTACACTGCCCTTAGGATTACTCCCATGTCACCTATTCCCAACCAGAAGCTTTCTTGTCTAAAGTCGACAAAAACCATCTACAACCACCCTCATTCAATGGTGATGTGAATTTGCAAATACTTTCTCTCAGCAATCACAAAGCCATATCCAGAAATATTCATTAGTAATTGTATTTGCATCTATTAAATGTAGATTAAGAGGATTTTATTTTAACAAGATTTTATTTACCAACTAATTAGGATGACAATTTATTACAAGTATGAAAATAATTAGAATTAATAGAGTAGTATAGCTTTTCTGGTTGTAAGAAAGAAAGAAAATCCTTTCTCTCCCCTCTATGGGCCTTGTTTTGCACAGCTACTTATATCAGTCATTGTTATTAATTTCACTATTTTTACTTACTCTTTATTTTCCCAGACATTTGAATTCTGGTGCTGTCAATTTCATAAAGGTCTTTTAAAGATAAATGTGCTATGTATCAAAAGCAGTTGTTTAAATAAGCTTTCAGTTCTGACAGCTTTGCTCTTGATACTTTTCATAGCAGCAGCTAGGAGAACATTTTACCATCAGTCATGGCTTTCTTTGTAATGCTTCCTTTTTTTCCCTCCAATCAAAGTAAATATGTTCTTACAACTATCATTACCCTGCAAAATGTTTCCTCATGTTTAATGAATATGACCATCAGTATAATGAACAACAACAGATAAACAAATGAAATCCCCATACTCCCTTATAGAACAGGGAAAATGATTGTATTATTTTCTTCATGTATTAGTCAGTGCTGTCTCAATATTGTCTTTTTGGCCAAATGTCAGTAAAATAAATAAAAACTTAAAGCTTCTTCAGGCATGATGATTAGATCATTAGGAGGCCAGACGAAAACTTACTTAACTTGAAAATATAATGTTTAGAAAGTATAAACGTACATTTATACTAACTGTACATTCTAATCGCTAACATTTTCAAAGATAACTTCATCTTCACCATTCTTCCATTAAAAAAAAAAAAGTCTGTTGTCTTAAGATAAAAGGGCCACAAAACTCAAAGACTTAATCCCTGCTTCAGGCTAATGACAAAAAATATTTTTCATTTTTTTAGTTCACATCCTGAAAAAAATTCCCTTGACAGAAAATGTTCTGAACTAGCCTCTGAAAGGCAAATGTATTTGCTTCGCTTCAGTTTTTCAGGAAAGAAGGAAAGAAGAAGAGTCAAGAAGAAACATAAAAGTTGACCTAAAAAAAGATGTTTCAAATATTAAAATATTTTTTAGAACATTGAACAACTTCAAATTTCAAATGTTATGCTATAAATAAATATTTGAATGACAGAACACCTTAGCCTTGTACACCCAGGATTAAAAATCATATCGTATTTATTTCTAATCATGTCACTGAACTGCTACTGTTTTCCGGACTGCAAATAAACGACTTATTCATAATAATGTGACACAGTTATGTATGATTGATTGGTATGAAATAGAAAGGGACTTTGTCCTCAGTGTTCGCTTAGAACAGGGCCTGTCCCGTGCATGCTATCGGTCCGTCTGCAGCCAGCCAGCTGAATTACCCTTCTGGTGGGAGACTCTGCAGATTTTTCACAGCATAATTTCCACCCCACAATAAATTACCAATCCCAGTTGCCTCTCTTTTAAGACATTTCTAGATTCCAATTCATTATAATTCTATGACTTCAACCTTATCTTGGACTTTTAACAATCTCATCATGGTTTTTCAGGGTTCAAGGAGAAAAAAGACAGGCAGACAGAGTACTCCTCAAATTTTGTTTCTTTTACAAGAGAAAACACTACTATTGACAAAACAGTGAGTAGTATAGAAATCTTACTGATTGTATATACCTTAAAACTTTTCCTTTTCTCTGATTTTTCCTTCCATTTCAATAATTAAGCCAGGGAAGGAAGAAAGGAATTTCTAGTCTAGTGGTCACGCTCCACATCCTATAATTTTGTTGCTGTTTTTCCCCTAGCCAAATAGCGCCATTAATCAGCAGGAAAAATATGCAGCAAACTATCTATACATCCTCATATTATCCCCAACGGAGAGCTGAGGATTGGGAAGTTGCTTCTGAAAGAACTTCTGTCACAGTAAAGAACTATTGTGGTGTGCCCAGAACCTTGGAACACTCTTACCCTGGGTTAGTTTGAGCCTTGGCTATAACTAAGTATAAGGAAAATTTAGTGAATTATTTGCTTAATGAATGAGCATTCATTTAAAAACTGTCTTTCTGTATAGCTGAAATCTTGCTTCCCGAATAATTACAGTCAGTCTGAGACACCTTTTTACCCAGAAATTTCAGTTATTTTTCCTATTTAAGAGGTTTATGAATACTATCTTAAAAAAATTAAAAATGGACCAAATCTACTGCTGATATATTACATTGACAGTACAGTTTAGTTTAGTACACTGTGATTTCTATTGATTGTTGTATTTCCTTTGTTCAGTGAACCTGTTCCTTTGATTACATTGATTCTAGTAGTCCCAGTTATTTTGACTTGGTATCACATGGGTAGTGCTTTATAGCACTCTATCACATAGTTCTAAAATAATCATATATTTGATTGTTTGAAAATTAGTTTAAGTTTTAAAATATGCATTTTAAAATAATGAAAATACTAAATCTTCCATTTTTTCCCCAAATTCAGTTCATGTGAATCCTGATCCCATCACTGAGTATTTAATCCTGATAGCCTATATGATACACACATGAAACGATAGTTGTATCAGTAAAGAGTTTATTCTGCATATATGTCATTGCATGTTAGTTATGCAAATATGTGGCAGATCTGTAGTTCACATTAATGTTTAGCTACAAAACCAATAACGAACAAAAATTACTGGTAAGTGAAAAAGGCCTTATGTGTAAACTCAATCTGCATATTGATAATATAATACACATTTAATAAGTAGATATTCATGAGACTTAGAATTTAGATAAATGGACTAAAATAAGACAGAACTGAAGACATGACTAATCCCAATAACCACTTCCTACTCCATATTTGCATATAAAATAGAATGTAATTCCCTGGTACCATCAATTTTTTCTTCTTAGGTACAAGTAATTTACCATCAAATATTTAAGGAATCAAAATGAGAAATCACTTCTGAAAATGCAAATTATTTAAACAGATGGCAATTGCTACCCATTGCTAAGGAGAGTTTTAACT
Source organism: Ursus americanus (assembly GCF_024610735.1). Taxonomy (NCBI): domain Eukaryota; kingdom Metazoa; phylum Chordata; class Mammalia; order Carnivora; family Ursidae; genus Ursus; species Ursus americanus. The sequence goes on from NC_142132.1 coordinate 14,306,311, forward strand.
TCACTAATTTTTAAAAAATAAGAGTGTAAAACAACATATACAGAAAGCTATACCAAAATAAGCCTTGCCCTGAATCTAGACCACCTTATCATCAGTAGAGAGAAGACGTGTGTAAATATGTCATAGTTGATGTTAAACTCATTCAACTATAACTACAAAGGAAAACATGATTCTAACATTTTGTACTCAGTACTTTGAAATATATCCCCAAACAGGTTTTGTCTCCCTCCCCCCCACCCACCACAATTTAGGGCCTTGTTGGACAGTTTCAATACACTTTTTCAGAAAATAGTGAAAATACACCTATATTCCTAGACAGGATGGTGAATCACAGAAAGCTATGTGATGCTGCAGATTCGGTGGAAATACCAAGTCTGGTTCAAACGTGAGTTTTAGTCGCATGTTTCAGCGAAAATGAATCTTGAGGCCCCTCAGATTATGCACATCCCCAGGTGGATGGCTTATTTCATTCTACCGACACTGGTATCAGAAAGAAAACTGCCAGGCACAAAGACTGGCAAAGGTTGCAGGCGCCCCAGACTTAACTCCACAGACACATCTAGAGAAAAGCGGAGAAAACTGGCTTTTGCAGATGAAAGGCCTCTGAGGACCTCTGTCAACAGACATCTTCCGATGAGAGAAGGATTAAAATGAAAGTGAATATCTTTGTTGGTGGAAATGGCAGGGACAAAACTGGGTCAATAATCTGATCATTTCTCTCTCCCAGTGTTTGATTGGACTCAAGGTAAACCGCAACAAAAAATGAACAACATCAGAAAGTACAGATCAGCTCAAGGGTCAGGGGAGATAAGAAGCTGGAGAACACAGTATCTATCTGTCCTTTTTTCTTCCTTTAGAAACAAAATCAAACGCCATAAGGAACTTTAAAGTTCCAGCAAGTAAGAAGACAAAAAATTACATTTTTAAAGTGCTGGTATACCAGTTCTAGATATCAACAACTTTGAAGATTCTGGACTCACGTTTTCCACAAAAATCTATTGTAATGGGTACCGTTCATGTATCTGTCACAAAGATTTGATTCTAAGATGCTTTCATCAAACCTTGGATAGCTTTGGTCAACTCTCTACAACTTATTTGTTTTCCTGAAGATCCTTCTGTGCCAATGTCTGAAAAGAAAAATACAGTAATTAGTCATGATGAAAATTAAATTCCTAATGAAGGAATTCCATAAAGTTAATGTAAATTTAACACAACAATAACTGGGCATTTCTAAATTTTATTTTTGAAGGGTTTTTTTTTAAAAATATAAACCCTGACATAAGCTATTGGAACATTTCAAACAAGAAATGTTTACAGAAAACAAATATGAAACAAAATGTAATGTACTAAATTAAAATTACATTTTAATGTATTTTAAAACTAGCTATATATGTCTTCCATTAAAATGGAGCATGGCAAATACTGCATTCATTTTATAAACAACCAAAGTAAGAGGTTAAAAGCAATTTAAAGTGCTCCCACACAATCCGAAAATAAGTTTCCAATAATTGAATCCAAAGTTCCTGAGACCATAGAAATCTGTAATAAGAAAGTTTTAGGATCAAATATAATAAAAGTATAATTTATGCCTATCAAAAACAAAAAGCTTTTAAGCATTATGATAGTTAAATTCCTTCAGTGCATTAATCCTCTAATAACTGTTTCCGTAGAGAGAATGTTGTGAGGTCAGGTTCGGATTTTTTTTTTTAACTTAGTTTGAAATTGTACAGATTCTCTTTGAATATAATTTGCTTTATGTAGCACCTAACTCTCCAGGAACTCAAAACAATCCTCGGATTTATATCCTGACCTTGGTTTTGTTTGTTGTTGCTGTTTTGCTTTTTGTTTCCAGTGAAAATCCACGTGAAGGGCAAACCACTAGTCCAGTGATATGTACCCCAGCAAACATACTCTTGCCAGTAGGGAAACTAATGCTGAACAGAAGTTAAAGAATCAGAAGGGGCTTACCGACTCCAAAACTTCTATTTCTGTGTGGAGAGCTTCCCAAGCACTTTGCATGTCATCTTCCTTATAAAGTTCTAATTCCTTTTTAAGTCTGTTTTAAAGGAAAAATTCACCCTATGAGTTCAGCAATAAACTTTTATAATTTTTTTATTATATGGATAGTAGCAGATTTGCAGCTTCTATCATCAGAATTTTAAGTTAACACTAAAGAATTCAGAAAGAAATTTTAATTCTCTGTACTTCTATAAAGACTGTATAAAATTCTGAAGAAGTAAAAAGCTTCCATAAAGAAAATAAGGAAGAGTAAATAAATAATAGACAATTTTAGGTTAATTAAAAGAGCAACATAGTTCAGTGGGAAAAATACAGTACTGTCTGAAGAGCTCTGTTTTAGTCCTGGCCACTAACAAGCTGAAAAACCTTGGCTAAATCATTTAGCCTCTCTGAACTTCACCTGAAAAATTTTAATTATAGGAAAAAATGACCTCTGAGATTTCTTCTTGAACTAAAATTAAACATTAACTTTATAGTACACCTATGTAATTAAAATATATTTTAATTTTAGAGTGAGAAAGCAATACCAATATTTCTTTCTTCCAATTAGGTCTTTCATCCTTTGAATATTCAGAAATTTAAAAAATATTTTATATTTAATATAAAAAAATTGTGAAAAAACAGTCTTCGATTTCTAGCATCAGGACTAATTTTCCTTCCAAAAAGAAAAACTTCAGCAAAAGCCACGAGCTGTGGCTGGAGAGGTAGAACGCTAGGACAGCAAGGTGGAGGAGGCTGGCCTGAAGGAGCAACACTGACCTCAAACCTAAGCCAGTCGGGCCAGCCACAAGGTGAAGGGAGGAGACGGACTTAAACCTCTGCTGAGCTCCAACCCTTAAGGGAAGTGTGAAAGGGGTCCTAGGTCAGTGGCATTCCCTCAGAAGCAAAAGAAAATCTTTCCGAAGGAAAGTTTAACATATTTAGACCTACAGGCTTCGCACAGGTCAAGAGGAAACCATGGGCTCACAATCAGAGATCACCAAGCACCCAAGAAGGCAAGCCACCACGAGTAAAAGTCAGCAGAGACAATAAACAGTAGATTATGTCCATAATACATGAAGAATTACAAGTCAATAAGAAAAAGAGAACACAATGGAAAATGGGCATACCCCCCCAACACACAAATCTCTGCCAGATTATTATTCATGAAACATATACAATGGTTAACAAAAATATGAAAAGGTGCTCAACTTCAATAGTTATCAAGGAAATACAAAAGAAAAACACAATGAAATGCTATTACACAACCATCAGAATAGCTAAAATGGAAAACAAGGAATTCCAAGTATTGACAAGGATATGGCTATGTGCCATAAAGGCTGCTCTCTTCACACTTGGTTGCAGAATGAAGATGAGAAGTGTGGCCAACTCTCAAAGAAAATGTATGTAGTGTGAGCAAGAAGTAAATACTCATTGTAAATCATTGACATTTTAGCGTTGTTTGCTTCTGAAGCATAATTTAGTTTAGGTCACAGAAAAAAATATTTAAAAAATTAGAAAGTCACCAGGAACTGAGCATTGATGGCCACTAACACCCCAAAAACAAGAGGCTCTAGGCCTCCTGATGGAAAAACACCACCATCCATGACATAGCTTTGCCAAAAAAATTCAACCTAAATTTGATCAAGCTTTTAGATCCAATTACCAATTTACAAAAAATACCTAAGTCAAACAAACATGTTTAACCCTACAATGGGGACATAATCAACTGCATCCAAATCGAGGGAAACTCTACAGGATAAAAAGTTTAATTTCCTCAACAAATAAATTACAAGTTTAAAAAAAAAGAAAGAAGGGGGATCTTCAAGATAAAAGAGATTTAAAAGACTTATCAGCTGATTATCATGTGTAGACCTAATTTGAACTTAATTCAGACAAACAAAGACACCTATAAGCTGTAGATGTGAACATTGGATAGTTGATGATATCAGTTAATTGCTGTTAATTATTCTATGTGTAATAATGGATTCTAGTTATGTTTTTTAAAAGTTCTTATTTTTTAGAGACATAATAAGATAATTACATGATATAAATGATTTGCTTCAAGTAATACAGCAGAAAAACAAGTAGAGATAAAGATGAAACAAGATTGGCTGTAAACTGATAACTGTTCAAAATGAATGATGAGTACATACAATTCATTACATTTTTCTTTTTTACCTTTGTATGTGCTTTAAATCTTCTATAATAATTCTTTTTAAGAAACAGAGTTTAGCAAAGATAGTGGCCATAAAGTCAACATATAAAAGTCTGTTATATTTTCATGCACCAGCAAATAAACAATTAGAACATACCATTTAAAATAAACACACCATTTACAACATCATCTAAAACTACAAGGTACCTAAAATTAAAACTTACCAAAGATGTGCAAGATCAATAAACAGAAAAGTTATAAAGTTTTATTAAAAGATATTTAAAAAGACAAATTGAGATATCCTAAGTTCATAGAGGGGAAGTCTCAGTTTCATAAAGATACAAAGTCTCTCAAAAGTAACTATAATAATAAGTGCAATTATAACCAAAATCACAAAGGATTTTCATGGACATGATAAACTGATTCAGAAATGTATATAAAAAGCAAAGGGCCAAGTATAGAAAATATACTCTTGAGAAGACAAAAAAAAAAAAAAAGACAAAGGGGGGTGTCCCACCTTGTATCATGACTCATTATAAAGTAACAGTAATTAAATAGTTAAAATGGAATAGTATGCATTTAGTAGTAATTAAGGCAGTTCTGAGCAGAAATGAACTGACCAATGAAACAAAACAGAAAATAGAATATGAATTATATCCATGATCTATTATTATTATTTTTATTTTTCATACAAGATGTGACACTGTAGATCACTACAGGAAGAAGAAACCGTTCAATAAATGTTGCTGGGACAATTGGTTATCCACGTACAAAAAAAATGAAAATGGATCTTGTTGTACATATAAACAAAATCAATACCATATCAACTAAAGACAAATATGAAAGGCAAACCTTACAAATTATTAGAGAAAATACAGGACACCATCTTAGGTAGGTAAAGAATTCTTGAACAAGGCACAAAAATGCTGACTTTAACAAGAAATGACTCATAATTTCAACCATAGTAAAAATAGGAACTCTACTAAAGCACAACAGTATAAAAAACTCCAAAAATCAAAACAAAAACAAAAAGCTTCATAAATTGGGAGAAGAGATCTTCAACATGTAACAAACAAAATTCAGAATTATTAAAAAACTAAAATTAAAAAACTTACAGAAATCAATAAAATACAAATACCCAAACAACGCAGTTGCAAAATAATTATGAGACATTTTACAGAAAAAGAAACACATAGTCTATAAATAGATGGAAAGAAGCTCAGCCTCATGGGTAGTCAGGGCAATACAGATTAAGACCACAAAATACCATCTTATATCCATAAGACTGGCAAGAGTTTCAGTTAGTCTAAAAATAAAGTACTGAAGAAGATGGAGATCAATGGGAAATATTATAATTTGCTAATGTAAATATAAATTGGCTTAATCACTTTGGAAAATAGTTTGTCATCTAGTAAAGTTCAAAATTCATTTGCGTTATACACACCAATTCTACCAGGCATATAACCTAAACTCTTAAACATGTACATCAGGAAAATCACAAGAGCATTGTTTGTGAAAACAAAAACTAGAAACAATCCAAATGTGCATTAAAAGGAAAAAAATTGTAATATATTCACACATCTACACTCAATAACATGGATGAGTTTGAGAAACAATCCAAAACGATATCATACCATTTTTACATAACTAAAAAAATAAACAAAAATAAACAAAATGCAGACAGATCATATATGTAAATATATGGCGTAAATTTAAATAAATCACAATGTAACAAAGAAAATTATATATAGGGAAATGGACTAAGTGCAATATCACACACACACACACACACACACACACACACACAAGAAAATGAAACACAATGTAGGACAGCAATACATCTGGAAGGAAAGGTATGGAATAAAGGAGGAGCCCATGGTTATGCAAGCTATTGGTTTTAAGTCTAGTTTAGTTCACAGGTGCTCTTCATATTATTATACTTTACAACTTACACATAGTTAGGGAAGAAAAATATAATAATTGTAGGGATGGAGGAGGAAATCATACCTTATATATGTGAACTTCACTGGGTTCTGAACTTTTATGAATTTAATAGTAAATAGGAATTCTGAAGGAATGCTCAAGTAGGAAAGATAGAACAAGTTATTAATTTTGAGCATTAGATGTTTACACAAGCATAAAAAAACTTGTAATGAATATTTTTAAAGAGTGAGTGGAAAGTTAAATGGAGAATTACAATGTATTGTGGAGAGCTGTACAATGTACTTCAGGCTTCAGCTATACAATACTTCAGGTATTGAATGTATTTATCTTTTCAGATAAAATGGTAGCGATCTTTCTTCCACCATACCATCCATACTTGCTCCTCCCCTTTTCATTTTAAATGAACAGCAGGTTCTGTAAGATTTTTCATGCCATCAGAACTGGGCGGTTGACCACGTTCCCTTTCAGTTAGCTAACCGTGAGAATGAGTGACTACTGAAATTAAGGAGGGCATTTAGAGTGAATTATAGGAAGTATTTCACTATTCAGCATATAATCAAGCTGTAGAATTCAGCTCTGCACTTAAAGAAAAAATTGCTGTTGCTAGCTTTAAAAGAGGCTAGGTAATAACGGTATGAATATTAATACATTTGCAGCTAGCCAAAGCTATATAATGCTAAGCAGATCTCGTGCTTCAGTGCATAGACTGCCTACAGGAGTTAAGAAGGACTTCCTTCACCTGCTGCACAATAACTCAGGGCAGTTTGCATTGGTTATTGTCACCTTTCTCTGAATCATCAAATAATGATGAAGATGGGCCAACTGCTAGTTAGTTTTTCAAACTTACGTTCCGCATATTTTATGATTTCCTGCACATTCCAATTTTTTTCACTTATTTCTAAGTGCTATAGAAAAGCCTTTACTAAAAGAACACTCTTTAGCTATAGAACTGTACACAAGTACCATTTCAGTAGAAAGCAGGAAAAATTTCACCCAAAGTCCTAGTACACAGACTCAAATGATAATAAAATTTAGGTGTCTTTTACTGCAGGAACTTACTAAAAGAATACTCATTTTAGCTATAGAACTGTACACAAGTACTATTTCAGTGGAAAGAAGGAAAAATTTCACCCGAAGTCCTAGTACACAAACTCAAATTTAGGTATATTTCATCGTGGTATTTTGCTTCCATACAATGGTGATTATGTAATTTTATTTCTTAGGTTTTTGTGTGTGTGTGCTTAATGTTATCACTTACATTGTCCTCAGTTAATTACACATGCCAATTAATGCCATATAAGAGAAATATGTAGTAGTCCAAGAGGCTACACCAGAATTAACTTAATTGTTCATTTATGGTATAGCAATTAAGTTGTTCCTATCATTTTTTTCTACCATAAATAACATTTCAAGAACACCTTTGTGCATAAAGTTTCCTCTGTACTTAGAATTATTTTCCTTCGGCTAGAGCTTGTAAGTGTAATTTTTAGGTTAAATGACATAAACATTTTTTTTTAAAGATTTTATTTATTCAACAGAGATAGAGACAGCCAGCGAGAGAGGGAACACAAGCAGGGGGAGTGGGAGAGGAAGAAGCAGGCTCATAGTGGGGGAGCCCGATGTGGGGCTTGATCCCATAACACCAGGATCATGCCCTGAGCCGAAGGCAGACGCTTAACCGTTGTGCCACCCAGGCACCCCCGACATAAACATTTTTAAGTTGTTTACGGTGATTTATGTACATCAAATTGCATTTAAAATATATGTAATGTATACTGCCTCAGCAATATATGAATTATCTTTGTACCACACCCTTGCCAATTTTGGTATGGTCATTTAAGAATGTCTTTCAAAATTTGATAGAAAAATGATATTTAGTCATTTTAATTTGCATTTAATTGATAAACATTATAACTGATTTACCATTTGACTTTTTTGTCTTGGTATCCCTACTAACTTGTATAGCGTAAGATACAAAGTATGCATTCAGTGCATATTTGTTGGATAAATAAATGAATGAAAACTATTGATTTTAGTGTTTTCTGACTGATTTTTTTATCAACTTAGCAAGATGCTATCCTTTGTTTGTCATAACTACTATAAATTTCTCCCAGTTTATTATTCCATGATGCTGAACTTCTTTGACACATGGAATTTTAAATCTTATATGTTAAGTGTATTAATTTTATCCTTTTTTGGTTTCCTTAGTCACACCAGAGGTTTAGTAAGTAGTTCTTTCTACTTCTTGCTAGTGTTTCCATGGCTTGACTTTCTTAATATTCTTTCCCTATATTAATTCATATGAAAATTATTTTAGTGAAATTTAAACACAAACACGATTTTAGAAGACATACAGGTCATCCTCTTTCATATACAATTTATTTCTGAAAGTAGGTATAAAAATTGAATGCATGGGGGCACCTGGGTGGCACAGAGGTTAAGTGTCTGCCTTCGGCTCAGGGCTATATCCCGGCATTATGGGATCGAGCCCCACATCAGGCTCTTCCGCTATGAGCCTGTTTCTTCCTCTCCCACACCCCCTGCTTGTGTTCCCTCTCTTGCTGGCTGTCTCTATCTCTGTAGAATAAATAAATAAAATCTTTAAAAAAAAATTGAATGCATGAAAATGGAATTTCAGTGTTCTAATTATGCTTTCCCTCAGTTCACCAGCAGACAGGTCAGAACCTTCACAGGTGTGTCAGGCCGAACCAGAGAGATCTGCTAAGAAGGAGGTAAAAAAGGGATGGGCCCTGCCAGCACCTCCATTATTTCAAATCCTGGGTGAGCTGAATTAGGCATCTTCTTTAACCACATATTTACGCTCATCTTCCTAACCCCATACCAAAAGGGGTAGCTTGTAAAGGTAAACATATGAAAATGGAAAAAAAAAAAAAACCAAACTGTTTTCTATTAAAGACATGAGTGATTTTTGAAAATGATTACTTTAACATTGTACATGGCTTCTACAATAAACAAAATCATTTCAAAGTTTAGGGACATTTACAAATAGTCACATTTACATCAGAATATAATGTTTAAAACAATCAATTGATTCAGTCATCAAAATTTCCCTTGTATTTACTTAGAAGCTTTAATAACTACAGTATGTGCCAAGAATTCACAAAACAGGAGATCTCTATTAGCTTGAAGGCTACATAATCAATGCTATAGAGACACTTTTGTTAGTGAATAAATGATGAAGTCTTACTAGAAAAGATGCAGAGTCAACAGAAATAGTCAACAAAATACATAGCTAAGAATAATCCTGGAATTAAATGGGGATTTTCATATTTTATAAATGTTAAAAAAAGAGAGGGATGGCATGCATTGTCTACAGGTATATAATTATTTGACTAGTATTTTCCAGAAACTTTAATGCTGAGATCTTATTACACTTTGCCACTTTGAGTTCATTCTTGTTGATAGTACAGAGCACTGCAAAGTACTTGTGCACTGTTTCCTCAGTGCAGCCTGGATAACAATTCTTATTACTCTACTAAATAATGCTTATTCTAAATAATGCTATAGAAACATTCCCACAAGTATTTAAAGATACATGTATAAAATGTTTTCAACTATGAAAATTTATAAACTATTACAATCCATCAGTGGGAGAAAGGCTACATCAGTATGGCATTTCCATACATTGTTGTTAAAAAAGAATGAAGTTGATCAGCACAAACTAACATGGGAAATTTCTAGAATATTTTACTAAGTAATAAAGCAAATTACAGACCAGTAAGTCTGATCCCATTTTATGCTAAACACACACACAGCACATATGTGCACACACACACCCGCACAGATATATAAACTCTGAAAAGATACATGTCAAACTTTTAGCAATGGTCACACAGGGGATTTCTGGAATAAGGTGATAAGAGAGGAGACTTTGATGTTTTACATTTTCATAGTGTTTGAATTTTGGATTCAGTCAACATAGCCTAGTCTCATAATTTAAAAACACCTATATATACATCTGGTAAAATAAAAAATATATAAATGTGTGTAAATATACATCTTTATCTGTGTATCTTTTAGAGAGGTTGAGTGTTTGAATACCATCATGTATTTATGCCTTCTTATAAATCGAAGGACCATCAATGTGACCTCTACAACCAACTTAACTGGATGACTTTTTCACTGAAAAGGCAACAGCACTGATTTACTACTTCATACAAATGCATTTAGAGTCTCTCAGTAGGAGGTACGTATTAACTTTTGTGCAGTTTCCATTGCAAATATCTCTTCACAAAACCACACTATCTTCAAATGTTCAGAAGGAAAAATCCCATGCTGTTGACTTTGCAGCTTCATTTCTGAAATAAACTTCCTGTTGTATTAAACAGGCGCAAATACTGGTTATAAAAAATGTAAAAGCATTCTAGAAAGAAGTTTCATGGGTAAGGAAAATGCCTGAAATGTTTCAAGTTGTCTGGTATGTCACTATTAGGAGCAAATAAAAACTCATGATCAAGAGCTGTATTTTGGTGACCCTGGTGTTGGGCAATAATACAAAAATAATAGGTGTTGGGAGTTTGAAAGGGCCCAATATATAACACTCTTCTTTCCTGCCTGAATTCTGCCCAATTGAGAAATAAGGAAAGCAGAAGGTATCACATTTACTACTAATATAGCAGTTACTGGAGAATGTGGCTTGTGTCTGCAAGCAAAGGGCTTACTAATATTGAACCCCCAAATTAGACTAACTTAACGTATACCATTATGAGCACAATTGGATGCAACAAGCTTTCTCTTCTGGACTCCTAGCACTGTAAAACTTAAGGGATAGAGGAGCAGAGAGGAATATACACTCTCTAAGGCAGGCCAGCTTCTAAAAAGGGCGGGGGCCCAGTTTACCCTTCCAAACTCACCAGTCAGATTGAGTCACTCCTCCCCACCTTCCAAAAAGAAAGGAGGGTGTTAGGGAAAGGCTGGGAGGATTACATCTATAAAGCTTTTTCCGCATGGAAGAAAAAAATCAGGAGTGGAAAAAGAATTCCATCAGGCTCTTCCAGTGGTGAGAATATACCACATCTTTGCAAATAACACTGAAAACATGTGGACTCGTACCTTCTTTATAGTGAAAATAAAATTATATGTAGACTCAATCACTGAACAAATATTTACTGAACACCATGTGCCCTTTACTGTGCTATATGTGAGATTGATAGAAAAATGAACAGGAAGTAGAGGGAATTCCAGCTGAGTGGGATAGACTGACACACATAACTATCATAGAATTTTAAACATATGCTCTATGAACACAGAGAAAGGAACAGTAGAGGAAAGCTTTCATAATTTATTACATTCATTTATTCATTATTTATTTAACATCTACTATATGCCAAGCTCTGTACCAATGTCTTAGACCATGAGTATACAATGGTAAACCAAGTGGACAAAATCTCTCCTCTTGTTGAGCACATGGCAGAGACAGATACTAACAAAATAAAGCATGTAAGTATGTAATTACAAAATAGAATCTGTGCTATAAAGGAAAAAAAATAAGGTGTTATAAAAAAATAAAAATAAATTTAGATCACAGGGTAAGAGAGTCTTCTCTGAGGAAACATTTCAATTGAGATCTAAAGAATAGAGTATGTTCCACATAGGTAGGAGATAGGCAGGCAGAGTGGCTAACAGATAATTTGAAGAGAAGGAAGGTCCTTAAGTGGAAAAAAGCTTGGAGTGCTTGAGGGAGCAGAGTGAAGAGGGGACCACAACTGAAAATAACATCAAGGGAGGTGGTCAGAGGCCATACTTTGATAGGGCCATACTAAGGACGTTAGGTTTTATTATGTTCGTTATGAAGCTATTGAACGATTTCAGTGAAATGATTCAATTTACAATGGATTGGCCAGTGAAAAAGTTAAGGAATGGGGAGAAGAAGAGAGATTGTTACTGTGATCCAGGTGAGAGAGGGTGGTGACCAGAACTAGGATATTAGCAATGGGGAGAGAGAATTGGAAGGATTCAGGAAATATTTTGCAGGCAAAAGCAACAAAACTTCGTGATGGATTAGGGTGGGGTGCGAATGACAAGATTTGTAAATACATCAAAAATGCCTGCTACATTTTAGATTTGAGCAAAACCCATAAAACATGACATGTCAGCTGGGCCTTAAGGACTATGTTAGATTTTTGTGCATAGAGAAGAAAGAAAGAAGTATGAGGTCCTATGGCATATTCAGAATTCTATAAATAGTATTCTGATGCACTAGCAGTTTAGGATATGTGATAGAATGCAGGGGATAGTGGAAGGGCACAGATTGTGAAGACCTTTGAATTCTCCCATCCAAGTATTAATCAGGTCCAACACTGCTTAGCTTCTGAGATTAGACAAGATTGGGCATGTTTGGGGTGGTTTGGCCTAGACAAGACCTTTGAACCTCTGATAAGATTTTTGTTTTTGCTTTTTTGCTTATTTAATCATGGCAACATCACTTCAGATCTATGTTTATATTAAACTGTTGGGAATTCAGGACTGGAGATTAGGAAAGAGGGATTTGGGACAAATATTTGGAAATTATCTATATGTGATAACTAAAACCATTAGAGCATAAGAAGAAGCCCATAAAGAGCATAAAGAAAGAAGATTCAATGATCAATCTTTAGGGAGCCCCTGCATTTAAGAGACAGGTAACATAGACCAGAAAGGAATGAGACAATATACAGAAACAGTGAATTTACAGGTAATACATCAGCAGTAAATTCAGATCTTTCAATAGTTACTCTGAATGTAAATGGGCTTAATGACCCAATCAAAAGACGAAGGGTATCAGATTGGATAAAAACCAAGACCCATTGATATGCTGTCTGCAAGAGACTCATTTTAGACCCAAAGACACCTCCAGATTGAAGTGAGGGGGTAGAAAAGCATTTATCATGTTCATGGACATCAAAAGAAGCTGGGATCGATTTCAAACCAAAGACTAATAAGAAATGAGAAAGGACACGATATCGTAACTAAAGAAATTATATCATAATCCAACAAGAAGATCTAACCACTGTAAATATTTATGCCCCTAACATGGGAGAAACCAATTATATAAACCATTTAATAACAAAATTAAACAAACACATTGATAATAATACAATAATAGTAGGGAACTTTAACACCCCACTCACTGCAATGGACAGATCATCTAAGCAGAAGATCAACAAGGAAACAAGGGCTTTGAATGACACACTGGGCCAGATGGACTTCACAGATATATTCAGAACATCCCATCCTAAAGCAACAGAATACACATTCTTCTCGAGTGCACACGGAACATTCTCCGGATTAGATCACATACAGGGTCACAAATCAGATCTCAACTGGTACCAAAAGTTTGGGATCATTCCCTGCACATTTTCAGACTACAACCCTTTGAAACTTGAACTCAATCACAAGAGGAAATTTGGAAAGGACTCAAATACATGGAGGTTTAAGAGCATTCTTCTAAAGAATGAATGGGTCAACCAGGAAATTAAAGAAGAATTAAAAAAATTCATGGAAACAAATGAAAATAAAAACACAACTGTTCAAAACTTTTGGGATGTAGCAAAGGCGGTCCTAAGAGGGAAGTATATAGCAATACAAGCCTTTCTTGAGAAACAAGAAAGGTCTCAAATACACAACCTAACCTTACACCTAAAGAAGCTGAAAAAAGAACAGCAAATAAAGGCTAAATCCAGCATGAGAAGAGAATTAATAAAGATCAGAGCATAAGTCAATGAAATAGAAACCAAAAGAACGTAGAACAGAGCAATGAAAGTAGGAGCTGGTTCTTTGAAAGAATTAATAAGATTACTAAACCCCTGAACAGACTCCTCAAAAAGAAAAGAGAAAGGAACCAGATAAATAAAATCATGAATGAAAGAGATCAAAACCAACATCAAAGAAATACAAACAATTATAAGAACATATTATGCATAACTATATGCCAACAAATTAAGCAATCTGGAAGAAATGGATGCATTCCTAGAGATGTATAAATTACCAAAACTGAAACAGGAAGAAATAGAAAACCTGAACAGACCCATAACCAGCAAGGAAATTGAAGCAGTAATAAAAAAATCTCCCAATAAACAAGAGTACAAGTCCATGACTGTATGATTTCCCAGGGGAATTCTACCAAACATTTAAAGAAGAATTAATACCTATTCTTCTGAAGCTATTTCAAAAAATAGAAAGAAAACTTCTAAACTCTTTCTATGAGGCCAGCATTACCTTGATCGCAAACCCAGACAGAGACCCCACCAGAAAGGAGAATTACAGACCAATATCCTTGATGAACATACACACAAAAATTCTCACCAAAATACTAGCCAGTAGGATCCAACAGTACATTAAAAGGTTATTCACCATGACCAAGTAGGATTTATTCCTGAGCTGCAGGGTGGTTCAACATCAGCAAATCAATCAATGTAATACACTACATTAATAAAAGAAAGGACAAGAATCAGGTGATCCTCTCAGTAGATGCAGAAAAAGCATTTGACAAAGTACGGCATCCTGATTCTTGATCAAAACTCTTCACAGCATAGGGATAGAGGGAACATACATCAATATTATAAAAGCCATCTACGAAAAGCCCACAGCAAATATCATTCTCAATGGGGAAAAACTGAGAGCTTCTCCCCTAAGATCAGGAGCATGGCAGGGATGTCTACTATCACCACTGTTGTTCAATGTAGTACTAGAAGTCCTAGACTCAGCAATCAGACAACAACAACAACAACAACAAAAATAAATAAATAAATAAATAAATAAATAAATAAATAAATAAATAAAAGGCATCCAAATCAGCAGAGGTCAAACTCTCACTTTTCGCAGATGACATGATACTCTATGTGGAAAACCCAAGAGACTCCACTCCAAATTGCTAGAACTCATACAGGAATTTGCTAATTATCAGGATATAAAATCAATGCACAGAAATCAGTTGCATTTCTATACACTAACAATGAGACAGAAGAAAGATAAATTAAGGAGTCAATCCCATTTATGATTGCACCAAAACCCATAAGATAACTAGGAATAAACCTAACCAAAGAGGCAAAGGATCTGTACTCAGAAAAGTATAGAACACTCATGAAAGAAATTGAGGAAGACACAAAGAAATGGAAAAACATTCCATGCTCATGGATTGGACGAACAAATATTATTAAAATATCTATGATTCCTAGAGCAATCTATACATTCAATGTAATCTCTATCAAAATACCATCAACCTTTTTCACAGAGCTGGAACAAATAATCCTAAAAATGTGTATGGAACCCGAAAAGACTCTGAATAGCCAAAGGAATGTTGAAAAAGAAAACCAAAGCTGGTGGCATCACAATTCCAGACTTTAAGCTCTATTACAAAGCTGTAATCATTAAGACAGTATGATACTGGCACAAAAACAGAACATAGATCAATGGAACAGAACAGACAACCCAGAAATGGACCCTCAACTCTGTGGTCAACTAATCTTCAACAAAGTAGGAAAGAATATCCAATGGAAAAAAGACAGTCTTTTCAACAAACAATATTGGGAAAATTGGACAGCCACATGAAGAAGAATGAAACTGGACCGTTTCCTTACCTCATACACAAAAATAGACTCAAAATGGATGAAAGACCTAAATGTGAGACAGGAATCTATCAAAATCCTAGAGGAGAACACAGGCAGCAACCTCTTTGACCTCAGCTGCAGCAACTTCTGGCTAAACACATCTCCAGAGGCAAGGGCAAAAATGAACTACTGGGACTTCATCAAGAAAAAAAGCTTTTGCACAGCAAAGGAAACAGTCCACAATATCAAAAGACAACTGACAAAATGGGAGAAGATATTTGCAAATGTCTTATCAGATAAAGGGCTAGTATTCTAAATCTATAAAGAACTTTTCAAACTCAACACCCGAAGAACAAATAATCCAATCAAGAAATGAACAGAAGACACAAACAGACATTTCTCCAAAGAAGACATAAAAATGGCCAACAGACACACGAAAAAATGTTCAACATCACTTGGCATCAGAGAAATACAAATTGAAAGCACAATGAGATACCACCTCACACCAGTCAGAATGGCTAAAATTAAGAAGTCAGGAAATGACAGATGTTGGCGAGGATTCGGAGAAAGGGGAACCCTCTTACACTGTTGGTGGGAATGTAAGCTGGTGCAGCCATTCTGGAAAACAGTGTGGAGGTTCCTCAAAAAGTTGAAAATAGAGCTACTCTACAACCCAGCAATTGCTCTACTAGGTATTTACCCCAAAGATACAAATGTAGTGAACCAAAGGGGCACCTGCACCCCAAAGTTTATGGCAGCAATGTTCACAATAGCCCAGCTTACGGAAAGAGCTCAGATGTCCAATGACAGACGAAGAGATAAAGAAGATGTGGTATATATATATATATACAATGGAACAGTACTCAGCTATCAAATAAATGAAACCTTGCCATTTGCAACGACATGGATGGAACTAGAGGGTATTATGCTGAGTGAAATAAGTCAATCACAGAACGACAATTATCATATGATCTCACTCATATGTGGAATTTAAGAAACAAAACAGGATCATGGGGGAGGAAGGGAAAAATAAACCAAGACGAAAGCAGAGAGGGAGATAAGCCATACAGACTCTTAATCATAGAAAACAAGTAGAAAACAAACAAACAAGCTGGAGGGGGTAACTGGGGTGATGGGCATTAAGGAGGGCATGTGATGTAATGAGCACTGGGTATTATATAAGACTGATGAATCACTGAACTCTACCTCTGAAACTAATAATATATTATATGTTAATTAATTGAATTTAAATTACAAAAAGACAGGTAAAAGAAAAGAATGAGAAAGAAGCTTGAAAGTCATGAAATCCTCATGGATAATATGAAATAAAAATGCAATCATAAGTATTTATATAATTATAATTACATCTAATTATAGAGCATTTACTATGTTCCAAGCACTGTTCTAAAGGCTTTACATATATTAAGTCATTTAATTTTAACTATAATCTTGTGAGGTAGGTGCTATTAAGAACTTCATTTTATAGATGTGGAGACTGAGGCATAAACAAGTTTAATTGCTTGTCCAAGGTTACTAACCTAGTAAATAACAGAGTTGGGATTTTAAGGGGTTTGTAATATTAACCTCTATGCTTACTAGAACCTAAGGTTTATCATTTCTACCCTCTCTGAACTATATGAAAAAACTAGATCAGTCATAGTTATACAACCTTCTGGGAGCTTCATATGAATTAACCCAACCTTCGACTTGAGTGTTAATCATAGCAATATTCTACAAGTTAGCTGCCTTAACATGTTTAATTAATGATTCCACACTCTTCAAAATAGAATCTTTTAAATAAATAAGCATCTTGGTATTTATAAACAGGAAATGACTACCTAAAGCAGACCATTAAACCACTGTGAATGTAAGTACTGGTTCTCTACACTAATGGATGGCATCAAGATTGAGCCCAACAAATAATCTGAACATGGCAGATTAATTAAAAAAAACATAATTATTATAAAAGAATTCCAATAATATAGACAGTATAAAATATGTGTGAAATTTTCTAGTTACTAAAAGTAGAAACAATAAACTCATAGAAATAAACTAATATTAATTTTTTATAATTGCTTTCTTAACTGGTTAAAGTTTAATAAAAGTAGTAGTGCAATTATAATAACCTTAAAATAAAACTGGCTCTCAACTGGGGACAATTTTGCCCACCGCTCTGCCCAGAGGACATTTGGCAATGTCTGGAGACATTTGTGGTTGTCAAAGCTGGGGGTGGGAGGTGCTACTGGCATCTAGCGGGTAGAGGCCAGAGATGCTGCTAAATGTCTTAAATTGCATAGGACTGCCCTCTTGCAACCAAGAATAACCTGGCCCAAAATGTCAACGGTGCCAATTTTGAGAAACCCTGCTATAAAAATGGCATCTATACCAATAGCAGTGAAACCTGAAAATTTAAGAAAAAGGCAACAGAATTCAGTATACATTTGAAGACACAGAAGGAAAAGAATTTTCCAAAATTTAGGGATAAAACCAACCTAATTTTGGCCTTCATGATGTTGAATAAATGTCATATCATCTCTTGCCATTATTAGCTTCTTGTTATTGCACTAATCATAAGGCTTATGGCCATATTTCCTAAAATCTTTATATTCAGTACTTTGACTTGGTTCTTTATACTTGAAATAACTTTTATGGAAAATACGAGTAAGCAAACTAAACTACACATATCAAAATAATTTAAAGTGGGAACTGGTAAATATTGGCATTTCATTTGATAACTGCTAAAATGCAAAAAATGGACGATGTCTATAGACTAATGTTTCTTTCTATTCAAATTTCCTCTGTCACCATCTGTGAAGGAAAAAACACTCTCCAACAGACTTTGTGTGTTTAATTTTAACCCAGGGCAAATTTTTACGACTGAGTGATAAACCCACAAAACTGGAGTTCACATCAGAAGCCCTTATACTACTAACCATAATGATACCAGTGGGCATTATCATTTTTAAAAGTGTAAAAAAATCAATGAGCAGATTGTCATTACAGAAACTCATTCTGCATCACACATATCACCCAAGAGATTGATATTTCATGCTTATAAAACTTAACATAAAATTAAATTGCAAATATTTTCTCACAATCTACTAAAATTATGGCCTACGGCAATACACTGCTAATATGAAACATTTGTTCAGCTCTAGTGGACATATTTCTATATGATTTATGTAAAAGAAGGCTTCATTTGCTTCTCATAGATTCAGTAATGAGGTTTCTTTCCTTATATTTAGCCCAGAACGTAGATGAACTTCTTTGAAGTAAAGCCAGCAAATATAACATTGAATTATTAATAAACAATAGTAAAATTAACAAACTGAAGGTTTTCTCCTCGTGTGTATGACTATGTTGTTTCAAACACTAGCCATTCTTTCATTATCCAAATACATAAAAAGCAGCTCAAAATCCCATACAGAAAATACATTTCATTCTTTCAGCATAAAACAAATAGTAATAAATTTCAAGTAAGATAGTAGGTTGTGATTTTTTTCCCCTGAAATCTAAAACGATAAACAATTTCAATCATTAAAAACAAAGTTAGGGGGCGCCTGGGTGGCTCAGTCGGTTAATCTTCTGCCTTAGGCTCAGGTCAGGATCCCAGACTCCTGGAATCGAGTCCCACATTGGGCTCCCTGGTTGGTGGGCAGTCTGCTTCTCCCCCTCCCTGCCTCTCTGTGTTGTCTCTCTCTCTTAAATCAATCAGTCATCTTTAAAAAAAAAGTTAGGAATAACAGAAAGGAGAGTTGTGGAACCAATACTTTGTTTTAATCTATTGGAATGTGAATAACACTGAGTCCATGAGGTAAAAGAAAAAATTGATTTCAGTATTATCAACCCAATGCACTGTGAAACTTACATGTAGCACTTTTTAGCCAGTGAAGTGTTTTCTCATTAGCATATTTCACAATACACAGAAAAGGAGTTAACATCTTTATCTGGAACTTAAAAAAAAACAACCTACACAGTTAGCTTTATGCCGAGATCTCTTTGACAACTTGAAAAATTACCAGATTTTATACCAAAATATAATAGGGAATTCTTACCTTAAGCATTCAGCATCATTTTGAGGCTTTTCATTGATTTTTACTTTTTCTGCCTCTAGGTATTTGGTAGTACAAATTGCTTCATTCTTTTTATCTTCAAAAACTAAACAATTAAGAAAATGCTTACAATCTTTAAAAAAATAAACATAAGAGTTAACTTTATTCATTCATAAGAACAATAATTTTTAGTGCTTTATATAAAATGTATGCACTCATGATTCTTATTTTTCTACTTTAATATAGCGATTAAAGGCACAAAAAAGATCTTGACAAAATTCATGACATTAAAAATACCAGATTTAACACTTTATTTTAGTGTTCTACCTATTTCTGCTTTATACCAATAATAACACTGTATTTCAATAGGTTAGTACAATTTGAAAGAATAATATGACCCTGTTATGTGTATGTAACTATATTCATCTCAAAATAAACTAGCTCATAAAGATAATACCTTTAAGTTTTCTCTGCACAGTAAGTAATTCTTGTGCTAATTCACTCTTTTGTTTTTGAAGTTCACGTAACTGGACACTATCATGTTCCATTGACTTCACTTCTAGAAACAAATAGACAAATAAAAGCCATATTTTAACCAGTTAGGCTTTGCCTTGAATATGTCAGCAATTAACTTATTTTGTGTGTAGTAAAAATTTAAGCAGCACATGGTCAACTTTAAACTGGTAAGAACAAAATTATACTTGATCTTAGCCAAAAGGCTAAAAAGTGATTCATATGGTCAATTTTAAGTCCAAACAGGCTTCCTTTGGCCATCCAGAAACTGTTTCTAATAAACTGACCAGGATTCATTAAGCAACAATGAGGTACAGAAGAATTAGTTACTTGATGGTTAGACTACCTAGTGAGAATTCAAAATAATGTAACATCACTTAGTTAAATAAGCTTCCCAATGAGATAATAAGAAAACTTCATCCTTCTTAAGTAAAGCATATTTAAAATGACATTGCACAGTACTCTCTATGGCTGAAAACTTCTACAATACTGCTAATTTTGCTGCTTCTACCTAGAATATCTTTCTTCTCTTTATCCCCACAACAAACTCTAATTCATCTTTTAAGATTCATCTCCTAATTTTTCAAAAGGTAAACAATAAATTAGGACACAAAATTCGTAACACATGACACTAAATAACTAGCTAACTTCCTTAATTTACAAAGAACTCATATAAATCAGTAAGAACAAAAATGTAGAAAGATGAACAAAGAATATGAACAGATTGTTCACAGGAAAATAAAAAGAAATTTAAGCGATCAATAAATTCAGAGAAGTAAATTCAACATAATGCAAAAGCAAAGAAATGTGAATTAAGTCAACAATAAAAATTTTATTTTTGCTTGTCAGATTGGCAAAGATTAAAGTCAGTGTTAATGCCTAGATTGGCAATGGTATAGGCTAATAATACAAGAAAACAGTCACTCTCCTATAGAGTTGGTAGGAAAATTAATTAATTCACTGCTGAAAGGAGTCTAATTTGGCGTTAAGTCTGTTAATATTTTCCTCTGACCTAGCAGTTTCATTAGATTTTACCACCCAAATATAGTCACAAAAGTATAGAGGGATATGTACTCAGACAATTAGAGGCCTCCATTGATGGTCATGTAGGTTGTTTCCTGATTTTTATTCTTATTTTGTTTTGTTTTCTGAAATCACCAGTCCCTCCACCTGTGCACCATTTCCTATCTTCTCTGGGAACTTTACTTCTCTCTTGAATTTTCAACTCTACTTCTCCATGGGCTCTGATCCATCATCATTTAATATGTTCAAATATCTCCTGTCTCAAAAGACAGAAGTGAAAAAAGTATAATACATGACCCACTAAAAGCCCTCCCCTGGGCTACTGAACTTTGTCATCCAGAGAAACTTCACTTCAAGGCCTTGTGGGCGCTTATGATCACCATTTCTTCTGCTCTCACTGCTCAACCTATTACAACCTGGCCTCTGCCTTTCCTCACTTCCTACCTCCATCTGTTGCTTTCCCTAAAGATCATGAGGGACCTCCCATGACTGCTTCTTAGTCTTCATGGTTGACAATTTGGCAGCATTTAACATGGGCTGATCACTCCCTCAAACACTCTCCCGAAGATGATCTCCCTCTCACACAGTAATGTGTCCTGCCTACCTTTCACACTCTTCACTGGCCTTTTTCTTCTTCTTGCTTTGAAAATCCTGGTATTCCTCAGGGTCCTATTATTTTCTTTCAATACATTTTTCTTGGGTAACTCCCGAATTTAACAGTTCCAGCCCAAATCTCCCTTGGAGCTCTTGACTTTTATACCCAACTTTCTGACATTTATACTCAAATCTGCCATTTGGTTAATTCCTATCACCCCTTCGGACCTCAGTCTGAAGGTCACTTGTTAGGGGAGATCTTCCTTCACTCCTAGTCCAGGTTAAGTTTCCTTATTATATGTTTTCACCTCATTTTATACTTCTCCTTTTGAAGCAGTCATCGATTCATAATTATCTCTTTCATACTACTGGAGACAGAGCATTAAACAAAACAAAGTCCTGCCATTACAGAGTTTAAAGTTTCATATGAAAATGTTATGATTTACATTCAGACGGATGGGTTTTGTGAAAGTACAAAGACCAACAGTACTAGGTACTATGGAAGCAAATCTATTAAAATAAATCCATATTTCTGGAAGAAAGGATACAAAATAGAGGGCTCCTACAGTATTTGTGGTATCAAGGACTTTCTTCTTTATCACTTTTTTTGAGGAATAATTTACATAAAGTACATCCACTTAACAACATACAATTCTATGAGTTTTGGCTTTCACATACACTTGTGAAAGCACCACCACAGTCAAGAAACTGTGTATTTCTATCAGTCCCAAAAGCTTCCTCTGCCCCTCTGCAATTCATTCATTCTGACCCAGGCAACCACTGGTCCGCTTGTTGTCACTTGCCTGCTTGTTGTCACACACAGTTTGCATTGTATGTAGTATGTTTTCTTTTGTGTCTAGCTTCTTTCAGTCACCATATCATTTTGAGATGCATCCATGTTGTGTGTGAGCAGATTTGTTATGTTTTATCTCTGAGTATTTCACTGCATGGGCACACCAATTTTTTTTTTTAGCAATTTACCTCTTAATGGACATTTATGTTCAGTTTTTGGCTACTGTGAATGAAGTTACTAAAAACTTAGTGTGGACCCTAGAGTTTCACTTCTCTGGTGTATCTAGTTGTAGAATGGCTGGGTCATATGGTAAATGCATGTTTAATGTTTTAAGAAACTGCAAAACAATTTCCAAACAATTAATGTACCATTAAATTTTATATTCCCATCACTACCATATGAATTTCAGATGCTCCACATTCTTGCCAATACTTGATATGACCAGTGTTTTTAATTTTAATTAAATGCATGTACAGTATATTACATTGTGGTTTTAATTTATATTTTCCTGATGACTAAAGATATTGAGTATCTTTTCATATGTTCACTGGTCATCAGTATATGCCCTTTTGTGAAGTTCAAATCTTTTTCCCCTTTTAGAATCAGTTTTGTTGTTTCTTATTATTAAGTTGTAAGGGTTCATTATATTCTAGATAACAGTACCTAGGAGATATATATATATTGGAAATATTTTCTCCAAGTCTGTGGTTTGTCTTTTGATTTTCTTAATAGTGTTTTTTTTTAATTTACTTGAAATACAATGTATTTTTTTTCTTTTATGGTTCATGTTTCTGTGTCTCATCTAAGAAATCATTGCCTACTCCAAGATGGCCAAGATTTCCTATTATGTTTTCTTCTGGGAGTTTCATGATGTTAGCTTTAATGTTTAGGTATAAGTCCATTCTGAGTTAATGTTTACTATGGTGTGAAGTAATATTTAAGAATCATCGTTTTGCAAGGGATGTCCAATTGATCCAGCACCATTTACTGAAAAGACTTTCCCTTCCCCCACTGAATTGCCTTGCTATTTATGAATGCCTTGCTTTGTTGACAATCAATTGACCCTACATGTATAAGACTATTTCCGGACTCTTTCATTCCAGTGGTACCTATATGCCTATTTTTAAGCCAGGGACACATTATCTTGATTACTATAGCTTTTTAGCCAAATTTTAAATCAGGGAGTATAAATCCCTAAATTTTGTTCTTTTAAAAAATGTTGGCTGTTCTAAGTGATTTACATTTCCATATAAATATTAGAATCAGCTTGTCAAGGCGTAATAAAACTTAATGGGATTTTTACTGAGATTCTGTTGAACCTATGATCAATTTGAAGAGGATTGACCTATTAACAAAATTGAATTTTCTAATCCATGATTATGATATATCTATTTATTTAGGTCTTCTTAATTTCTCTCAGCAATGCTCTGTAGTTTATAGTGCAGAAGTCCCTCACGTCTTTTGTTAAATTTGTTTCTATTTTGTTTTTTGATGATGTTTAAATGGTATTTTTAGTCCATTTTTCTATTGTTTGCTGTTAGTATATAAGAATTCAACTGCTTTTTTTTTTTTCTTTAGAGAAAGAGAGTTGGTGGGGAGGGGTACAGGGAAAGGGAAAGAGAGAATCTTAAGCAAGCTCCATGCTGGGCGGACCTGAGATCATGACCTGAGCCGAAATCAAGGGTCAGACACTTAACCGACTGAACCACCCAGGTGCCCCTCAACTGATTTTTAAATATATACCTTGTATCCTATAACCTTACCATATTGACTTACTAATTTTAATAATTGTTTTGTAAATTCCTTATAATTTTCTATGTAAACAGTCATGTAATCTATAAATAGAGGCAATTTTATTTTGTCTCATTGAAATGGCTAAAATGGCTAGAACATCCAGAGCTGTACTGAATGGAAGTGATAAGAATGGGCATCCTTGCCTTATTCTCAATCTTTGTGGGGAAAGTATTTAATATGTCACCATTTCGAATAATATTGGTATCCAATATTTCACCATTAAGTGTAATATTAGCTGTAGGCTTTTCAAACAGGTTCTTTATCTGGTCGAGAAAGTTCCCTTCTATTCCTGGTTTTCTAAGATTTATAAAGGATTGTATAGATCCATTTACCAATCCTCTTTTCCAGTCCTTGATGTGATAGCTGTCATATATGCATATCGTATGCATGTATACAAATTGCCTCTGCATACATTATAAATTCCACAAGACAATATAGTATTTGCTTTAACCAATCATAGCTATCTTTTAAAGAGAAAAAAAGGTATTTATAATTATCCACGTATTTGCCATCTCTGTTTATTTCATTAAACACGATCCAAGTGTTTCTCTGGTATCATTTTTGCTTCTACATGGAGGAGTTCCTTTAGAATTTCTTGCCGTTCAGGCATGATGCCAATGGATTCCCTTAACTTTTATCTGAAAATGTCTTTTTTAAACTTAATTTTTGAAGGATATTTTCACTGGATATGGACAATTTTCTTTCAACACCTCCAAGATGTTATTCCACTGTCTTCTTGACTTTATCATTTCTAGTGACAGGTGCATAGTCATTAAGGTTATTGTTGCCTGTTTTCAAGATTTTCTCTCTCTCTTTGGCTTCTTAATAGTTTGACTATTATTAAGTGGCTAGGCATGGATTTTTTTGAATTTATCCTATTTGGGTTTGCTGATCTTGAATCTGCAAATTAATGTCTTTTAGAAAATTTAAGAAATTTTCCGCCATGATTTCTTGAAATATATTTTCTGTCAATTCTCTTTCTTTTCCTTCAAAGACTCCAGTTCCTTGAATGTTAGACCTTTTAAAATTGTTCCCCAGGTCCCTAAGTTTCTAATTTTTTGTTTCATTTAATTTTTAAAAAAATTTTCCTCTCTTTTTCAGATTGGATAATTTCTATTGATCTATCTTCATGTTCATGGGCTCTTCTCTCAGTTCCACTCTGGTATTAAGCTCATTCAGTGACATTTTTATTTCAGATAATGTATTTTTCAGTTCTAATACATTTTTTCTTTTTTTTTTTTTACACTTTCTACTTCTCCACTGAGATTACCTATCTTTTCATCTATTGCAAATGTATCTTCCTTAACTCACTGAGCATAGCTCAATAATAGCTGCTATAAAGTATTTGATAATTCCAATATCTAGATCACTGTGTGTTTGGCATCTCATGGTTTTCTTTTGACACCAGGTCACATTTCACCAATTCTTCAGGGGTCAAGTAATTTTGGATTACATCCTGAACATTGTGAATGTCATGCTGTGGAGACTTTGGATTTTTTTGATCATAGCCATCCTAATGGGTGTGAAGTGGTATTTCTTTGTGGGTTATATTTTATTTAGATTTTATTTTATTTGAGAGAAAGAGAGAGAGAGCGAGCATGAGCAGAGTGAGGGGCTGAGGGAGAAGCAGACGTTCCACTGAGCAGGGAGCCAGATGTGGGGCTTAATCCTGGGACTCCGGGATCATGACCTGAGCAGATGCTTAACCAACTGAGCCACCCAGGTGCCCTCTCTTTGTGGTTTTGATTTCCATTTCTCCAATGACTAGTGATGTGGAACACCTTTTCATGTGCTTATTGGCCATATCTTTGGAGAAATGTTTATTCAAGTCCTTTGTCCATTTTTTAACTGAGTTATTTTTTTGGTGTTGAGTTGTAGTTCTTCATATATTCTGGACATTAGAAGCACCTGGCTGGCTCAGTTGGTAGAGCATATGACTCTTGATCTTGGGGTTGTGAGTTGAAGCCCTCCACTGGGTGCAGAGACTACTTAAAAAATACTCTGGATATTAATCCCTTATCAAAGATATAGTCTGCAAATATTTTCTTCCATAAAAAACACAACTCATTCTTTCTGTGAGTTGTGTTTTTACTGTCTTGACAGTGTCCTTTGATATACAAAAGATCTTAATTTTAATGAAATACAATTTACCTATTTTTTCTTTTGTTGCCTGTGTTTCTGATATCCAAGAAATCATCTCCAAATCTAATATGAAGTGTTTCCTATATGATTTCTTCTAAGAGCTTTATTTACTTCTTAAGTTTAAGACTTTCATCCATTTTTAGCTATTTTTTGTATATCGTGTAAGATAAGGGCCCAACTTCATTTTTTTGTATATGGTATCTAGTTTTCCCAGCTCCATTTTTTGAAAAGACTATCCTTTCCCATTGAATAGTCTTGGCACTCTTATAAAAAATCATTTGATCACATACATGAGGGTTTATATTTGAGCTCTCTATTCTATCCTGATTTTCTATATGTCTGTCCTTATTCTAGTACCACACTGTTTTGATTACTTTGGCATTTTAGTAAGTTTTGAAATCAGGACGTGTGAGTCCTCCAACTTTGTTCTTCTTTTTCAAGATAGTTTTGGCTCTTTGGGATCCTTTGGGATTTCATATGAATCTTAGGATGGGTTTTCTCAACGCTGTTAAGATTTTGATAGAGATTACACTGAATCTGTACATCATTTTGGGTAATAATGTCATCTTAACAATACTAAGTTTTCCAATCCATGAACATGGGATGTCTTTCCACTTATATGGGTGTTCTTTAATTTCTTTGAGCAACGTTTTATATGGTTTTCAATGGATAAGTCTTTTACCTCCTTGGTTAAGTTTATTCCTAAGTATTTTATTCTTTTTGATACTATTATAAATGGAATTTTAAAAATTGTTTCCTTTTTGAATCACTTATTGCTCATACATAGAAATGCAACTTATTTTTGTGTGTTAATTTTGTATACTGCAACTTTGCTATATTTATTTATTAGTTCTAGCAGGGTTTTTTTTGTGGTATCCTTAGGTGTTCTATATATAAGAGCATATCATCTGGGGACAGAGACAATTTTACTTTTTCCTTTCCAATGTAGATGCTTTTTATTTCTTTTTCTTGCCTAATTGATTTGGCTAAAATTTCTAATACTAAGTTGGATTGAAGTGGTGATATCCATGACTTTTTGCAGAAAGTTAGTTTTAAAGTATGTACCTATGTAACTCTGTATTCTAACTTGTTATTGAAAATACACATCAATATCACCTAAGGGATTTTTTAAAAAGTTATGTTCCCTATCCTCTCCCACAGATTCTGATTCAATAAGTCTTGAATGAGATTCAAGTGTGTAATATTTTTTAAAGCTTTCAGATTGTGTGCCTCTGTCCTACTCTCTCTAGCCAAAGTAATTTATCTCTGAGAACCTTATTTCCTTCATCTATGAAATGAGACTAAAAAGTATAATCCCCACATTTTTTGAGGGCTTAATTATGTTGCAGGCAGCATTCTATGTACTTCAGCATTATTTCATTGAATCCTCACAACTACCTTTGTAAAGGTCATTACACCCAACCCCCAACTTTACAGCTGGGGAAACTGAACCAAAGAAAAGTTTAGCATCTTTCCCCAAATCACACAACTATTAAATGGTAAAATTAAGATTTAAATGAAATTAACATGACATTAGCATTCATAATCTTTAGGATGGTGGTCGTTATATAGTATAAGCCTGATGAATATTACTTAAAATAGTAGTTGTCATATGCAAAGCAAAACAATAAATTATTCATACTGATAGCTCCAAGTCAATAAAAAAGTTAAATGTTTTTATTATTCTCCATTTACTAAAGGCATCAAAGTAATGGTACATTTTAGAAAGGCTTCCATTAAAAACTAATTTCCATTTAATATCATTTATATTTTCATTCTCTACTTCCTCAACTCTCACTGACTCCAATCTATTACTACCAGTCTTTTTCTACTGCTCTACTCTATGCTACTGCACTTGACAATCTTCTGATTGTCAAATTAATATCCTATTTTGTTTTCCACTAATTTGAGGAAAACATATTTCTTTTGGTTTCTAAAATATTACTCTCTGCTGGTTCTCCTCTTGCCCTTTTTCACTACTCTGTCCCATTCTTTTTCTTTCTTTCCCTAAATGTAATGCTTTCCCAGTTTCTGGTTTTGGTTTTTGCTCCTCATCTATGTTCCCTCTATATGTTTTCTCTGAATGATGTCACCAACTCCTTTGGATTCAGTCCCAAACCTAACGCTCTAGCTCTGAACTCTCCTACCAGCTTCACAACCAAATCTTCCCCTGCCACCTGGGCATCTTCCCCTGTATATTCCATAGACATCTCCTACTAAAAATACCTGAAATAAAACTCAGTCATTTTGTCTGGAAAAGACTATAGTTCCAACAGGCTTTCCTACCTCTGCTCTTCCTCCTGGTACCATATTCTACCCAATCTCTGACATATGAAAACTATAATTCATCCCTAACTTTCTCTATTTTTGTTCATATTAATCAGTGATAAAGTCCTATCATTATTCTTAAACATCTCTTTAATTTGCCCTCTCTTCTCTTTGGCAATTTCTTCCGTTCAGGATCTTATCACAGATTGCAATAACCTACAGGCTAGGGTTCCTGAAATGAAATTTTCCCCACCCCACTGTGTAACCTTGTTTCCTAGTTTAAATTGTATTGACAGTAAAATGGGGATCATCACACCAGTCCTACCCCTATTATAGCTTCTATCCCATTGTACTATAAATATCTGCTTACATATTTGATTCTTCCACTTTTTAGTTTTATATTCCCATGACCTAGAACAATGCCTGTCACATAACACAGAGTAATAGATATTTGTTTTTTGAATGAATGACTAAATGCTCATGTCACACCTACTACTAAAGACCTTGAGACTGTTCACAATAAAAGATACATTTCCATTAGGATAATTAAGATAAAGGTAAAAGAATAGCTACGGAATAGCCAATTTACTTATGAAAATGTTAAATTTCTGCAAAATTCATTTGTTCAAAATAAGTTCTTTTTGTTGATGACAGATAAATGAGGTGGGACTATATACTCATACCTCTCTTCAAAATGTTTGCCTGGTTTTCTAAGTCAGATATTTCAATCTTGACATTTTCTTTTATCAAAAGCTTTCTTTTCTTTGTTACTTCATACTCATTATTGAAGTCTGTAATTTCCTTAATAAATTTTTCTTCCTCCTCTGTTACTTTTTTCTTTGTAGCCCCCTGAAAAACAGAAACAAAAGATTAAATACAGGTGTTAATTGTAATTTTTCTCTGGTGATTTAAAATGCAATCATTTGGAATTATTAGCAACAAAAATATAAAATTATACTTCCTGGTGTTATCACAAAAATGCGTTATTCCCCCAGCAATATTAATAAAAAAGTGAAGTTATTACATACTAATAACCAACTATTTCCACATGAAAGTTTTATCCTTAATGTTTTGGGAGTATTATTGAGATAGAAATTCTACTACTTATCATTATATCTGTGTTTATTTATGTATTAAACTTACAGCCATAGGTGCCATTTTGTCATTGCAATATAAAATTGGGTAAAATATTAAATGTCCAAAGGAATTACTCAAAGGAATTACTGCTATAGAAAAAACAAATAAAGAAATCCAAGGAAATCTTTTAAGATATAGACAAAGGAGGTAAAATTATATATTTATTTCCAATTCAGTGCTATAAGATAGTTTACATTTTATGAAACATCAATATGAAGAAGAAATAAGAATTTCCCAAAACTCTGAGCAATGATAGAACCTAAATATTACTGTATTTTTCTATTTTTTCTAAGAAATGTCAACTAATTGTGAACGAGAAACTGGCCATGTCATGCATAAGCACAAAGTCTGTTGGTTCTGACTTCAGATAAATATTTTTAATATTTTAAAATGTATTTTCTTTGAAATGTCAATTAAGTATAAGTCACATTCCTAAACTGGCCCTGTCATTTAAAACTACTGAGTCTGTTGGTTCTCACTTAAGATAAAAAGATAAACAAAATCTATTGCTTCACCAAGATCCATGAATATGCCTAAAGTGTGAACCTCTCTGCCTTTCAAAAGCATTAAAACCAAGGTCTCAAAGCCTGAGCAATTCAAATCAGTTTCACTGGGTTTTTTAATGCTTATTACAATTGCAAATAATTTCTATATTGCATCCCTGCCAATAGAATTCTTTCAAACTATATTACTCTACCAACTGGTTTTAAATAGCACTTAATACTTTTCCATATCTGAACAGGACTATCTGCCAATATGCATACAGATAATTTTCTAAAAGTACATGTAATACTTTTCAATACAGTTAGTGAAATAGATATTTCTAAGTGGCTGGAGGCTTACAAAGGTTTGGAGAAGCATATTCCTCTGGCTTGTAATTTCACTGCACTGTCTTTCTAAGGCACTTTCATGAATTTTCCAAAGCTGTAAGAGGAAGGTTTTTTCAGAAAACTGCTGAACCTTTAAATTGAAAAAAACAGAAATCAGAATGAAACAATTAGTTAAACATTTTAGGGTGCCTTAGCTAACAGAATATAACTGCATAGTATAAGATATTTTCTGTACTAACCTTAAATGCTAAATAAAATTCACATTAAACATCTTACTTTATATGCACTATCATATATTATTTTATAAGTGTTCTATCATCACAAGTTTTATAGTTTTTCCCCCAATAAGACTATAGGCCCCTCACTAGCAGAAAATGTGTTTTCCTTTTTTTTTACAATACCTAACACATTTCTTAGCCTAGGTATCAAAAGCTTTTTGACTACACATATTAAACTCTGCTTCAAGACAGCATGTGTTAAAGAACAAGTTCCTATTCTCATCACTTATAAGGAAGATATGGATGAATTAAACATGTATACAGTATGACTAATAAAATGAGATAAAATCTACAAACCATAGGCAAAAACCCAGTCCCATGGCTATAGTTATACTAAGAAAAACACAGATCTGCTAAAGTCCTCAAATGCTTTTGAGAACTCATTTTTTATTTTAGTACCTCATTTGGTTCTAGTTAGCAAAAGACATAATAAACATTAATATTGGATATGTAACCATTATTTCATTTGGGCCATAAAGAGTAACATCTCCTGAGACCATGAATATTGAAATGAAAAGTCAGGAAGCTTTAATATATAAAAGCTTAAATTGATGCCAGACTGGGAATAATCTTTCCTCTATATTCAGTACTGGCCCTCATAAGAAAGCATCACTTTTAGTTTGGGGCTGTTCCCATCTCCACAGTGAAAAGAAAAAGGAAATAAGTTCAATTTAAATTGCAGAAAGCAAGATTTATGTTAGCCATAAGAACTTCCTGAAGGTGAGAGACAGGGTGTGAAATCTCTGTCCCAGAAGATAGTGAATAGTAAAGAGCTTAAGAATAGTCTAGTCCAGAGGCAAAGGGTTGGCCTGAAAGATATTTTGAAACGATATGGCTAAAAAGTCCTGGAAATGTTGGCATTAAAAAAGTAACAGAAAAAAAAGTAATGGAAATAAAACAGAAAATATGGTCTTGCATATATATATATATATATAATATCATGGCACATCTGCTCACACCTTCAGTACTTGGTGCTGTTCTCATCAACTCTATCTTGAGAAAGACATCAACAGAGAATGATGAAAGAGATGCAATTTTCATGACCAAAGAAACTCAGAAAATACTTTTCAAGTTGGGGGAAGGAAGAATGGGGCAGTTAATTATTTTATTGTCTAAGAAGACAGAAATTAGAACACATATGGCCAGATTTATGAAATCATACAGAAAATGGTAACAACAGCAAACAAGAGTATGATCATGAATTCTATCACATTTTTTAGAATAAGAAAATACTTCAGAGCTATTTATTATATAAATGAGCATAAAATGAGTTCTGGAAAAGTGAAATTCCTTAACAAAGATTATATAATTAATTACGGGCAAACACAGGACTAAAATCCAGCTCTTCTGACTTCCTTTCTCCTAAATTAGAACTAGAACTATTTCAAAGTAATAGAGATAATTCTGGAACTAAAAGGGACTTTAGTCTCTGATTAAGGCAGAAAATGAAAGAATGTAAGTTTGAGAGAAAAATTACCAGAACTCAATGAGAGAAGGTTGTTTGCAGTATATACCTCTCAGAGTTGCTATTCTGGACAGTAACCATGAATGCTTGCAAACTGCTTTGAGACCAAATATTGAGCTGGATAAATTTGGTTTAATCCAATAAGGTATGTCACGTATGAATCAAAATTCCTGAATTCTAATTGTTCCCACCACTGATCTATGTGAAAGACCTATATCGAAACCCAAAAATGAAGAAAATAGTACTTATCAGGCTAAGAAATTTTTAAATAAGACATAACCAAATTTATTATTCAGGTTCAGAAAAGCCTTATGGTAAGAAATAAAAAATTAAGATGTCCCATTCCAGCTATCACCAACTAAGACCTAAAATTACCACTGAACTCATGTCCTCTTTCCTAAAAAAAGAAAATAATTATTAAAGAGAGCTATTAGACAAGTTGTCATTTAACTGGAATATTTTACCATAATCTGAAAAATAAAACCTATATACCCTAAATGAAAAGTAGAGAGCTACTCAAAAGCTTTATAAGAAAGGTATATCTATCATTTTCCTCTTCCCCTAATCTTCTATGGGGAATTATCATTTTGAGGTCTTTTCTGCTTCTTCGTTGTTGTTGTTTTTATTATTATTGGCCTGCATCTCCTCATCATTCCCACTTTCTGTCTTATATTCTGTCTTTGTCTTTTATTTCCACATTTTCCTCTTTATATCAACGAGAAAAGTTCCAGGGTCAATAACTACAGAAAAATTACAGTAACACTAATTTTTAAATTCACTTAGGATCTGTGATGGACACAATAAAAACCGGACTTGGCAAGTAAAGGAAAAAGAATAGAAAAAGAGGCAGGAGTTTGAGAAATCTCAAGTCAGTAAGGTTAAAAAGAGCAGATGCCCACAATATGATGATTCGCATGGTGAAGACAGCGGTAAGTTAGGGTTGCAGGAGCTACATGGGTCTATTATTAATAGGGTTCTTTCATATTTTAAGGAAACTGAAAGGACAAAGACTTTTTGGATCTTCCCAGCTCCTCTCTGCCAAGTGTAAGTTGTTACTCTTAAAAAGTGAAATCGCTTTTCATGGCCACCTATTTGCAGAATGTGTTTCTCATTATTCCTTTTGTTCTTTCTCTTATCAGAACCAATTCCTTAAACTATTTTTCACACTCTTGTGTTTGAAAACCAGACCTACTGATGTGTAAAATTTAGGTAAATAATTCCAGATATAACCCCAAACATATTGCTATGATCACAAGACAAGGTCATTTCACAGAATAAATTATCATCAGAAACATCTCTCTTGTCGTAAAAATGACGGGTGGGGATCAGAATTGAAAAGATATTAGAAGAAATGTAAAACTGAGACTTAAAAATAATTTTAACTAAGGTATAATTGACACATAACATTATATTAGTTTTGAGTGTACAACAAAATGATTTGATATGTATATACACTGCCAAATGATTACCACAGCAAGTCTAGTTACCATTTGCCACCGAAGTTATAAAATCTTTTTTTTTTTCTTGTAAGGAGAACTTTTTAAGATTTATTCTCTTAGCAACTTTCAATACCACTGACTATGGTCACCATGCTATGTATTATGACCTGAGGACTTATTTATTTTATAACTTTGTAGCCTTTGATCCTCTGCACCCATTTTGCCCAACCCCAAACTCTTCTCCACTGGTAACCATCAATCTATTCTCTGTATCTATTATTTTGGTTTTTCTTTGTTTGTATGTTTTGTTTTTTTAGATTCCACATATAAGTGAAATTATATGGTATTTGTCTTTATCTGATTTATTTCACTTGGCATAATACCCTCAAAGTCCATCCATGTTATTGAAAATGGCAAGATTTCATTTTTTATGGCTGAGTGGTAGTATTCCATTATATATTTACCTACCTCTTCTTTATCCATTCATCCATTGATGGATACTCAGGTTGTTTCCATATCTTGGCTACCATAAATAGTGCTGCAATGAACATAGGGTACACATATCTTTTCGAATTACTGCTCCCATTTTCTTTGGATAAATACTCAGAAGTGGAATTGCTGGATCATATGGTAGTTCTGTTTTTAATTTTTTGAGGAAACTCCATACCATTTTCCATAGTAGTTGCCCCATTTGCATTCCTACCAACAGTGCAAGAGGGTTCCCTTTCACCACATTCTTGCCAACACTTGTTATTTCTTGTCTTTTTGATTATAATCATCTTAGCAGATATGAGGTGATATCATATTGGGGTATTGATTTGCATTTCCCTGACAATTAGTAATGTTGAGCATATTTCCATGTGCCTGTTGACCATCTGGTATGTCTTCTTTGGAAAAATATTTATTCAGATCCTCTACCCATTTTTTTTTAAAGATTTTATTTATTTGACAGAGATAGAGACAGCCAGCGAGAGAGGGAACACAAGCAGGGGGAGTGGGAGAGGAAGAAGCAGGCTCATAGCGGAAGAGCCTGATGTGGGGCTCGATCCCATAACGCCGGGATCACGCCCTGAACTGAAGGCAGACGCTTAACCGCTGTGCCACCCAGGCGCCCCCTTCTACCCATTTTTAAATCAGATTGTTTTTTGGTGCATGCCCGCCAGCTTTAATAAGGCAGTGGGAGAGTTCAGGGGTAGGGCACATCCACTGGTGTCAGCAGGGCAGCTGGAGAGTGCTGACTGTGTGCATGTGCCAGCGCTAGCAAGACAAAGGGAGAGTGCAAAAACGGTTCTAGCAAGTCAGCAAAATGGCACAAGGTGGAGGAAGAGCGCAAAAATGGCACCCACCTGTGCCTCCCTCTCTAGAGAGAGTCCCAACAGACCCCTGTCCCTCGGGCAGATGCTTTAAGATTAGGAAATACATTTCTCCTTCACATATATATAGTCTAGGTGCTTTTCAAACTGCTGTTTTTGCACTAGTTCTGGGGCAAATGATTCTACACGTGAGCCCTTTAAAAGCAGAACCTTAGTTCCCTACAGCCCTTTGGATCTCCTGGATGTAACAAGCACCACCGATTTTCAAAGCCAGATGTTTTGAGGGTTCATTTCTTCCATGTAAGTCTCAAGGGTAGGTGTGCCTGACGTTGGTATGTTTCTCAGGGAGAAGCTCCATATTTGTGAGCTCCCTCTTAATTATGGGTTGCTGTGCAAAGGTAAGAAGGGGTTCTGGTGAGACTACATCTCTGCCTCTCCCACCCATCTCAGTGCAGCCCCGTCTGTTATCCTTTGTTGTGGATGAATTTTTCAGCTAGTTTTCAGGTCTTTTTCAGAGGGAATTTTTCCATACATAGCTGTAGATTTGGTGTGTACGTGGGAGATGAGTCCAGATATTCCTATGCTGCCATCTTGAACCACCCACCAAAATATTTTTGAACACATCTTTCCCAATCAGGTTTGAATTGAGGCACTAATCTTACATCCATGGTAGCTTGGACATCTTTCAATAAATCAACATTTTAGAGACTACTAACTCTATATCCTAAGTTACCCTACATCAAGGGGCTACGACAACCAAAAGGGTAGAAGGTTCCTAGTAGTAGTAATACAAATTTCTTTCTCATCTCTCTTCTTCCTCTGACTACAAACGAAGAGAAATATTTGCATGCAGCCTTAAAGTTATATTCTAGAATCAAATAGCCAAACTTTGTCAGAAAATATTGCTGTTTTGGAAAATTTTAATTTATAGCAGTACCAACACTCTGGTTAATTCTGCTTCCCTCAGCAATAAAGATTTTTTTTTCTTTCCCTGTTTTATTCCTCTTGGAATATTTGGTTTTTCAACAGAGCTTATAGTTTTCCCAGTGAGCTGACTTATCTGGTCAACTAGGTCAGTTTTCAGCATAGCCATGATTTGTGACTCTTCACTACTCTTGCTGCCTTGGTGCCTTTAGGTATTTTTCTACCAGAAGAACTTGAAAATTGAAAATGACTGAGAATTCTAAATTAATGTTTAGGTCCAAGTAAGCAAAGTACAAAGCTACTCTTTGTTGTGGTTGCTGTTGTTTAAAATATTCTCAGACTTTAGGAACTGACATTTTGCTGATTAAATGATCTACCCCACAGCACAGGCAACTTTACATAAGAGAGTTATGTAGATTTCACATTTGTAAGCTCATGGCAATTGGGGGAAAGAATGTGTTATGACTATAATAAAAGACATTTTAAATGCTAGAGGACATCAATGAATGTTGTATCAACAACAGATATTAAGGTTTTGTAAAAGAAAAAGATCTATTTTTTATAAATGTATTTCTTTTTAAA
The DNA here is from genome assembly GCF_024610735.1 of Ursus americanus. NCBI lineage: Eukaryota > Metazoa > Chordata > Mammalia > Carnivora > Ursidae > Ursus > Ursus americanus. Next base: position 14,343,106 of record NC_142132.1, read on the forward strand.
TTCAAATTCAATTAGCCAACATACAGTACATCATTAGTCTCAGATGTAGCATTCACAATATATCAGTTGTGTGTAACACCCAGATGTAGTACTTAAAGGAGAACTCACTATGACACAGGAATCCTAATATAAGAAGCTTCAATATCAGGAAATATTAATCCTTACAATGGCTCATAAGACTTTTCATGATCTGCACTCCCTTATTCACTGTCCAACCTTATCTTCTACTACTCTCCTCTTCACTCACTTTCTCCAGCCACATTGGCCTCCTTTTTATTCCTCGGACATACCAGGTGCACTCCCTACTTAATGACCTTTGTACTGGCTGTTCTCTCTGCCTGAAAATCTCTTTTCCCAGATACCCCCTGGTTCATTCCTTTACCTTAGTCAAGTCTTTGCTCATCTCTCATCTTTTCATTGAAGGTTATTAGGATGCCAGATAAGACCACTGCTATTTAAGTTTGTTCTGAAAGTTCTTATTAATGCAATATGGCAAGAAAAAGGAATAAGAGATACAATTATCAAAAAAACTAGTACACAACTCTCTCTCATTTGTTTAGGCAAATGCTATTGTTACATACCTAGTAAATCCACATAAATCTACTGAAAAACTGTAAGAAATAAAAAAGTATTCAGTAAAAAGGTTAGTAACAAATAAATATCAAAAACTAAGTATCTTTTCTAGTTACCAACAATAAATAGAAAAAAGCATGGAAAAGATCTCATTCATAACAGCAACCAAATAAAGAAAACACAAATAAGCTTTAAAAAATACCTGAGACCTATATGGAAAAAAATAAAAAACTCTACTGAAGAACATAAAAGATCCAAATAAATAGAAAGATATGCTTTGTCCTTGAAGGCTAAGATTCAGAGATGGAAATACATCAATTTTTCCCAAATTATCACATAAATGTAGTATAGTCTGAATTAAAACCCAATAATTTTGTTTTGTTTGTTAGAATTTGACAAAATGATTTTAAATTTATCTAGAATAACAAAAAACCTGAAAAGAATCAGGAAAATTCTAAAAAAGAAACTATCCTCCCAGAGAATCAAAGATATTTAGAAGCTAATGTAATTAAGTAAATACAATACTGGTGCCAAAACAGACAGATTAATAGAAGGGTATAGACTATATAGAAACAAATACAGATGTATTACTGTATCATAAAGATGGTGCTTTTGGTCAATGAAGATCATGTGACATTTGCCCAGGCAAAAACAGAGGAAGAGTCATTTTTATTTAAGATATTAAAGAAAAAAAAACACTGGAAAAGTACTGGAAAAACACACTGTTTAAAATCTTAGAGTGGGGTAGGCTTTCCCAAGCCTGAGATGGATTTCAGGGACAAACAAATTAAGAAAAAGATAAAAAATACTAGCAACACAAACATTCTAAACTTTGACTAGATAAAATATGTCATAAAAAACCAAGCTACAAATAATAAAATCTGCAACAAATGACAAAGAAAGGGTAGTATCTGTAACATATAAAAGCTAGATGTCAATAAGAAAAAGATAAGGAAAGGATATGAATAGGTAAAACACATAATAAATATTAGCAATCAATGAAAAAAATTAAAATATAAGTAAACAAAAAGTTCAAATTAAAACTATAAAAAGATGCCACTTTTTCTTATATTTGCCAAAAGAACTGATAATTTCAATTATATGAGTGGTGAAATTGCAGGAAAATAAACTGGAACAACTTTTCTGGAGGACAATTTGGAAATCATCAAAAGCCTTAACAGTATATAACTATTGATAGAGCAATTTGATTTCTAGGACTTTATCCTAAAAAAACTAAGTGCAGCAAGATGCATGTGCAAGACTGTCATCACAGTGACATTAATAATAGTAATTTATTAAGAGTAATAGTAAATATTTATCAATGGGAAAGTAGTTAACTAAAAGGATACAGCCATTGAGTGGAATACTATGCAATCATTAAAAACTGCTGAGATATGTGGGATACATATCTGGAAAAAAAGCAAATCATTTCAGAAAAAATACATGCACTTAAATAATTCTGAAAGAAGACCTATGAAAATACTAACTCTACAGTGGAACTATGGATAGTTTTCACTCTGTGTTTGGCCTATTTCTATTTTTGGAATAATTTGCAATAAACACATACTACTTTTATGAAGAATTAAAGCAAGTTCAATTCAGAAAAAAAGAGTCTGCTGCGTGTTCATCAAAAATGATGATAGAAGGCCCACATATTTCCAGATAATATAACCCACTCTTCTAGTAGCAACATAAGCAAGTGCTCCTAATAAAAATGGAGAGGAAGAGGAGCTTATAATAAAGAGAAAAAGACCATTTTGGAGGAACAATCTAATCCATTTTCCTACAGTGGCAGTCACATATGTCCCATTCCTTCCTCTTTTCTGTCTTCTCTTGGGAGGAATTAATTAGAATTTTAACCAGGAAAAACTGAACTCTATTTAAAGCCATGAAACTAGACTGAATCAAAGAAGCTGACGTAGGCAACCTTTCAACTTATCTTGAGATATTAATTCAGGCAATAACAATTCATATGACCACATAAGTACCAAAGGCTATATGAGATATTCTTCTGAGCAACATCAAGATCACAGGCACAGCTGCAAGTAGCCAGTTTGCTTTTGACCTCTTCCATTCACCTTTTTTGAACCCGTCTGGTGTTACAAAATCCTTAGCCAACCTAAATCTCACTTCTCAAAATAACCCCCATACTCCAAAATTATTCTTCCCCTTTTCCTCAAATAAAACTTCCATTTCCAAAGAACTGCTGATTCAGCTAGACACTAATATGATTAGGGAAAGAGCAGTAATGCACAAATACTGATGGGCCAAGAACATGTGTAATGATACTTCTTACTCTGAAAGACTCACTGGGGAGAGACTTTGAAATACGGTGACTTCTATGCTATTTGACAATTCAGGAGGCAGTACCTTATCTTAGCTATCACTACATCATTCCTACAGAACGTCAGGATATAAAACAATGGAATGCTGCAGGTAGTGATTTTTCATGTACTGCATTTAATGGAAGAACCATAAAATGTCACAGATTCTTTAAAACATACATTTTCCTCCTCAGAGTAAGAAAACTTGGCACATGAGCATGAAAAGATCATACCTCAGTCAAGTATACTACAAGAAACCGGGAGGGGGACAGTCACATCATCTTGTCAACCAGCAGCTTTAGCTTTAAGAAGACAGTTCATTCTTTAAGAAATCGAGCAAACAGGAATGGGACAAAGAACAACATATATACTGTATCTGCTGGCGAGCTGTAAGTCTGGACAGTTCTCACATGGCAACAGCATAAACCCCACCAAAAAAAAAAAAAATACCATAATGGAAGATAAAAAAAGAAATACCCAAAAGCTTACAGAGAAAGAATACTATAAATCTCTGTAATATATTACTGCTATAGGGTGTAAAAACATAAATTTTGTTAATCAATTATGTGACGTCCTCAAGAGAACGCAAAGGTATGTCCCCCCCAAAACAAGAGCAAGTAAGGACATAAGACAGTAAGATTAAACAAACAAACAAACAAACAGAACAACTTGAGATAAAAAGGAAGACAGGAAATGAAAGAAATAGTAAGAGCCCAACACAGCTTTTAAATTTACAGAGTATTAAACAACAGAACCAACACTGCAAAAGATGGAATCAGTAACATAAAGTATAAAGAGTTCTCCAAGGCTGCTGAGAAGATCACAGGTTCAGAGAACAGAGAAAAAAAATCTAATCTTATAAGGATTAGGGGTACTTGAAAAAGAAATCACAAGTAATAGTTGAGGGTAAAATGGGAGGCTTACCCATGGTCTAGATGAAACTAATAGGTACATCTGTGAACAGATTTGGAATTATAAGAATAAAAAAAATCTGCACAACCAACCAGGGAAGAAAAATGAAAACAGGTTACCTAAAAAGGACTTTTAAAAAACAGGCTGAGGGGTGCCTGGTTCGTTCAGTCGGTTAAGTGTCTGCCTTCAGCTCAGGTCCTGGGATCGAGCCCCGTATGAGACTCCCCGCTCATTGGGGAGAGTCTGCTTCTCCCTCTCCGTCTGCCTTTCCCCCATCCCCCCTCCCCCACTTATACGCACACGTGAGCTCTATCTCAAATAAATAAATAAAATCCTTAAAAATAAAAATAAAAAAATAAAAACCAGGCTGATTTCAATATTTCTCTTCTGCATTAATAAATTTCAAAAATCAGTAGTGTCACTTATTGTGACCATCATTGGGTGTTGTATGTAAGTACTGAATCACTAAACCATATACCTGAAACAAATATTACACTGTATGTTAGCTAACTGGAATTTAAATAAAAACTTTTTAAAAATCAGTAGTGTTAGATCTACAGAGTTCTCTAAGAACAGGTGTGAGCCAAGAATTCTCTCTACAGACAAATTTTCATTCAAGTGTGAAAACAATAGAAAGAAATTTAAGATCTTAATGGCTTAGAAAATCCATCATGCACATATTTTCCCTGAAAAATTACTGAACAATTATACAGATTGACCAAAAGATAAAAATGAAATAAGAACCCAAGAATGAGGAAGTTGAAGCATTAAAAATTTTTAAAGTTAAGAATTCTGGTTAATATGGCAGTCTGAGCAAATGTGGGAAGGACCCACTTTCTACTCAAATATAGAGAAATGCTATATAAAATAGAACTACATTTAAAATAGACACCGTTTACATAGCCAGCCTGAAAGCAAGAATGGGAAATTGTCATGCCAGAAACAAAGAGGTGACTCAGGGTAAAAATGGTGTGCTAGAATTTAAGCCCAAGGGATATCCTTGAGATTGGGTACAGGTGTTAGGGGCTAGGGTTTTAAATGCCTACATAAGACCAAAAGTCAAGATTGGAGGGAGCTGGAACTGGGCTCACTGGATAAAATCAGGAATTGAGAAGTGTCTATGCCAGCTGTGCAAGTGGAATAACAAAACTCTATTCATTGGTTTAGAGAAGCAGCATATAAATGAGCTGCCACCATTAAGCCATGAGCAGAAGGAGTCATCCCCAAGAAGCTCCAACCCCAAGCTTGAACAGTCCATGGATATGAGAATTACATATCTCCTGCTCATGTATTGCAAAAATCCTAAGCTCAGAAATTAACATAAATACTGGTTCTGAACAAGTAAAATTTGTAAGGTCCCAGCAGCAGGGGTGAAACTGCTCCGTAGGAATGTCTTTTTTATCAAGGGAATATGAGGTACCCCTAGGAAACATAAGCCCTGCTGAAGATAAGTTCACAATAGAAAAATTTAAAGCTCATAAGAAAATACACCATTACATAAGAAAGCCATCAGATGAAACAAGCAGTATTCACAGAAGAGAACAGAAAACAGAATCCCATGAGAAAAGTTTTAATTTATTCACTCAGTAATATTCATTTAACACCCACTACAATTCAAGCACTGTTCTAGATACTGGGAATAATAGTAGTGAACAAACTAGATAAATTTGTATTCCTGGTGGAGCTTACATTCCGTTGGGGGGAGACAAATATAAACAGATCAATATAAAATATGTCAAGAGGCAGTAAGTGTTACAAAATAAAGGATCATGAATAGAGAGAGATGGGATGGGGTGATACATTTTATACACTGGAGGTCAGGGAGGATCCTCTCCAGTAGCCATTACCAAACTTTTTGGTCTCATGACTTTTCTGTCTTTAGGACTTCATAGTCTTAAAAAATTACTGAAGACATTTTTGTTTCATTGTTTTTGTAAGCTAGACCTATCAATATTTTCTGCATCAAATATTGAAACAGAAATTTTAAGAAACATTTAATTCATTAAGAATAACAACAGTAAATTTGCTGCATGTTTAAAAATATATATTTATGAAAAAATAGTATCCCCCCCAAAAATAGTAAGAGTTGCATTTACATTTTTTTTGCAAATCTTTTAAATGTCTGGCTTAATAATAGACAACCGGATTCTCACATCTGCTTCTTTATTCAATCTTTTGCAATACATTTTTTGGTTGAAGTATATGCAGAAAATCTGGCCTCACACAATATCTTTTAATACCCTTTTCAAATGATTGTGGGTATGCTGGATACTGCACCCAAACTAAACCAGTGGCAGTTCTTAAAGGTTAGTTGCAATGTGGAATCTGAAACCATTTCAGTGAGCTTTTCACCTTCTGTTACAATAAAATCTGTTGGTCTGTCTTGTGCTTTCTGAGGATCTTTTACCCATGCATGGTTTTGTAACATTATGTGCTGGTCATTTGGGAAATATTGCTTCACTGAGCTATTCTGATCCTCCAAATATTGATACATTTCATAATATTATACTTAAAAATAACATTCATTAATATCATCAATAAACTCACCAAAAAAATCCCTAAGTATTGGGAAAAATACTGTCAAGTTTATAGTGACAGATAGGAGTCTTCCAAAATTCTAACTTTTGTTTGAAAGGTTGAATATTATCATTCACAAAATATTATTACTACTGTCAGGTGTTTGCCTTGAAATGTCAGGGTCACCTCATTTTTGAGAAAATTTTCCCAAGTACTCAAGTTTAAATAACTACAGCCTATCAGTTATTCGAGTAAAAATGGTGTTCCAGAAAAAAAAAAGAGCTAGTTCATTTTGTAACTCAATCGCATAAGTACTCTCCCTTAAGACAATCATTGTACTCTGGAATACAGAAGTACTTTATGTGAACTTCCCGTTTCATCACCATGCAGTATTAAAAACTCAGATACACAATGGTCAACTTGAAAACAATCAAGGCATGTAGTGAAACTGGTAGGTTTTGTTTTTTACTGTGAGTTTATGGCAGCGAAGAATACAATGACTACTAGTACAGTTGGGGGCTACTGATTTGCTTTGTGCTAAGGCACTAACAGTTTTACTCATCATTGCCTTTACTTACCATCACTGTGCATGCAAGCACATCGAAAATGGCAAATTATGGCTGTGCATCATTAAGAAAATAGTTTGACCCCACAGACGTCGTGAAAGAGTCTTGGGGATACCTATGGCTGATTACACTTTAACAACCATAGCTCTGAAGTGGCAACTGCAACATCAGGTAACCAACCTCAAGAGTTGCATATGACTGACTGTCTTGATGTAAAGTCTCGCATTCCAGTGGAAGGGTTGGACACCCTGCTTTAAGAGACCTAAAAGAACAGAGTGTACACAAAATACCCCTAGCTGAAGGAAGGAGCATTTCAGGCACTGGAGACAGAAAGTGCAAAAGCCCTGATGTCAAAGAATGGTTGGCATATTCAAGAACAAAAGAACCCATTGCAAAGGCAAACACCCTTAGAAAAATAGATTACCCCCACGAAAGTGCCTAGTGCTGTACTCTAATGACACCTGGTGGCCTCATCTATTTTTATGCTCTAATACTCGTGACAAAGATGAAAAGTTTTTCTTTCTAGAACTGCACAGAAAACATCAAAAGTTATTACAAACATTTTTTAGAAAGGAAAACATCAAGACTTTTGAGTTTACAGTTAAGTGTATACACTTGAAGCTGTTTGATGCCAACTCTCAAATTAAGGTAGAAAGGCGTTACGTAATTTATTTCCAATTATTCACAGTGCGATGTAGAAGTTGCCTAATGAATGTTTGTTGAATGAATAATTATCCAAGGTGCGATTGGAGATATTTAGAAATGAGGAACACAGTTAACTGATTTTCTAAGAAATCACAAAAGGCAAAAAGGCAAACTTTTGAAAGGGCAACCTTTCGTGCTGTATAGTCTTAGGAGGTTAGCAAACTAAATGTCATCTCATGCTTTCTGCATACTGAGCCACAAACTTACTATTCTTTAATTAGAGAACCTTTCTCTCAGTTCCTGGAAAAGCAGTTTTGTTTTTGTTTTTGTTTTTTATCCTGTTGAGAACATTATTAACATTTCAGGCTAAACGATTTACTTAGAGTAGCTCTTTAAAGAGAAAAAAGAAAGGAAAGAGAAAAGAAAAGAGAAGAGAAGAAAAAAGAAGAAAAGAAAGAAATAGGCACACTGGTGGTAGATTTTATACAATTAGAAACAGTGAAGTAGATTTTCCACTTTGTGCACCCAAGCCAGGAAGTATGCAACTTTTTTGATTTATAAGCACTTGCAAATAGAAAGGCTATCTGGCATACTGTTATAGAGTTTGCTCTAAACTGCTATTACCGTGGAATATTCTTTGGATTTTCTTAAGATCATGAAAACGAAGTTGAGAAAAAGGAGTTCAATAAATGCTATATGTAATATTTTTCACTTCATTTAAGAAATATAATCATTTCATTTCTATCAACATGAAGAGAGATCACTACTTCTCAGAGACCAGCCCCCCCCCCAATAAAAGAACTGGAACCATGCACACAACCATTAATCAAGCAGCTCATCTTGAGAATAGATGTGCCAAATGGCCAATAAGCACCTGAAAAGATGTTCAGCATTCATGTCATTAAGGAACTTGAAATATAAGCCAAAACCAAAGTATAAACCAGATACTGTCCCACACCCACTAAGATGGCTATAACACAAAAACAAGACAAATACAAAACCAGAAAATAACAAGTGTTGGTGGGGATATAGAGAAATTGGAGCCCTCAGATACTGCTGGCGGCAAGTCAGACGGCACCGCTGCTACGCAAACAGTCTGCATTTCCTCAAAAAGTTATACCTATCCTTACCATACAGCCCAGAAATTCCACTCCTGGATGGAATACCCAGGAAAACTGAAAATATATGTTCATACAAAAACTGTAGACAAATATTCATAGTGACCTTATTCATAATAGCTAAAAAGTGGAAACAACCTGATGTCTATTAACTGATGAACGGATAAACAAATTTGGTATCCATACAATGGAATATCACTCAGCCATAGGAAGGAATGAAGTAGCGATACATGCTGCAATATGGATGACTGTTTAAAACATGCTCTGTGAAAGAAGCCAGTCAGAAAAGGCCACCTATCATAGGATTCCACTTATATGCAATGTCTGGAGACAGAAGTAGATTAGTGGTGACCTAGGGCTGGTGGGATTTGAGGGGAATGGAGGGGAACTGCTAAGTGCATAGGGTTTCTTTTTGGGGTGATGAAAATGTTCTGTAATTAGTGATGGTTGCATAACTTTTTGAATAGACTAAAAAACACTGCTTTGTAACTTTTAACATGTATCTCTATTTTTAAAAGTCACATAACATTTATGTCCCCACCCCCAGCTTAAGAAATTAAACATTACGTGTACAGCTAAAGTGCCCTGTATACCCTTCCCTGATTACATTTATCTTCCACCCCCATCAGAGATAATCACTACTTGATGTTGCTACTTATCATTCCATGCATGTCATTATATTTCACTATATATTTATAATCCCTCATAGATGTTTTGTGTGTTTTTAAATGGTATCATACGTATTACCTTCTATAGGTTGCTTTTTTATCACAATATTATGTTTTAGAGATGTGTGGATTTTTGGGGGGGGTCGTTATTAAGTGGCTTTTTCACAATAGCGCTCAGAATTCTGAGGTTATACTCCCAGAAATAATAACTAAACCTCTTAAATGTCTTTGTCTACTTTTTAAAAATCAGTTCAATCAGGTGATTCCTTCAAGCATCTCAAACTATCATTGAGCTCTTGTTCAAAATAAAGGAATTTTAAGTGCATGTAACAACATAAAGGCTTTTTAAGGACTCCAACATAAAACAACTCTTGCTTGACTGAGGGGTAACTTACAAGGGAAAACCTTGCATTATATTCTTTCATATATGATAAATCATACTAAGATGAAATGATAAACATAATTAACCTCACATGTTTCAACCAACGACAAGGACTCTCTACATGGTCAGTCTGGCTTTAACCACTAAAATATTTGCTGTAGACACTGTGGTTGCCTCCCAAACATGCATTCCTCCTTTCCTTGGTTAACTATTAGTTTTTGGAAACCTGTACCATTCCTAGACAGCCCACTGAATTTGGGAGAATTCACTACCTTTGACCACAGTTATTGGTTCAGGGATAGTCACATGTTACAATTTGTGGATATGAGATGGAAGAAGGTATCCGATGAGGATAATTTCCTTGCTTTTCAGAGAAAGCTTCTACAAACTTCCTTCTCTCTCTCCCTGATTTAGAAGGAGAAAACATGTGACTCTAGGAGTTGTTAGTTAGTTTCAGGGGAACACAAGGGCAACCAGCATTCTGACGTTCTTCTTTATTAACAGAATTCCAATTTTATTCAGAGCAATAACGCATCCAGTTAAAAGTATTCACATTCCCAGGCTCCGTTTTCCCGGGTTGACCATGTGACAAAATTCTAATCCTTAAGATGCAGGACTAAGTCCTTACAGAGGACTTCCCTTCCACCAAAACAATGATAAAGCCACATGAGAAGTCTTTTGATTTTCATGCTCTCCTCTTCCAGCTGGAATTCAGATGTGATACCTGCGGATGGAGCAGTACTGCAACTGTAAGGATGAAAGCCACATGGCTAAGGATAGTGGAACAGAAAGAACGTGCTGGGGTCTTTCAAGATTTCCTTGAGCAATTTTAATAAATGGCTGTGGATTTCCTACCTTCAGACTTTCTGTTACATAGAAAAAAAAATAACCCCTTATTTGGTAAAGGCACCATGGTTATATTTTTGTTATAAGCAATCTGATGCAATTCCAACTGATATAACTGCTGAATCAAAGGTTAGGTTTTCAAATATTTAAGTCAATCGTTTCTCAATATTATTTAAGCTATTTTGAACTGAATTTCTATTATTTGCAAACAAAAGCACCCTAAACTGATAGAGCCTTCTCTCTAAGGAAGGAGTGGTACTTCCGACTGGACTCTTAACCCTCAGGGGCTAACCTGCTGTTTGACTAAAATAGATCTTTACTAATGAGTAGCCCCTATCATTACAGGGAAACTTATGCAAACTCATGGTGTTACCTTGCTTGCATAAGGCCACCCAACTGTAAAAGCAGAGGAACTAAGACATGAAATATTCTTATTAATAATTTCATTAAACACATATGACACATACTCATCAAAATTGTTGAACTAACAAAGCTAGGTGGCTTTTAGTGTGAACCATGCCTTTAGTTTCCTGTCACTGTCTCCAAACTTTCCTATATCCTCATCCTTTCCTTATTCCGTTCTTTACACTATACTACAGCAGTTAAGAGTGAGGGCTCTCGGGGCGCCTGGATGGCTCAGTCAGTTAAGAGCCCACCTTCAGCTAAGGTCATGATCCCAGGGTCCTGGGATAGAGCCTGGCATCGGGCTCCCTGCTTAGCAGGGTGTCTGTTTCTCCCTCTGCCCTTCCCCCTGCTCCTGTTCTATTTCTGTCTCTCTCAAATAAATAAATAAAATCTTTAAAAAAAAAAAAAAGTGAGGGCTCTCTAGTTAACCCCACATACATTCAAATCTTAGATCTATTACTTGCCACTTATGTGACCTCATGCAAGGTATTTAATTTCTCTGAGTCTTAATTTTCTCAAATCAATAATGGGGGAATAATTCTACCAATCTCACACGGTTCTTTTGAGAGTTAATTGAGCTAAGGTTTGTAAAATGTTTAGCATAAGGCCTGATATATAGTAATGTTTGCTCAATATTACTTATTACTTTTCAGGGTTTTTTTTAAGGTTTTATTTATTTATTTATTTGAGAGAGCAAGGGAGAAAGCGCCAGCAGGCGGAAGAGCAGAGGAGAGGGAGAAGCAGACTCCCTGCTCAGCAGGGAGCCCAATGCTGGGCTGGATCCCAGGACCTTGGGATCACCACCTGAGTCAAAGGCAGACACTTAACCTGACTCAGCCACCCAGGTGCCCCTTACTCTCAGCCTCTACAACAGAAGAGGTAGCCCTCCTCTCTTGCCTAAGGCTAATTCTTACCTTATGCTCTGGATCCCACCCAACCTCCTTCTACCTCCTCAGGGACTTTTAACTATCGATAATCTTTTCTATCTAGTCTTTAAATCTTCAACTTCTCTCTATAGGCCCCTTCCCATTAATATGCATAATAACAATGAGACGACGATGAGGATGATGATGATGATGATGATGATGATACAGGAGATGACGGGATTTGAAGCATAGACAGAATTGTCCTTTGTCAGGAAGAAGGGCATCTCCTTCATAACAGGAAGAAAGGGGAGAAAATGGCAGGTTTGGAGTTTGGCAGGTGGGAAAATAAATTTCCTGGTGGATGGTTTCTATTTTCTCTAAAACAAAAGGCGAAATTACCGCCTGAGAGTTAAGTAGTTCAGAAGAGAGAATAAAATGTAGAAGAGTGAAGGTTTAAATAGTCATTTCAGAGAGTGAGAAAGGAATGCAGTAGTATTTCCAGACAGTGTGGAAGCCTCAGTTGAAGCCGAGGCTCACATTCATGAATCCTGGATCCAACCTCCCCTGGAATTGCCTGAGTGCTGACACAGTAGCAAGTAATTGGTTCACTTGGATTTGGAGTCTTGCCAGGGGGGTGAGAAAAAGGAGAGAGGAGTCAGGAGGAAGAATGGAATGACCAACAACCATGACATCTAAGAATAAAGAGAGAAATGAATACACAGGCAAGTACTAATGGAGGAAGACAGAAGTGGACTCAAGGTCCTAATGAATTAAGAGAACACTTGGGCCTGAGACCAGGTACCAAATTCTAAGAGCAAGGGAGAGTACCCAGTGAGTCAGTAGGAAAACAGAAAAGAGAAGCAGGGAAAAGATGGTCGTACACAGCATGAGCTACCATAAGCAGGTAGAGAAATGTTCTGGAAGTAGCACTGGGGAGTGAAGAAAACATCCACCAAAGCTCTATGAAGTACTTTGAGTGTAAAAGAAAAGTCCTCTGTAGAATGGACTCCAGACTCAGAAATATATTGACCGGCTATGGAATTGTACATACGACCAAAGCGAATGTAAAAGAGGCAATATACCAAAATTCTATACTACAATTTTTTTTTTAAAAATCAGCTGTACGTGTTTAGGACAGGAGGGATTTTGCTTAAAAGACTTTCATGTGAAAAAGTCAGAGAGAGTGCAAGCAACTAAGTGAAACTACCCCTAAAAGTGTCCTGGTCACAGTAAATGAACTTAAATACAGGAAAGTGTTAAATTGTGATAAACAGAATTTCATGTTATTTTCTAAAATTAAGATTAAATAATTCACATTTACTGCTATTTAAACAATGTTAGAGGAAAGAAATAATGTCCTTCTTTTATTTATGTTTTAAGTACCTTTTAATTAATAAAATTAAAAAAGGATATAAATTTTTCTTGATGCAACTTTTACAAAAAGAGAAACCTCCATAACAAAACTCCATTTCAATATTATACATGATAACAATTTGTGATTTTGTTCTTTCCCTAATTAGGTAATGGAGTACTAACAGATAGGACTTTGCCTGCTGGTCTGGGAGGGTTCCTAACTAGGAGGGTCCCTTAACTGGGAGGGTCTTTATCAACTAAAAAAAAAAAAAAAAAAAAAAGAATGTGAACATTTTGAAGTAAAAGAAGCCACCTTAAGTTACTTATTTCAATATAACGAATTTTTAAAAGAATTCATGCCGTATTATTTTATTATTGTTATAATGTTTATATAGTAAGTTAAAATTGGGAGAAGAAAATTAAACAAAACGGCTTTCCTCCATTTACTTCTTCTTGAGACAGTATGGCATTAGGTTAGGTTTTACATAATATGTCTTTACAGAGTAAATGCCCAAATTTTAACTATATACTATTTTTAAAACAGAAAAAAACGGGAACTTTTAGATGCTTTGAAGAAACTACAAATGTTCTACGAGTCCTTAATTTTGATTCGCTCTGTCATCAACACTATAAAACCCTTCCTTGACTACCAGAAGCTTTAGGTATATTGGTAAGCATGAATGCAAATCCAGGGCATGTTCTTGTCTTTCTGTTTTCATATTACCAAACCTAACCAGCCATACTGTAGCTCTCCAATTCACGAAGTACTCGTACTACATAATCTGAGACTTTTGCAACCATATATTTTAAAGGACTCATCGAGCCCTGAAAGGCAAATGCTATCATTCAAGTTCTAATTACATGCTACCTGGGTTTTACAGAACAGAAAAAAAAAATGAGTACTGTACTTCCTAAATACATTTTTCAACCACAAGCAACTTCCAAAATAAATGCCCCAAATATTGTCTGAATGTATTACTGTACAAATAGCTCAAGCACTGGCCTATTCAAATTATGTTCTAGTTTCTCCCGATGCTGCTTCCACTTGATAAATTGGTCAATAAATGCCAAGTCAAATATTCAAGTAAATATATTTTCATTGTTATTGGCAGACATATAATTAACTCTGAGAATAAAAGATACAAGAAATCAATTTATGATTACTTCTTCAGTTCTTCTCATTAGTCATTTACATTATAATCGTGGTTCCACTTTTAAAATCTTTATTCGTACACATACACACACACACACACACCATTCTGACTATATTATAAATCAAATTATTTCAATTACAAATTAGTATTATACGAACTGTGAACCTCATATGTTAATTTTATTAGTAAGATATAATCATACTATTACCCATGTATATGAGCCAATTAAAAAACAATGCACATTTAAGAGCTATATTAATTAGTAATTTCAGCAGATGTTTCTAAACAATGTTAAGGATTTGCTCTGTCTTTTCTCAAGTATAAATATTTGAGTCAACATTTTTTATGTATATGTATTTAGCAACAAATTACATTTCCATTTTCAACAAAACAAGCTTCTAAAAAGAAAATAGTACAAAGAGTAAACCTATTTTTTTTCAAAGATAACATATGAAGAACAAATTTTTTTAACATTTGTTATCTGTCAGGTCAATATCTTCACCAACCCAGGAAAAATACATTTTGTATAAAAACTTACATAAGTAACCTTTTAAAAACTGCCCTAAACTAACGGCAAAAGCTTCAGATACATTATCATATGTGGATTGCATGAAGAAAAAAAATCTAAGATGAACTCAAGAAATCTGTTTTAATAAAATATGCTGTCATTACTCAACTGTTACTTTCATTATGGTAGCCTAATTGTTTTTAATTATATATCATGGGCAAGTCATTTAACCTCTGTGTTTCTTCACCCATAAAGGGAGATTAATAAAGGTGCCTTATCACAGGATTCCTGGCAGGGTTAAAGGAGTTAAGATGGGTGAAGCATTTAGAATAGCGCCCGGCATACAGTAAGTGCTCAGTAAGTGTCAGCTAAGCATTACCTAATTGTATGTTTTGCCTATTACTTCTATTAGCTTCCAGTTACCAACCCTTAAAGTATCTTAATTCTTTTTAAAGAAAAAGAAAGCTACATCATGACACTCTTAATGCTCTGCCCTTCCCATCAGCTTATAGTGTTAGCAGCTACTTTATCTGCTACTCACAAGCAAAACAGGACCTAGGGTCTCACTGAGTTAACAGTCCAAAAATCTATTATAAAAACACTCTCCCTATTATCTTACTATTAGTACTCATTAATTCATTCAAACACCGAAGTAAACTAGGTGCTAGGCATTGGATACAAGCTGTGGAAACAAAAGATTTAAGAAAAAAAATTCCAGATATGTTGCTCCCAAAACAGCGAGGGATACAAACATAAATGCAAATAAGTACTCTTCTTTTATTATAACATGGTACCCTGAACTATAATAAAAAAATTTTCCAAGCTGTCCAAGGGCGGGCTTCAAAGGTGACATTTGAGTAAGACTTGAAGGAAGAGCAGAAGCTCACCAGGTAGAGAAGAGATCTGTGATTACTTTGTTCACAAAGAAAACTAGAAATTCCTCACACCGGTAAGTTAAAATAGACATTTTTTAAGCAACCAGACTTCCTCAAACAGATTTCCCATTGCACATGGCTTGCTTAGTTTATCTCTAGGTGTTGAATAAATATTTTTGAATGACTGTCGTCCCCCTTTCCCCATAGGCAAGGCCTTCATTAGGGCATACGTGGATGATGTTCTTAGCTCCCTTCCTCCCAGGGCTCAGAGAAATCTTCCTAAAACCACTTTGATCACAACACTCCCTGATCAAAAGCCTGGAATGGTTTCCTCCTATTCCCAGATATCAGCTCTCTGCTTTGACTAGATTTCTCTCCCAATATGCCTTGGGCATATTTCCCTTTTGTTCATATCCTCTCTCTGCCCCAAATGCTTTTCTCCTATTACTTATTTCTGCCTTTCCAGAATTCTACCCACCCTTCAAAATCCTCCTTCAAGAAGCCATCGGATTTCCTCGCTTCTATTTAAAATAACACAACTTTTCAAATGATGCAGAAAAGAGAAATGTTAGTGAAAAAATGATACTTTGGGATGAAAGAAATGTCCAAAATGAGGTAGAGAATTAAAAAAAAAAAAAGGCAGACACTCGTTGGAAAGTTACATTCCAACTGTTACATCAACAGAGTACACTTCTTAAATTATTTACTATTCAAAATGTATACACTGCACCAAGTACCTATTGAACAATTATTTTTTTCCAGTGACATCGGGCTCTTTTAAAAAGTTAACCATCGCACAACATGGACAATCAATTCTTCATTACTTGAACTGTTTTCTTTAGGACAAGTGCCTATTAGAATGAGTGTCTCTGACCTGAAGTTTGAAATATTACCCAGCAACATGGCACTGCACTAACCAGCCCAGTAGTGTGCTTCCTACTTGAAAGACAACTAGTCAAATAGTAAAATATCTTCAAAAAGCCAACTTCGAATAGATTTTTTTCAAGTGAGAATAGGCGTGCTCTACATGTCAAGCTACCTTAGATTCCAACTTGATTTTCTCTTCATTCAGCTCCTCCGTCGCTTTCTTCATTTCTTCACGACATCTGTTTATTTCTGACCTTACTGGAATACAAATGAAATCCTTGAACACCTCTGTCTTTCTAAAGTCCCCATGTCTGGGGCGCCTGGGTGGCACAGCGGCTGAGTGTCTGCCTTCAACTCAGGGCGTGATCCCGGCGTTCTGGGATCGAGCCCCACATCAGGCTCCTCCGCTATGAGCCTGCTTCTTCCTCTCCCACTCCCCCTGCTTGTGTTCCCTCTCTCGCTGGCTGTCTCTATCTCTGTCGAATAAATAAATAAATAAATAAATCTTAAAAAATAAATAAATAAATAAATAAAATAAAGTCCCCATGTCTGTGCACATGGCCAGCAGAGCCCCCTCCCTGCTCTGACCACGCCTGGGGGGCTGCTTTTTGCTCCAAGCTCCCACCTCGAGGAGACAGAGGCACCGACCTTCTCGGATCACGCGGCGGCTCTCCTCGGCCTGATGCTCCGAGAAGATGATGTGCTGAAACAAGGATTCTAAACTCATCTCAGGCGGGCTCCCGCGGATCCGTTGACGCCCTTCAATACCTGCGAGCCGAGGCCGAGGAGCCTGGAAAGCACAGTGCGGACGCAGGACTGTTCAGGGCTTCCCCCATCGGCCTCGGCTCAGGACGCGTGAGGCGGGGCGCCAGCCCGGCTCCCGGCCTTTGTTTCCCGGTTCACTAACAAAGGACAACCGTTTATCCCCCCTGGCACCCTCGCTCCGCCTGGGACAGAAACCCTGCTTTCGTTCCCTGGCTGAAGGCAGCTCCCCTCATTCGAGGACCCGGGCCCTCTCGGGCTTCCTTTTCGTCCTGGCGCCTAATAAAAATGGAGGCCCCGGGCCGTGGCGTCTGAGCCGGCCCTGCCAGCACCCCTCTGTGCGGCTGGCCTTTTCCTCTCCACCCCCTCTCTTTTTAGGGAGAAGGTCCTCCTAATCTGTGTCCCACAATGCGTACTTGCTCACAGTACAGTGGGCAGGAGACCTTGCGGCAGGTGCGTCCTCGAGGTTGGCCTTGCCTGGGGGGCTCTGAACTACGGCGTCTCGTTGGGCCCAGTCTGCGTGCGGTCAGGTGTTTTGCTTTGGCCATGTGGCCCCAAAGGTCTTCAGGCCTAACTTGGACTTACTCGGTGATCTTTCTCTGAGGCGCAAACACCCAACATTATAAAGAACTAAGTACTCATGATTCTAAATATAAACTGCAACGTCTTATCCTTTGACTGTGGCAAAGACTGCTATAAATGTGCAACATCTGACATTACGCCTTAATCATTCCTTTGTAATCAGGGCATATCTTTTTAGTCTGCTTTAAAATTAATCATTGCCTTTTGTAATCAAGCTTCAGTAATATTAACACTTCAATATCTGCACAATATGTGTCAGAGACCAAAGTGGTTGCTAATTAAAGCTTAAACATGAAAGGCACCTTTGGGACTTTTGCATGGGGTTTTTAAATTAAAAAATAAAGCATTTTTAGTTTTAGCAGGCCAAAATTGTAAGATTATAATAAACATTTGACTTTTTTCCTGAAAGTAGAATTGACATTGGCTAAACTTTAAAAAATAATTTTTAGTTAGATTGTATTAGAATTGAAAGAAGGTAAATGTGACTTCTGTCACATCATCTGTATAAGAGACTTAATTAATATTTCATTAATGCTGTAGTATATGGGGCTATAAGTTTTAACCTATTCCAAATTTCCACCTCAATTCCCATTAAGCCATGTATGCATAAAACTTAATTTTTAAACAGTATTACAAAAGAATACATACAGAAAAGTGTAATGCCATAGAAAAGATTTACCCATAAACCTACCACTCAGAAGCAAGTACTAATAACATTGTCGCTACTGTCTTCCAGCTAACTCTCCTCACCTTGCATTTTTCTTTTACAAGCTTGAAAATATGGTGAATAAGTAGTAGTAATAATTACGATTAATAGTACTTACTGAGTATATGCTGGGCACTATTCTGAATACAATGATTTTTACTATTACCTTCATAGTATTAGATGAGAAAACTGAGAACAGAACAGTTAAGTATCTTGCCAAGGCGGCCTACCTAGTATATGTCAGAGCTAGAGCTGAAACCAAGAAATCTGAGATCAGAGGCCATGAATTCAATTTTGGATACTGCTCTGTTTTCCTTTGATTACATCATAAGCATTTTACCATTTCATTGAAAACTCTTCATAAATACACTTTTATATCTTCATAATCCTCCATCATGTGATGCAAGTGTAAAACTTAGATATACTGAAATAAATTTGACTCTTTTATCTGTTCAAGGATGGAAAACAAAACTGAAATTGTGGTTTAAACCATTTTCTTTGAGCACTCGTTTGGAAGCTTATGAACTGTGCCACGGCACTATCAAAGGAAAGGGCTTCCAGAAGATAAATTATATTACTAATTAATATCACTCCCTTCAGAATTATTTCCCGTGGACTTGCACAGGGGGCATCCTCACAAGGAGGCTGCTTTTCAAAAGCATACTGCTCTTTAACATTCCAATTTTATTAGTTACACTCAAACTCACATTTATTATTTAACATGTTCTTTCTGTACTGAAAACTTGGCAGAGTGGAATTTGGGCAGCCTCTGGGGAGCCCAGTCGCCTCACTCACACAGGCGTATGCAAGAGAGAACTGCTGGAAATTCTCGAATGGGGTTATGGGGAGAAATGGCTTCTTCATCTTCTGCAGTCTTCATATCACAGAATATTTTGATGCTTTTAAATCCCAAGTTCAATTCTTCTTAGAGGCATCACCACTATAGACATTGGCAGGGTTTTTCCTTTTCTTTTACTTGTTGAAACAAACATGATTATGCAAGCCCACAATTCAAATTTTAAGTGCTGTGGGGTTTTTTTGGTTTAGATTTTGTTTATTTATTTCAGAGAGAGCAGGAGCTGGGGGGGGGGCAGAGGAAGAGGGAGAAGCAGGCTCCATTCCGGGGCCCCAGGATCATGACCTGAACTGAAGGCAGATGCTTAATCAACTGAGCCACCCAGGTGCCCTGAATTTAAAGTGTTTTATAATAATGAATAACAGTAACATGTTAGGATATTGAAATATTATTATTCTATACTAGCTTTATTCATGTATTTTCTTCAGTAAGATAGTTGTTCTTATAGGTATACATGCCGATTACATTCTATAATATTCAGAGCAAGAGTAGCATTACTTTAATTTATGCCAAATAAAAATGGTAGATGGCATGGTAAAACTAGGGCATACCATTTTCTGAAAATGTTATCTTAGAAGTCTGAAAAAATGATTCATTCAACAACTGTTTAATGAGTCTCTGCTATTCATTCAACATTCATTCAACAAATATTATTGAGCATCTCCTATGTGCCATATTAGAGAAACAACAACAGGATTTAATAAAAACAGAACTACATAAAAACTATTTTTCTTCCCCCGGTTATTTCTAACCTCATTGGAGAATTATTATATTTTTCAGCATTTTGGCATCAGTATAAACAACTGCTTTCAGATGTTTCAACAGATGTTCTTCAGAAAGAAAGCCAATTATTTGCATTATGATACCCACATATGATTCTCAGATCTAAACTTTCCATCTGTACATGTTTCGTTGAATTGCATACCTATGGAATATAAAAGTTAAGATCACTCATTGTCTCTCAACCTCAGATTTTGTTCATAATAACTCTAGCACCTGGGTTATTGAGCCATTGATAATTGCTTTGCTAGAAGGCCTTACATAAGGCTATATTGCTCTTGTGATTTAAAATGCATTTCCTCTCCATTCTTAGATTGATGACTTCCCTAGGTCCTAAACCAGGCTTGCAAATACCCACTAGCCCAGGGCATATATATTGCAATGAAAAGAAGAAAAGTAATTCATTTATTTTATGTTTTTCTTAGGGCATCTGCCAAAAAGAAAAACAAAACAGAGGTTCAACCAAGTTTAACAACCATTTATTATCTACTAAGTATAAAAAATCTCTGCTAGGTACTATGGAGTTTACAAAATTGAAGGGTACAAGCCCTGTCCTCCTGGAGGTGTTCATCTATCAAATGGGACATAGCATGCATAAACAACTCCTAAGCAGACTGTGTACAAGAGCTTCACCCTTGTGTTAAGGGACTATGGCCAGAGGGAGAAAGAGTAAGTCTGACGTAGGTGACCAGGGAGACTTACCGGTAGGGGATAGAATATGAGCTACCTTTTCAAGGAGGGTGTGACTTCAACGGACAGAGAGTAAGGGAGAAAAAAAGCAGAAAGTTAAATGAAGCCAACATCTAGACGGTCTTTAACCTTTTCATGTATATGATGGGGACCATGTCATGTTTTCCAGCAGGTGAGTGGCCTGTCAGTGTTGCTCCGTGTAGCCAACCTGTGGCAGTGGGTTTGAAGCACTAGAAAGGAAGAGAATAACAACTAATATGTATTAATAACTTACTACATGCCAACCACTGTCTGAGACCTTGACACATCTTAATTCTCTTAACCAACCCAATAAACTTATAAGTTCAGTGCTTTTATTTTTTTTCCACATTATAATTGGAGACATGAGGCAGAGAGAACTAAGTAACTTGTCCATGGTCACATATGGTAGCAGAATCAGGATTTAAACCCTGATAAAATCTTAAGGCAGATCCTTAACTACTTCATTTCCTGCCTCCAAAAACTAGGGGCGGGAGAAAATAAGACTGTTTCAGCAGCTGTGTTTCATTTCAAAGCAGATACAGTTCCTAAAAAAAAAAAAAAAAAAATGCTTATCACCAACAAGTTAATATCTTTTCGGAAGACATTTTTGGACTTACGGAATTTGGATTTGTAACGCAATCCATGTATAACCAATTAAAATCAAATGTGATTGAAAGAAAAATAATTGAGAATGGATCATGCTTTGTAAATGTTTGTTTAACCAGCTGTATACCTAACATGTAAAACTAAAAAAGAAATTTGTATATTAAGTATTATATTCAATTCCTAATATTTATATTAGTTTCCTAGAGCTGCTATAACAAATACATCGCAACTCAGTGATTTAGAACAACAAAAATTTATTCTTTCACAGTTCAGGAGGCCAGAAGTCTGAAATCAAGATGTCAGCAGGGTTTTCTCCTTCTGGGCCCTCTGAGGGACAATCTGGTCTTTGCCTCTTTCTAGCTGCTGGTCCTTGCTGGTAATTTTTGGTGTTCCTTGATTTTTAGATGCAACACTCCAGTCTCTACCTCCATTGTCCCTTGGAGTTCTCTTAGTCTGTCTCTGCCTCTTTTTCTCTTCCTTCTTCTTATAGGGATAGCAGTCATATTGGATAAAAGGCCTACCATATACCAGTATGACCTCATATTAAATAATTACATCTGTAATAACCCTATTTCCAAATAAGGTCACATTCTGAGCTACCAGAGATTTAAGACTTTAATGTATTTGTGGGGGGACACAATTCAGTGCATATAACAGATCTTAAAAGTTAAGTTGCAGGAAATAGTTAAAATAAAAAAAAAACTTAAATGACTGATTATTTCGATTACAATCAAAGTATTTTTCGTGTTTAAAGTATTTTAGTGTTTAGTGTTTGTTTTAGACTTTAGAAAACATCTTGCACAATCCTTTTATTTTTATAGATGTTAGCACTGAGGCCATGGAGGTTGATGGATTTCCCCAACAAGGCACAGGCAATTAATGTCAGAGCCAGGTCTAGAACTCCTTCTTAATTCCTTCTGCTCCAATGAAAGATCTTTTTTGTTCAGCAGTGACTTTCAACTACTTCAGTTAAAAGAACTCCTCTTTTATCTTTTTTCTGTATTGAACTTTTAGTAAGAGTTTGAAGAAAGGGTGTAACAGCTAGGGTTCAGAGCTGGCCTGGGGCAATTCACCTACTGTAGAAGCCCTTCTCCATTAAGGAGATTAGGTAGATAGATAGGTAGGTAGATAGATAAAGAGAGAGAGGTAGATAAATATCGGTACATATAGAGAAAACACACATGCATGTATTTATATAAATATACACTATATATATGATAAAGTCATATGTATGTATAAATACTTAAAGGTATCGATTTTATTTTCAGTCTTACACTTCTATAATAGAAATGAAAGTAAACTGTCAATTCTTAATTATTGATTGAGAAAAGCAAACTTGTGTGTAATATATTGCATGAAGACATTCCAATAACACATTAGGAGTCATGAAATAGCAAACTCTTTGGAATTAAAAAGCTGTAGTGAAACTGGTCAGAGTTAGGAACCCAGCACAGGTTCCAGGAAAGCTGTCCCAGGTGCCCCTACCCAGATTAGCCTGTCAGCTCCAGAAAACAAAAACAAAACAGAACCTGGAAACCACTCTTCCTCACCATGTATAATTCATTTGTTTATTTAATAAATGCTTATTGGGTGGACACCATACGTAAGGCAAGGTAGAATCTTCAGTTACAAAGATGAATAAACAAGGGCCTTGAAATCTGGTTGTATCAAATTGTAGTTTTCATGACAATAAATTTAAGTTGCTTGGGATTACACAGAAAGAATTAAAAGAGAAATTTAAGGTGTTTTTTTTTTTCTTACCAGTTATTTGTTTTCATCATTAACATAGTCTTTGCCGACCTAATAAGTACATGGTAACTCAGCAAATAAATGACTCTAGTTGTTGAATACGTTCCAATTTAAACCAACAATTAACATATTCTCTTATTACGATTTTTATGAAGATTGCTATTAATTTCAAGAAATTGGTCATAGTGACTATTTGGAAATTTGGGATGTATTTTAATGTTTCCATTACCTTGTATGAATTATTCACAGTGACTCTTTGGAAAGTTTGAAAAAATGTAATGTTCACATATACATATAGGTAGAGTGAACCGTAAATCCTTTTTCTTCTTAAAACAATTTGCTAAATTGCTCATTTATCAGGATAAAATTGCTTTAGGCTTCCAATGTTTGAAATGACTTAGTGGCCTTAGTACAATAGTATTACCTTATAAAAGCCAGACACTGTCATTATTTTCCCTTCACGATGCCATAGACAGTTCAAAATGTTTTATCATAGTTTACATGGCTCATAAACCTTATCTTTTATTTGACATTGCAGGTGTGTTGATAATAGAATATGGAAACTCTGTAAGATGGTTAAAGGAAACAATTAATTAGCATTGAAATAAAAGAGCTCAGTAAGAAACATTTTAAACAGAGAATAAGCTGATTATTTCATAGGTAATAGTAAGCAGTTGTGGAAGAGAATTGAAGGGAATGCATACCGAGTGAAAGGAATTTAAATATCTGAAAACAAATAAGGAAATATTGCAAATATTAGAATTACTGAAGTTGTATATACATCATCATTTGAAATTTGGTCTTGTAATTCTGTTCCTGCTATTTCTCATTATTCTACTTATGAAACGTGTACATGAATAGGTTTCTTAAACTGTTTCGTAATCTACCTTTACAGTTTCCTTTTTCAAGGCGTTAATGCAGAGAAAAGCAGGAAAAGCCTGAGATCCTGTACTCTATTGTGCCTTTGCCTCAAGTGGATAAATGCAAAGATTGTGCACGCAGGATCCAAACACTCGTAAGAAAGATTCATGGTGATATTCTTAGAAGAAATTAATAAACCCTAAGAGAACTTGTCAGAAGAATGTCCTAAAGATGATTTTATTTCAGTAATTGTTGTATTTTAAATGCTTTCATTTTCTTTTGTGATGTCTTTTATCTTACTTACAGATGCTATTACTCATAAAATATGGTATTTCAGTCCAGAAGGCTGTAACCGTAAATGAGACATAATATTCTCATCTAGAAGTAGATAAGGGGATTCAAATCTCCTGCTTCACGGTCTAAGCTGATTACTGCAGAGGTCAGAAAGCTAGTTTCCACTTCCTTTAAGTGCCAACTATGATATTTCACATAAATGACCAGACACTCTGTGTTTCCTTTTATTCGGCCCCCCACCTCTGGCTGGCAGTCTGTGTTGGTGGTTTACGAGATAGCTTAGGAATTCTGTGCCTTGCGAGTGGTGAGGTGACTTTAGGGTGAGGCCATGAAGAATGACCACAAACATCATCCACAGAGTGTTCATTGAAGAACTACTATGTACCAGGCTCTGCCACCGCAGGGAACAAGATGAATGAGCTCTCTGCATGCATGGAGCCTATAGGGCAACAGGCAACAAAGTACACACATTCATTAACTCAAGGCACGCAGAGTAAGTCTGAGTGTAAAATGTAACAGCTTGGGGCAAGCACCTGCTATGGAATGTGTAGACAACACATTCCTGCTCCCCCGAAGATCCTGTCAGGAACAGAACCGGTGTCTGAGAATGGAGAGGATTGGTGGGATCACTGCACAGACCGGGTTGGTGAAGTGGTCAGGACTGCATCACGGAGGACCCTGAAAGGAATGGAAGCAGTTCAGATTGTATTCAGAAGGCAGTAGAAGGCCATAGACGGATCTGTAGGAGATGAATGCAATTTAAGAATTAGAGGATGACCCCTAAACATTGTTCCCTTCTGGAGGTGTGACTTCACATCACTGGATGGGGTGTTGACCCAGGTCCAATGCTCAGGATGGCTGATGACTAGCTAGGTGACTTTGAGCAAGTCACTGACTCTCTTTTCCCCTTATTTCACTTGTTTTCAAATGGGGAGAGAAGAGGCAGGGTTAAAGAAAAGAGGAAATAAGGGAGATGAAAGGAAAAAAGAAACTCTCAATACTTAGAGATGGAAAGTGCAGATAGTAAGCTGGAAAAACAATCAAACAATTAAGAATTTCGTTTTTAAAAGCTCCTGAGGAAGAAAGAGTCATCCCAGTCGACACCCTGGAAAATCAGTGTGGGACACATGGAAATGAATATAGAATTCTATCAGAATTGTTGCCTTGGCCACTTTGATTAAGAGTTGATATCAGGGCCTTAGGGAAGAAAAATTCAAGAGTCATGCCTATAAAAATTCAAGAGTCTATATCCATCCAGATTTAGTTGTGTGTAAGTGTGCGTACAACAGAAATCCACTAGTACACCCATTGGGACTATAAAAATATTGAGATACTCCCACAGTGGTTGGTAAATAACCACCACCCCAGTCCTCCACGGCCAACTCCCACCACCGGGCGGTCTCTACTCCATGGCCATCCAAATCTCCCCAACTAAGAGGTAACACTGAGCTTAGCAAAGAGCCTCAAGAGCCTGCTCAGGGTCTGTTCTGATTTCTCAGTGACTGGGTCTATCTGTGTGTTGTCTTCTTCATGCTGTAACAAATCACCACAACTTTAGTGGCTTAAAACAATACAAATTTGTTATCTTACAGTTCCAGAGGTTACAAGTCCAAAGTGGGTTTTACTGCGCTAAAATCAAAGGATCCACAGTCCTTCTGGAAGCTCTAGAGACTAGTTTGTTTCCTTGCCTTTTCCGGCTTAGAGAAGTTACCTGCATCCCTTGGCTCCTGCCCCTTCTTCCTCCATCTTCAAGCCAGCACAGTAGTCCCCTAATATTTCTCGACTTCTCTGATATCCCTGCCACTTTCCTTTAAGGGTGCTTGTAATTCCTTTGGGCCCACCTGGATAAGTCAAGATGCTCTCAGACCACCTCAAAATCCTTCACTTGATCACATCTTGAAAGTCACTTTTGCCACATAAGGAGACAAACTCACAGGTTTCAGGGATGAGGATGCAAATATCTTTGGGGCCATTATTTTGTCTACTGTGGTGATTATACATTTTAAATATTATACCTGAGTGTATATAATGTCCTACCTAGACTTCTCATAAAATAAAACTGAGTGTGTCACAGTCAAAATGTGAGATACAGGGGAAAGCATCTGACTCATAGAGAAAAAAAAAAAATTTACGCCAGGTCCATAGCTCAAGAACTTTCTGGAATATGGCAGACCTTTAATTTTTCTCTCTGGTTTGGTAGTGGACAGTATCAAATGGATGAAATAGTTAAAAGGAGAAAAGAGTTGGGGCAGTACACGAAGAAGGAGTGAGGATGACAGAGGAAGAATGCAAATGCCATTCACCTGCCTGAATCTCCTGTGAGGGCTCAGGAGAGGAAAAGGACAGAGCACGGACCTTCAGGGGATGGATCCCAGGGAGGACAAGAGAGGACTTTAGAAACAGATGGTAGGGTGACACTAGGTAATGTCCCCCTCTTCCAGGGTCAGCTGTCTCTGAATCTGGGATACTGAGGGGCAAAGGAAGTGAAAAACGGCAGTTTAAATTTCTCTGGGAACTGAATGCTCATGGAAGGACTTGGGGTTGACTTGATGAGGCTGGGGGAAATTTTAAGAAAAGTGAGGGACAATGAGTCTAGTATGGTTTAGCTGCTTTTGGGGGCAGGACCATGTGTGATGGGGTCTTTGTATATCAGAGTGCCTTGTATGCAATGGGAGTAAATGTCCCGAAACCAAAGCCAGGAGCCACAATAGAATGTTGGCTTCATGAGGAAGCACCCGTTCGTTTTGTGCACCATCGATTCCCAGCTTCTGGAACAGTGCCAGGCCAGTCGCAGGTGCCCAGGAACTCTGCACTGAATAAATTAAAGAGAAAAATGAATGCATGCAAAACTTCGGTGTAAATAAACTTTTTGGTGTAAACAACCAACATTTAAATGTTTGTTGTAATAACCAGGAAATGTTGGAAACCAATACTCAGTTCAATGTGCTAACATTGAGATACACTGTATCAAAGCTTAAGGGATCAGGTGAATTGCAAGGGCCTGCATTCCTGCCTATAAATAGGGTTGCCAGATTTAGCAAACAAAAACACAGGATGCCCAGTTAAATTTGAATGTCAGATAAACAATGAGTAATTTTTTAGTATAAGGGTGTCCCAGGTATTGCATGACAACCTACCTAGAGAGCTGCAATGTATCATATTGCAGATAAATTATGACTTGGGAAAAATGTTGTTCTTAATGATGGTACTATAAAGGAAGAAAAAGGAGGTGCCTCACTAGATCATGTTCGATACGAGGGTAGGGGAAGGTAAAAACCAGCTGTGTCACGTTGTGCTGTTTTAAAAGCATGCTTTTCTGTAAGTAAGTGCCCATGAAGGAGGACTGAAATTCAGCTTCTCATAAATTCTGCAGAGCTACCAGGGAACATAATCAACAAGGATAAAATCTGAAGGGAAGGTCAGTGAGGCAGGTGAGAGCGGCTGCGTCCCTATTACCTAAAGCACACAAAACTCCACACAGCAGGACGGGGAAGAGAGCAGGAGCGGAGGGAAGGAATCATCCCGGCCGAGCCTCATTAGATCGCTCGTAGGAAAACGTCCCCATCTGCCCCACAGCACTTTACTTTGTGTGCACGTTGTGCTTTCTTAGTCCGTAATATAGAGGTGAGCCTGTTCCACGGACTAAGTGGTTTGTCTTCATAATGCCCTGCTGCTGGTGAAGTAATTCACTGTTTTTCTCGGAAAGGACATGGTGTTGCTGTGTTCATTTGTGCCTGATCTGAAGAATCTCTATCGATACTTTTTTTTTTTTTTTCCACTAGGCATTTAGATGCTACCTGGCTGTTAGGCCTGAAAATACCAGATGGAGCTTGGGAGCCGAGCAGACACTGTTGTCATAGAAACAAGATGCTATCCCAGCTCTACGCAGCTGCCATCTTTTTTTTTTTCCCCCTTTCACTGTGAGGAGTTCTGATAGGAGCAAATACTGATAAAATATAGAGATTCTCCCCCCTCCTTGGAAAACAGAGCTACATTTCAAGTGCTGCATAGACAATTTGGTAATGTGTCCCTCAGCTAATGGAGAGTCTAAGCCTATGGAAAATGACTTGATTTCCAGGTCTTCTAATCAAAGTATATATAACTGGGAAGCCCATGCTTTGATATCATCTTCTTCCCCTAAATGGCATGATGCATTTCTCTTATCCCAAAATGAGACAACATCCTTTGGAGCCAAGGGAGCCTCAGTGTTGACATTCCTGGAAAATGCAACCGTAAGTGTTCACAATCACTCTGCAATGTGTGTACTCAGCCCGAGAATAGGGAGTGACCTCTCCTGGTTCTCTGAATTGCCCATGGGAGCTACAGAATGCTGAGTATGCAGGCGGGGTATGATGAATTCTTGTGGCTCGATGTCCAAACTTGAGGGATGCGGTTGTTGGCCACGGTCCCACACTGATGCCTTTTCTCTTTGGGGGCAGCTATGGCATCCTCAAGGGCATATGACTCTGAGGGAAGTGCCCACCACAGATGGGAAGGGGAGTGGCAGTGTTTTCTGGAGGCAAGGTTGCATTTGTGCTGGGAAACAGGTTAAATCCTAGGGCCTTCAAGGTCTGGCTTGAAGAATTGTTTAGCAACAGAGGACTGCTAAAACTGAGGTGGTTAAGGGCAATGGTTCATGTGCTAGTTTCCTACTGCTACCGGAAAAATGACTCAAATCGTGGCTTAAGACAACACAGATTTATTATTTTACAATTCCGAAGGCCAAATGTCCAAAATCTGTTTCACTGGGCTAAAAAGATGTCAGCGGAGGCGCCTGAGCGGCTCAGTTGGCTAAGTGTCTGCCTTGGGCTCAGGTCATGATCTCAGGGTCCTGGGGTGGAGCCCCACGCTGGGCTCCCTGCTCAGCGGGGAATCTGCTTCTCCCTCTGGCCCTCCCCCTTCTCATGCTCTCTCTCATGTGCTCCCTCGCTCTCTTTCAAATAAATAAACTATTTTTAAAAATTAAAAAATAAATAAAAATATTAAAAAAAAAAAAAAGATGTCAGCAGGGCTGCTTCCTTCTGAGGGCTCTAGGAGGGGATCTTTCCCAGCTTTTTCTCACTTCCAGGGCCCTCATACATTCCTTGGCTCCTGGCCCCTCCCTCCATCTTCAAAGCCAGAAGCCTAGCATCTTGCTTCCACCCTCGCTTGGCCTTTTCTGTTGTCAAATCTCCTTCTGACTCCCTCTGAAAAGAAATGATGACATTTACAGCCCATCAGATAACCTAGGATAATCTCCCCATCTTAAGGATCTTAATTTAACTATGTCTGTCACCTCCCTTTTGCCACATAAGGTAATACCCACGGGTCCCAGGGATGGGGACGTGGATATTTTCAGGGGCCATTATTCTTTCTACCGTCGTTCCCAAACCCAGATGATCATCAGAATTACCTGGGAAGCTTTTCAAAAATAAAGATTGCCAGGCCTTATACGAGAGCGAGCCTATCAGAATTTCTCAGGGTGGGCAGAGGCCTGGAAATCTCTCTGTCGGCCTCTCTGTTTTTGGTTGAAAACTTCTGTTAAGGGCTTCGTCAGGCTCTTCCTCAAACACTCGCAGCGAGAATTGATGACACTGTGATTGGGTTTTCTGGATCATGCTCAGGGTCAAGGAGTGTATGGGGGAGGTTTTAAAGATGGGTTGGTTTGGAAGCTTGGAAGGTCCTACCATCTCTGAGGTTCAGAATACCCCCACACAACGGCTCTGGCTAAAGATCGTGTCACGTGAGCCGGGCCCAGCAACTCTTCAGTTTCAGGGTAAAAATACCAAAAGTGTTTGCTAATGCCTCCCTAGACCTATAACCATATGAAATATGTATCTTGATATCTGGGATCAGCTGTTGTTCCTTCTCCTCGTGGAGACTTTTCCACTTAGTGCCTCAGAACATTCTCTTCCTTCCTGGATGCTTCCATGTTGTTCTCTGAGCTCGGAAAGTTGCCTATTTTGCCTGCTTCAAGAAAAATGGCTGTGGTCGAGGAGAAAACCTATACAGTATCTTCAGAAAAACTGTAAATATTTCATCATTTCTTACTAAACATACATTATTTACTCCATAATGTAAATATTTTATGGCCTGCAACTGGCAATTTTGGAATATATGGGTATGTTTGGAGAATTGCGGTTCTGTTACAAACCCGACGTTGCACTCCCCGCTCATATTTAACTTATACAACTCTTTAAAAAACATTTAACTCTCAGAATTAAGGAGGTAACAGAATCTATTTTTCAAAGGGGCCTTGAGGACCCGACTTAGAACCTGAGACAACACATTTTTTGTTAAAGGCAGAAGCTGGAAGCTGGAAGCTGTAACAGCCCAGGACTTCCTTCCCTATAGGATGACAGCATCGTACAATTCCCCATGTCTGCGTGGATCTGATTTCACACAGTGGGGAGAAGGGGCAGATGTGCCCACAGCCAGCTCAATAGAATGTTCACGATCTGGTTGAGAGTGGAATCTGAGAAGAAGAGTTTTTACCACATACAAAAAGGCAAAAGGCAGAAAAATCTTTCCCCAGCTTTAGGATCAGTATTTGGAGCTATGCATAAGAGAAGAAAATCTTTTCATTAAATAAAATGGCTAGATGTCAGAACATTTAAGCCAGATTTTCAAATATGAACCTAAACTGTTTAGAGATTTTTTTTTTTAATTCCGGTGACTCTCCAATATAGAGGTCATAGAAGCTGCCATCATTCTAAATTACAGCCCATTTCAGAGGTTGGCTGTAATCCAGGAGGTTGCATTATTCCAAATTGCCTGTCAAAAACTGTCAAAACACTGCCATTATCAAAAAGTAGTCCTTTTAAATAATTTTCTCACTCTTTTTCCTGAAACTTTGCTGGCATTGAACCTTAATATCATAGCTTATAGGCATAGTAAGTGAAAGCCTTTCAAATGAGAAGTGGGGGAAAAAAACATTCTAGGCATACAGCAGCAACATAGAAAATTCAAGGCAGAAAATTGAGTTGGGTTGGGAAACGCTGTGATCCCCAAAACAAAGCCATTGCTAATCTACATGCAAAATGGTAACAAAAGAATACATAATCATGAGGCCTAATAGCATGACTTTTCCCCCATGCTTAACACGTGGAAAGAATTCTATAGTAATTTGCCGAACTCCATTTTTTCCTTCTTTTCCTCCCCTTCCATACCAATTTCCAAAGAAAAGTGTTGTATCTTCCAGATTACTGACGTCCTTTCCTTTCCTTTCATAAATAGGGAAATTGACACCCGGACAGCTACCTGATTTATCCAAGGCTTCAGATCTAGACCTACACCCTGTACTCTTTTTAATACACACTCCAGTTCTCTTTTTGACTTGGAAATCCATCTCCTTTCATCTTCTTTCCTTTACTTTAGACTTGACTCTACAAAATCCCCCTGCTTGGATTAGAAAAACCTACCCCCTAGAAAGAGCAATCCCTGCCACCTACATTATCTTGAATATAGACCTTGATGCTAAAACTTTCATCCTCGCAAAGAATTTCCGCAACTATTTTGTTTAGGACCATTTATCTTTCAAACCGTGTAAGATGACAAAATATTTTAGAGAGACTGCTTTTATTTTGAGTCATTACAATTCAAGCAACGAATTAGGAAATCAACAGGGTAATTCAGTCCTACAATCATTGTGACAGCCGTTATTTGTCAACAACTAGTTTTCAGAAGAAATGGAACTCAAAGAAAATACATAGCTTCCAAATGCAGACAAAGAGATAGAGAGAAATATTTCTTTAAGCTATCAATAGTATATTATGGAGGAAATTTAGTGTGCAGGTGAATTCTTTTAACAGAAAGACAATGCTCCGAACAAATGTAGCAGAAAGATTTTTCAAAATAGATCTGCAGTTTCTGAGGATGTCAATAATATATGTAATGGTGCTTGATCTCATTAACAAGCAGCTCAAACTCTTCAGCTACCATAAAATACAAATCATCAGCAGCACATTCTTGAGAGCAGTATATCTGTCTGACCCAACTTCTGCTCTGCGGTTAACAATTTTGTTTTAACCCATAAAAAAGAAATTCTCATCATCTCTAAATGGTACAAATGGATTCCCAAAAGATCACACTTGAGTCACGTGTTCATGGTGCATGTTGTTCTATGTTCCACAGAAATCTCTAGGGTTTGGGAGATGTTCTTTTTAAATCACTGACAAGCCATTATTAACTCATTATCAACAATGACAACCCCAAGACCTTCCAGTGGGAGAGTCCGTGGAACACTCCCCCTCATCAATAGAGTATTTTGTTGAGTACTTTGGGTTCTTTACGAGCCAAAAATATCTAAATTCGAGAAAAATTACTTAAAGAAGTATTTCCCAAGCTGTGTTTTAAGGCATTCCTAATATTCCTCATGATTTCATAGGCTTTCCTTAAAAAAAGACAGAAACAATGATTCTGTATGAAAATAGGTTGAGAAATTGTATTCTGTAGTCCCCTGGAGACTCAGAATGCACATTAGTTTATTAAAGGTTCTGAGACATCCCGCAATGAAGAAACCTGATTTGTAGAGTTGAACACAGTGTTCCCAAACGTTTCTGTCCATGACCCTTTTTCATGAAGCATACTTCACCATGTTAGGGTCAACGATGTTCTACAAGATACAATTTGTAGTTCAAAGCCTCGTATGGATTTCTGTTTAGGTAGCTACCAGACCTTGTCCACAGGCCACTCGGCTTTCTTTTGCCAAGGATTTCCAAAAGTTGAGATCCTGGTCTGTGCTACCATTCTGATCAACTATTGGTCACCAGGCAGACAGAACATGAATGTATATTTTGAACAAAGTAAATCCTCTGATAATTTTGCTTAAAATATAGGTCCTCCTGATAATAAAAATAATGAACATGTATTAGGGACTTACGACATGTAGAGACATCATTCTCAGTACTTTGGGTAAGAACTCATTTAATCTGTACGAACATACCCATACTTTTTTTCTTTTCCAGATGATGAAACTGAGACACAGCAAGATTGAGATTAAGTTACTTGTCAAGGTTATAAGGAGGTAAGTAGGATTCAAATTTAAGCTGCCTGGTCCCAGAATCCCAGAATTAGCTATTAGGCTAATAATACATGTGCACGAACACACATACACACGTGCTCATTTTTACAAATGCGTAGGTGGGCTCATCTATGCACATTAATTCCCACAGACCTCTAAGTGTGACCAATATTTCCTTATGTCTCCGCAGCCTGCGAATAAAAATAGGTTTATAAAGCAAATAGCACAATACTATCTCACTTCAAGACAATAGCTACCTTTGGAAATAATGTCTTATGTCACCCTGCTCCCAGGCAAGACTACGTGTAAGCACTGTAGCAGAATTAAGAGCTGTAATTCTCTTTAAATTAATTGATTTTAAGATACTAATAATGGGGGCACCTGGGTTGCTTAGGTGGTTAAGCATCTGCCTTCCGCTCACGTCATGATCTCAGGGTTATGGGATTGAGCCAGGCCTGGAGCTCCATGTTTCGTGGTGAGAGTCTGTTTCTCCTTCTCCCTCTGCACCGCCCCCCCCATGACTCGTGCTCGCTCTCGCTCTCTCCCTCAAATAAATAAATAAAATATTAAAAAAAAAAAAAAAGAACTGGTTCTAGACTCAAAGCCCCCACTTTCGGTTGACTTTTTCTCAACTGGGCAGCCTTAATGTATATAGCTTCTTTAAAAAATTCTCCATTAAAAAATTAAAAAATTTTCTCAACCTCACACTTGTTAAAGACAGGTGAGAAGTCATTGTATGCAGAACCAAAGACCATCACAATGTCACTTGAAAAATTGACCTAAGAAACCAGTATTTAATTATGAATAGGAATCATGGTTTTTACCCATTCCGCAAAGTCATGTTTGTTTGATTTTGCAAAATGTAACATATCTATTGTGATTTTCCTATTAAGTCTTTTTTTCTCAGATTTTATTATGAAAACAACCATGGTGTGGCCCATTGCTGTTATCCCAACTTCACGTAGCTCTTTTCCTAAATTGTATCTTCCTTTTGTACTTAATCATCATTTGGAATGATAGATGACCCCAAGGAGCTGTATCTTGCAACTGTTCAGCTGTTTCAATAAATCACAAACAGTCGACACATCCCTTTGGTGTACGTATCCAGCTAAAAATGAATTTAAATGGCAGGTTTGTGAGCAAAGTCATGGGAAAGTCTGTCCACAAAGTGAATAGCCCTAAGCACTGTCTTCCACCTGTTTATTTTCAATTTGGTACCTGTAATCAGTCATACTTTAGTCCTTGTATATTAAATAAGATGAATAATAGTGTTTGAAGCAGTTAACTATGAAAGCGAGGTATAAAAAGGTCTAATTTACAAAGCAGCCAAGTGAAAATTTTGCCATGACTTCTGTTTCCACACAAATTTATATTTTAGCTCCTTTGTAAGAGACCAATTCCAAGTCAAGAGTCCAACAAGCAAATATTTTATTTATTTATTTATTTATTTATTTATTTATTTATTTATTTATTTATTGGGTTGGAGACTTGCAGCACTGAATTACATTCCTACTTCTTATGTGTAACATAAAGAGAATGTTCCCACTCACTTTTGAGCTATAGACAACTTGTCCTATCCGTACTACACTTCCATTAGAAGCTTATGTATGCTACCTTCTGTTTTATAGAAAGAATATGGAGCTCAAGCTTAAAGGTTAAATACCAGCAAACTGCAAGACTTGATGGAATGACGTGTTGTTTCTGAAATGTATTTTCAGAGAACAGGAGGGGACAGGGGAACGTGGGACGGGGGAAAGCCTTTGTGTCATGGCCTTTGGAGCTCAGTGTGACTATGACTTAAGATCTGCCCCTTCTCCGCAGCCAAACTCATATAGCACCAAATGACCAAGGTTTTCAGGGAAGAGAATTCAATGCTTTCCTCAGGCAGAAAGGTTTTCAGGAAGGGTAAAAAGCACTGAAGATCATCCCTGGGTCCTCTGGTGATATCCAACACCGATTAATGTCCTAAGGACAGTTTGCAAATCATGTTAGTATAACACCTCGATGAAGGGACAAACAGATTAGAATCTTGATATAATATCTACTTTTGTGGTTAATAGCAACTGAGAAGGTATTATTTTGTGATTCATTGCTCTGCTGATTTCGAGATAACCCTATGTGCCATGCACCGTGTAAAGCATTTTTGCATGAATTATCCCCTTTCGTGCTCAGAATAACTCTATGCTGTAGATACTGTCATTATTCCCATTTTAAAACTGAGGTCTAGAGAGATGAAGACGTGGGTCCAGAGTCACACGGTTAATAAGTAGTGGTGCTGAACCTCGAACTGAGGTGTGTTCGGTCAGTTTCTGCTCGTTTGTGGTGCATTTTGTGGACTTTAAGCCAAAATCTCATCCCTGTTTAGATTTCTGCATACATTTCTCCCAAAGACTTGTTTTCACATAAACTCATAATCTCTTCCCTTGCAAGGCAAAAATTTAATGCTATTTAATCTTCAAAGGATGTGTTGAATGCTAACAAGCTACTCAGGCATTTGGGGAGATGGGATAAGGGAAGGGAGGGCGTGGGAATCAATTCCTGGAGTTGCACTTTATTTTAATTTTGATGTTAGGAAATTCTTGAAAAATTATTTGAATAGTTACCATCATCCTACTACAACTATTTATTAAGCTCTCACAAGGCATGAAATGCTGCGGACACATGGTTTTTGCTCAATGGATTTGCTCTTTGAAGTAAAACCCTCCTCCACCCACCTCCCTCCCTCCAAAGAAAAAGGAAGAGGGAAGAGGAGGGGGACAGAGAGACAGAGAAGAAAGGGTTCTGTTTCCTTCCTTAGGAAATCTGGTTTTCCCCAGTTGAACTCAGGTGCTCTGGTTTTTCTCTATCATATCGAAAAACTAATTCTTCCATCACTTAACATTGTGTGGTCTCTGGAATCAAGACTCTTTTTCTTACAAAAAATGCAGCAATGGCCAAATTTCCACAGCCTGGAGAAAAGGAAAGATTGAGACAGTTTTCTCAATAATTGCTTCAATTCTCCCCCTTGCGCTAGCCGTGGGAACTCGGCCAGCAACTATTAAAGAGATGTCGGATTGATTTCCCCCTCCCTCCCGTTACTGTTTCCTCTGCCTAAAATGCTGTTCTCCCCCTTCTAAGCTATCACACTCCCTCTCATTCTTCAGGTCAGATGTCACCTCCCCCGGGGAAACCTCAACCAACATCCCTTTCTCCCCACTTCCCTCATTACTGCTCATTCCCTCCATCCCCAGAAAAATTAATCACCTCTTCCCCTTTGCTCTTGTAACACTTCGTTATACCATTCCCATAACATTAATCACTTTGTGTTATAGTTAGCTATTTCTTTTCTGTGTTCCCCTGAAAGCTGTGAATGTTCTGAAGGCAGGGAATTTTTTAAAAATTCACCAATATGCCCCCATAATGCCTGGTACGTAAGAGGTGCACAGTACATCTTTATTTGATCATGTTTGCACCAGAATGGCCAATACACCACTTCACCCAAATTCCAGAGGAAGAGAATTTTCCCCGTGTTAATGCCTCCATTTCCTCTTAGTAAAGGCAACCTTCACTGCTCCATGGCCCAGCACCATGTCTACATTTTAAAGCCTAGGTACACTCGAATGAGTTTGAGCAACATGCTTTGGGTGAGGATGGGACTTATTTCAACTGACTTTATGGGTGTCAGCTGAATCAGAAAACTGAGATCAGAGAAAATCACATAAAACAACAAGTCCTGATTCTCTCAGTGGTTCCAATGGTTGAGGTGGAGTTGGTTTCTTACTTGCGTGTGGTAGAACACTTTCTTCTGGGGACTGCTTCCCTTACCCCAAATGCACATAAGAGTCGGTGCGGCTGTCCATCGTGATACGCTGCTCTGCTTCCAATGGGGTTGGGCATGCCCTAGGTTCATCAGAATACTCCATTCCACTGGGCACAGCGATTGGTAGGTTGGGGTAGTTACCTTGGCAGAACAAGTTGGTGTCCTGTTTCAAAATTAGATACGTATTGGGAGGGGTGTTGGGAGTTGGGGAGGGGAGGAAGAGAGAATGTGAAATAAAAACAGAGTAAGACAGAGACAGATGGAGTCTCTTACCTTGTGAAATCATCATGGAAGCCCCTGAACTAGGCCAATGAGATGAGACGACGGGAGTGTGGAGGAAAGGAGATAGTACACATTATGGGGTAAGAGAGCCAGAAGAGTGCTCTGGGCCTCCATGTACTGATCCATACAAACCAGTGGAAAGATTTTTAACCAGTTTATCCTTGCCAGAATGCCAGAAGAAAGGATTCCTCCAGGCCACACCCACTCTCAGCAACCCTGCCTGTCAGGGATCTCCACATGGTTACAGCAAGTATGGGAATAAATCCGTTCCAGAGGAAGCACAGCCGAGAAACAGAGACAGACACATTCCTGATGACATCATCTGAACACCTGGATCCAGCCTTACCTGAACTCGCCAGAGCATGCAACAATAAATGATCTTTTTAGACTAAGCTAGCTTGAGTTTGTTTTTTCTCACTTGCAACTGGAAGAGTTATTTTTTTTTTTAAAGATTTTATTTATTTATTTGACAGAGAGACAGCCAGCGAGAGAGGGAACACAGGCAGGGGGAGTGGAAGAGGAAGAAGCAGGCTCCCAGCGGAGGAGCCTGGTGTGGGGCTCGATCCCAGAATGCTGGGATCACACCCTGTGCCGAAGGCAGATGCTTAACAACTGAGCTACCCAGGCGCCCCGCAACTGGAAGAGTTCTGACCAATAGATTTTTCTAAGGTACAAATCTGCTTCCTGTTTTCAGGTTATGGGCAGAGCCCTTGAAGAGCAAGGATAGAGGACCACCGA
This sequence comes from Ursus americanus, assembly GCF_024610735.1. NCBI lineage: Eukaryota > Metazoa > Chordata > Mammalia > Carnivora > Ursidae > Ursus > Ursus americanus. The sequence continues at coordinate 14,381,412 of NC_142132.1, forward strand.
GTTTGTTGTGATGGTATATTTGTTACTCTTGGGAAGACGTTACCCAAGGACAATTTTAAAGGAGTGGGCAGGTTGAGAGCGTTCAGAATCATGCTCTATCAGACTCTATTAGACTCTATTAGAGCACTCTATTGTCACCTATGCATCTGAGGTTAGTTCCCAATAACATTTCTTGCCTACATAAATACATCCGGGTCCCTCAAGAGTGACTGCTTTGGCCTTCTAGGGTTTCCACTCAGGGATGTCAGTTGGATTCAGCCCAGATGTGCACTTCCTCTAACACAGAGTGAATTCTGAGTATCTTGGTACTTTTCAAACTATAATAAAGCTGCTTGGTAAGAAAGGTTTGAAGTTAATGAGATTTGTCTCATAAGTCAATGAGTTTGCATTGTTTTTTCTATAACCTAAAAACAAAACAAAACAAAACCTTAATAATTTAAAATGACCATTGACCACTCAAATAGTTCTCACATTTTCAATTTTCCTGTAATAGATCATGTCTCCATTGAAGTGGACTATTAGAGCTGCCTGAAAAAGTATTGTTTGATGTCTGTAAGCACAGTCAGCAATCAATAATTTGAAATTTGTACCATTTGTACCTTTAAGTCCTGGCACATCATTTTTTTATTTCATTCAATCTGCTTACTGTTGAAGAAAAAGGATTTTGAACCATTGCCACAGAGCACATTTATGTGTGAAACAAGGTTCGTTTATATGGTGGGAAGTATATCATTTTGACGTTTATTTGCAATATTAATTGTATATATTGATTCCATTTTTTCAGAAATTGTAAACTTATTATAAATACTACCACTGATGACCTTATTTTGGTGAGAATATTCTTCCGCAGAACTTGAAAACGTTTTGGAGTCAAGTCATGGACTTTTAAATTCAGAAAGACAACATATGCTGTAATATTAAATTAAAATTCCATAATCAGTTGTTAGTTCAAGGACAAACCTGAGCAGGAAATGCATTTTTTTTTTTTTTAAAAAATGTTGTCTCTTAGCTGTTAGATTAAGAATGAGTGACCTTTGCTATCAGCAATTCTTTACTCATTTCTTGTGTTTGATCTTAGCCAAATATAAATGTAGTATAGAAAGTTATCTTAAGCCATTTCGAAGTGTCACCACTGTTTTTAGTTAGTAATCATAAGAGCAGTCTAACTCAAAGCCCTTCTCTGCCCTCCCCAAGTACACTCCCCCCACACCCCACCCGCACACACGGGGTAGGTTTGGGGTTTGAAATAGCAGAGTAATGATCCTTTCAAGGAACACTTGAGTTCCGCACACTCAAGGAGAAGAGAAGTCAAAGAGTTGCTCCCCAAGAATCCGTGACGCGTCTTCAGAAAGAAGAAAGATTTCAGGTTCCTCACAAGGGATGAAAGGTTGTCAAAGTGTTAGAAAGGATACAGGATTTGGCCAGGCAGGCAAGCTTGTCCCCGAAGGATTGCTGCCAGCCAGAGAGGAACACTCGTCAGAGAGGACAGCTACCCTCTGGGACGGAGATAATCTGGATTCTGTCCTTTCACTCACTCAAAGTTGTAGGTCAATTCCTTTATTTTGCAGACATGATAATTTTTTTAAAAATTACATCAAACACTTGAGTGCTTGCATTTTTATCAAGCACCTCCTGTGGGATGATGTGATGGGCACCATGGTGGTGATGGGGGTGGCGAAAATGAAAGACATGACCCTTGCAGCTAAGAGGCCTCTGGTATGCTGGGGTATAAAGCAAATGTATAGACTATGAGACCAGGTAGAAGGAGACCAGCGCCTGAGAGATATATAGATAAAGTGCTGCACATACTTACACTGGAGAGAGGACTATCTCTGCCCTGGGGATTTGAGAAGACTTATAAAGGACGGGGCATTTGAATTGAATCTTGAAGGGCGAGTAAAGAGAGATGGAGGGAAGAACATTATGCAAAGGGAATCACATAAGCAAAAGGCAGGAAAATATTTAGCATATTCAGGAAACATTGTTCAGTATATATGGCTTATAAAATATCTAGAACAGAGAAGGGGAAGGCAGGACTGGAAAAGCAGATTGGAGGCAAACTGTGGCAGGACAGATTTTTTTTTTTAAGATTTTATTTATTTATTTGAGATAGAGTGCACGAACAGGGGGAAAGGGCAGAGGGAGAGGGACAAACAGACTCCCAGCTGAGCAAGGAGTCCACTGCGGGGCTCAATCCCAGGACCCTGAGATCATGACCTGGGCTGATGTCAGACACTTAACTGACTGAGCCACCCAGGTGCCCAAGGCGGGACAGGTCTTAATGATGAAAACAGAATTTGGACTCCCTCTGCAGATACCGGGAGGCCACTACTGTTGGACAGGAGAGCCAGGGCCCTCCTTAGGGTCAGGGAGGATCTATCCAGCACCATTCTTCTTGCACAGGAGGATGAGGACGGACTGGAGGAGCTGTCCAGGAGAAAGGCAGTGAGGTGCTCAGTGGGCTGTGGGCAGCTGGGATGGAAAGAAGGGGAGCAACAGAGGAGATGTGCCAGAGGTCAAACCGTCAGGTCTCAGCAAGTGCCAGAGTTGGGAGGCAAGAGCTAAGGCAAGGGCTGGAGCCCTGGGAAGAACAGGGCAGTAGGAGGTGACGAATTCCGTTCTGGACACATTGACTTGAAGTTTCCGGCCTGAGATTGAGGAGAAGAGTCCAGCAGACATCTGGAAATGTGGTTGGGAGAGAGGATGGAGCGGAGATAAACACCTGGGAGGCAGCCACAGAGAGGTGAGCGTGGAAGCCCGAGCATCGATGAGAACCACCAGGAAAGACATATGGAGGGAGGGCGGGGAAAAGCCCAGAGGAAACTGAACCTACAAGAGAAAAAAAGTACTTTGGAAGACTGGCGAGTGCCAGAGAAATGCTAGCTAGTAATGAGGATTCATGGAATGAAAGGCTATCATTTGGAATGCAAGAGACCTCAGAGATCCGTGGATCTAATCTTTCCGTTTGACAGGAAGCAGAGGCTCAACAAGGTTAAATTACAGCCGGCAAACAGCTGTATTCTGGGCTGTGCTGAGGCCAAATGGCGAAGAGGTAGAGTTTGTTTCCCTTCCTCCTCCTGTTCCCAGACTGCCCTCTCCCTCTTCATTACTGTCAGTAACATTCAACATAGTGGCAATCGTTACGCTCTTTCTCAAGCCGTGTGGTGTAAGGGTTTGGACCCTGCAGCTAGACTTCTGGACTCCAAACGCGGCCCCTCTGCTTCCTAGGTGTGTGACCATAAACAAATCCCTGACCTTTCCAAGCCTCAGTGTCCTCAATGGTGAACAGGGTAATCACAGTACTCGTCTCGACGTTAGTATAGAGCAGTACTTGGCCTCCGGGAACAGCTACGTAAGCATTAGCCATTATTTTATGAAGTGCTCTCAATTAAGGAACCCTATAATTTATTGTTTGAACTGGGAGGCTTTCGAGCAGTGCCATGTGGAGCCATATGGGAGCCTGAGGCAAAAGGAAAACTCAGTAATGCTGATCTTTCTTTTATTTAAAATGTTGGTGTTTTGTTAACCATGGATTTTTTGGTATTAACTTAGGTTTTTAAGAAGATTGCTTTAAAATGGGATTTATCTTGGTTCCTGAGTTTTTGGTGCCCCTTAAATTTTGCATCCTGGGCAGATACCTCACTCCATTCCCCAAGTTCTGGCTCTGTGGTTGGAGTGATGGGGAGAACTTCTAATAATTATGCAGGGACAGTGGGCACAAATCAGTACTTTCCTGGGCACAATGAGATCTAGGATTCCCCTGCACCATCTATAGAGCTCCTGTGTGTGTGTGTGTGTGTGTGTGTGTGTGTGTGTACGCACACGTGCATGCGTGTGACTTGTCTCCCACCAGCGTACACACTACCTTTCCCAGGGCGTAGCTGTGACCTCAGGACCAATGGGGAACCGTGTTGAAATTCAGGTATGTTCTTCAGAAGGTCACTTGGAATTGGAACCTGGACCCTGAGCCATTGCTTCACTGAAGTTATTTCCCTGAAAGGTTGTGGCCTTAAACTTCAATCCTTATATCCTTGAAACCATGCGGGTAGTAGGCCCAGTGAGAAGCTGATCTCATGAGGTGAAGACGACTACAGCTTAACATCTTACTATTTCCTGGAGTAATTACCTAATTTGAAGGATAACATTAGAATCTACTATCTTGTAAGATTAAATAAAATAATGTATATAAACTACCTAGCAAAATGTGTGGGCATGGTAGAGATTCATTAGGTGATAGGTAGTAGCTGCTATTATTATTTAATGACAATTAATGATATAATACGTAAATAGGTAGTTATTCTTACTATTGTTGAATTGTATGAAATTGTTGGTGGTCAACAGTGTCTGACCGACAAAAACAACAATCTCACGTCGTTCAACCCACTAGTACTACGACGAGTATGGTAATTTGAATATTAGATTGAACCGTATTAAACTGTCACGTGGGAGATCAAAAATGGACAAGTGTTGGCAATTTCATATGGTTCCACCCAATAAAAGCAGCACGTTGTTGGTAACATTGAATGAATCCAAAGGGCTGAGTAATTAACAATTGTATCGGGTATTCGCTTCATATGGGCCACTACTTACTTTATGAATTAGAAAGCTCTTCCTAATTATATGCTATACAATTATCTGCACAATATCATTGCATTCATTCCACTCCGTTCCACAAACATTCCTGGTGTTTTGAGACCGAGGTTGTACCTCAGATTGTGTCCTGGGAGGTAGAAATTTCTGTAAGTAATTGCTTCCCATGGTGATTTCCTATGTGAATAATCCCCAAGTTTTTTTTTTTTAATCTACTTTTTTAGCAGAGCCAGTGAAGTTATCAGAAATGATATATGAGGCGGTGTCAGATGGTAGACGGAGTTGTTGCATTTCCGGCTTTATTCCCAGTTCCGTAAGATATAGCCCAGAACAAGCTGAAAGGAAGCCTACCCAGTCGATTTTGACTTGCTGACACACGCTGTGAACCCCTCCTGCCCAGACTCCCTAAGTCATCCGCAGGAGAAGACAGCATTTAAAAATGTGGAAGGCTCTTACTCTCTGGAAACAATATGGTTTAAGTTACGATATGTCAGCCAGCATGACCTTTTGATGTTTGCTTTTGGAAAGAACTGGAAGGATTTGCAAATTCTTCCCTCTGTCTTTCCAAGGCTTCACTACTGACTTCTAGATTCCCTCCCCGGTGTGCTAATTCAGCCTCCCGTCCTTTACAAACAATGTGGCCTCATCTAAGTTCACGAAAAAGTAAGTGTTCTGGTTAAATGTGGGTCAAAAAACTGGGTCTCATCAGCAATAGAGGAAAATGCCCAGAAAGTCAGTTGCCAAGAATCTGCAGAAATAAACAGATTTAAGACTTTTTTTTGAACTCCCATTAAAACCAGTGAAGCAGTAACTGGGACATGATTAACTCTCAGAAATGGTGGATGGCAGATAGGCAGGTGTGTGTGAACCTCAGCGTAAGCAGCCTTGACTGCAAGAACTTCTTCCCTCAAAAACCACCAACGATGAAAACAGTTTCCAGAAAAGATTTTCCGAAGATGTTTCAGAGTCACTTCAAACAACATTGTGAAGCTCAATCTTTGTTTTACTGACTTTCTCTGTGTGTGTGTGTGTATGTGTGTGTGTGTGTATGCACGTGTGCACGCTCACGGGCTAAGAACATTTAAGATCTACCCTCTCAGCAAATTTCAAGGACACAGTGCAGTATTAATAACTATAGTCACCATGCTGTACATTAGATCCCTAGAACTTTCTCATCTTGCATAACTGAACCTTTACACTTTTGACCAACATCTCCCCTTTTCTCTACCCTCCAGCTCCTGGTAACTATTCTACTCTCTGCTTCTACGAATTTGCCTTTTTTAGATTCCAGAGATAAGTGAGATCCTGCAGTATTTGTCTCTCTGGCTTGTTTCACTTAGCATAATTCTTCCAGGTCCATCCATTTGGTGGCAAATTACAGGATTTCCTCCTTTTAAAGGCAATATTTGATTGCATATGACTACTTTATTTAATTCTCTTTCTTTCTGGAATAGAGAGAGGGGCATGAGTCTCTAAGACTTCAAGTTAAAACTTCTGCTGGTGCTCAGTCTGAGCCCCTGGATTCCTCAATGCACAGACTACAGAGTATGTCTATTTGCTTTCTCGTATTCTACAACTTAGCCTGAACGCTTCCGTTATTCCCCGCAGCATGAGGTCCTCAATTTCTCTTGCTCCGATGCTTGGTCTGGTTTGTCCGTACAGACAGCAGGATGCGCACTTCTGAGAAAGGCACTTTTTGAGGGATAAGCTACAAGCTCCTTGAGGGACTGCTTTTCTTAAAAAACAAACAAAACAAAACAAAACAAAAAGCCTACAAAGGTTTTATTTGCAACGTTTCGTTTTCATAATTGTTTTGCTGCCCACCTTCTCTAACACATAAATGTGTCGATTTTAAGCAGCTGGTAAGGCACTTTTGCTTCTTCCAAAATTGTTATTCTGTGAATCATGTTCACCTACTTGTTCACTCACTGAATTTTTTTAGAATCCCTCTTTTATTATGGAAGCATAATAGAGTGTGAGTTATTCAGTGCTGTGAGTTACGCAGTGCTGATGCTGAGAACCAATCAAATATGATGAAGAAGTAGTTCCTACCTTCAAGAAACCTGCAATCCGATAAGGCAAAATCATCCACATTCACAATAACCTGTGATAGAAACTAGACTGTGATAAATACCATCCAAATTAAATGACGGAAGTGTTCGTAAAAGCATTCTTCTGAATTTCTTTGGGACTCCCGCAGCCTAAAACTTTAATCTCTGACTCAAGCATTTAAAAAATCACTTCCCGCCAGGCTTTCTTTCTTTCTTCTTCCTTTTTTTTTTAATATCAGATCTTTTAAAAGTAATTTAATCGGAAAGACTTCCTCTATTTTCCCTCTCAAAGAACCACAGTTTTCTAGTCAACGTGTCAAGATAACCCTTAGGGAACATTGGTGAACTCCTGTAAATGTGAATCACTCTTAAATGTGAATACCAAGAAATCAATGCCAATATTTCATCGACAACAAAAAGACAGACTAATGATTAAAGATGTCTCAAAAACTCAGAAGTCATCACCAGTAATAATTCCCTCATGGCTAAAGAAAAGCATTTTTAACGTCAGCAGCTCAGATGCCTATGGATAGGTGTTTAAGTATTAAATAATTCTTTGACATTCCCAGAGATCAACATGGAAGGAAATTACTAATATTAATAAGTGATAAACATGGATTTTGTGAAACAATTAACAAAATTATATATGATAACAGTTTCCTATAATTTCCCAGTAGTTGGTGTACTATCTTGCTCCTTGTAAGCAGATGAATGAGGACATGATATTTTTTATCCCCAATAAAGTGCCTGGCATACAGAGGCACTTCGATGTTTGCTAAAGGAATGATTGATTAGTAACTCTTGTTTTAGGTACTCTACTAAGTTGTAACAGTCGTCAGTGCTGATGAGTGTTCCTGTGGGAACTCCAGCAGCTCAGTATTTCAGGTGAAGAGGAGCGTGCACACTTCACAGGGTTACCGCTGTTACCTCACCGTCACCTGCTCAAGTCGTACTCGTGCTTTGACGCTCAGTGTGAATGCCAGTTCCTCAGAGAGGTTTCCCTGACTCCTAGAGCATCATCGATCAAAGTCCGGCCCGTGATCCACCTGTATCAGAGTCACCTGGGTTATTGTTCGAAGAGCAGATTCCTACTCAAACAGATACTTGCATACCCACGTTCACAGCAGCATTATTCACATTAGCCAAAAGATGGAAACAATCCAGGTGTGCATCCACAGATGAACGGATAAACAAAATAGGCGATATCCCATGTATACAATGGGATATTATTTGACCTCAAAAAGGAAGGGAATTCTGATACATGGTACAACATGGATGAACCTTGAAGACGTTGTGCTGCTAGGGGAGAAGGGGAGGAGGAGTTATTCTGTGGAGTTTCAGATTGGGAAGATAAACAGTCCTGGAGATGGATGGTGTTGTTGTTTGCACGATGATGGGAATGTGTTAATGTCATTGACCTGTGGACTTAAAATGGTAAATATTAAAATGGTAAATATTTTGTTTTCTACCCTTCACCACAATTAAAAAAAAAAAAAAAGGTAGGGGCAGATTCCTGGCTTGCACCATGGGCTCTATAAATCCGAAACTTGAGAGGTGGGGCTAGGGATGCAGCAGGGCCCTGCAATCTCTCTAGGTGACTCTGACATCGAAGTCCCAGACCACATCAAGCTCCCTCTGCTGTGGGCCTCTGCAGCGGTCTGCTCTTCCACTTTCTCATCATGCTTGTGATTGGCTCATAAGCTCCCCGAGGGCAGAAACTATCGCTGTCTTATTCAGCACGGAAGCCCCAGCAGTTGATACAATACCCAGCTCAGAGTGGCCTTCATTGGATATTGACTGAATTACTTTATTTGAACATGAGTTTCATATTCCTTGTTTGTAAAATATAATAATTATCTTGAGTGGCTGGTGTGAAGGCTTGAGAGAATACAAATGAAGGACCTCCCACCTCGCCAGATTCATAGTAAGTGTTTAATCACCAGAAGCTGCATTATTATTATCATTAGGAGGAGGAAGAGTATAATTATTCAGGGTGTAGACGGAGAGTTCCAGACTCAGAGGCCTCCAGGCTCCACGCAGGTAATGTAATGGCATTCGACATGCTGGTTTTATACTATCCAATGAGAAATGGTGGGCACTGCTGTGAACTGCACTTGTCCACGCTATATAACAGAGGTTACCCCTACTGACCCTTGCCCTCGGTGCTCTGTAGAAGCTACCAGATCTTTTGGTTCTTTAAGAGAAGCTGAAAATAGACATTTTCATCTGCAATTGCCCAATATATAAGAGTCACATAGTTATTTAAAGATTTTTAAAACTCCGTGCAAACTAAAAAACTCCATTAGTCCATGAGCGTGTATCCCCTGATTGACCCCAAGCCTGGGTATGAGGTCCCCCAGGACAGACCCTCCTTCTACTGAATATAGAATTGGAACCACCCATTGTGATGGTGCTCACTGGACTTTTAGGTTTAGGAGACCATCTACTTCCAATCAATCAAATCAATCAGAACAAGGGTGGTGTGACAGTGTCCTTACAACTGACCTGTCCAGAACTTCAGGGGCGTGGAGGGCCAGGATAGATGTCCATGGGTGCTCAGAGCACTGTTGGCATTACCAACATTGGCATTACTTGGTAAGACAAGAGTGGAGGGTCATGCTGTATCCTTTTATTTAGTTGTTTTCTAGTAGGTTTCTTGGTGAACTAGTTACCGCTTTTCAGTTATGTACCTACACCTAGGAAGACAGAATTATTTCCAACAGCTAGGGGGCTCTAGCAGTCCACCTTTCAGACACAAATGGATTTGCTATAACCATTTCGAATCTAAAAATGGATGACTTGTCATTGGCGTCTCTAAATAGCAATAGATTAATATAATCTAAACATCATCCGATCGTTCGTAAAATTACTGCCATTCTTTGTCAAATATTATTTTCTTTCTTCACTTTTTCTCCTTTCCATTAAATTTGTTTTTCTTTATGTAATTAAACTTCTTGATTTTATGTGGAAAGGGTTTTTTAAATTATCTAAATTAGAAAGTAAATTTTTTATTATTGTGGTACATAACTGAAATGCCTGGTAATCATACGAAGCATTTAGGTTGGTGTATTTAACTCAATTCTTATCGAGCACATCTAGGGGAAAATTATATATTGATACTGATAGCTAAGAAAAAGAAGTTCTCACTCCACAAAAATCACATAATTTGGCCATTTTAGAACCCAAACAACTTTTCAGCTCTTAGGGATGCTTTACATTTAAATGGAGCACCCAAGTTCTATCTGCTCATCCCTGCTGCTATTTTTTCTGACATTTCCACTATCAAGACACTTAAATGTAATAAGTTAGCCTTAATTCCCAGTTTCTCTTTATTGTGCCCTCCATTCTGCTCTAGGACATATTCTAAAAGCACTTAGAGGCACTTAATGGGCAGATTTAGCAAAATCTTCATCCTGTTTCCACAGCTCAGTTGCATACAAAAGCCCGAATAAACTCTTCCCTCCTTCTGCCTTCGTCCCCTAAAAATATTGATTGTGGTCAAGGGGGGAAGCAGAGGGAGAGTTCTCTTCTGTGAAAGCTACACAGAAAAAAAAATTTTTTTGAATTGGTTCTTTTCAGATGTTAAATGCCCACTCCCTCCTTCTTATCAGCCACTTTAGTGCACTACTGGAAATAACAGTACTTAAACAAGTACCCACACAGATCTTCAGTTTCCTGAACATCTCAAACATCGCTGTTTCCCAAATATACTGACTTCAGGAAAATAGAAAATGCATTTTCTTCCAGACCCTTCTTTCCAATTTGCAAACCCAAGAGAGTTTAAGGGAAATGCAATCCACATGTTTCTGGCCATTTCTACTCAAATACACTCATCTAAAGGGTTCTTTTTCTTTTTTTCTCTTTTCTTTATGAAAGTGATTTGAAGTCTATGAAGCTTTTAAAATAAATCTTGGTACACCCCGCCCCCCACCTTCCTTTTTCCTAAGAAAAGGGAAATTTCTTTGGATAAGATTAAATTAATACAAACCCTCTGGGACTTGACTTTGGCTTCAAATTTAAAAGTCATTTTGGTAAGGGTAGGGGTCCCATGCTCACTTCTAAATGATCACATCACCTAGTTCCTCACCTATTTTTATCATTTCCTTCATTACATTGCTTCAAATTCCTTAATAAAGCATTCATTCACTCATTTTATATTTTATATTGAGAGTGCCCGGCCCTGTGCCAGGTGCTGGGGGTACAGCAAGAACATGGCAGACACCCTCCTCGCCCTCATGGAGCTTAGAGTCTAGCAGAAAACAGAGATATTGAACAAGGGATCACAGGCTGAAGACAGAATGCCAGGGGAATGCAGAGAAGACTTCCTAGAGGAGGCGTCCTGTAAGTCAAGACCTTCGGTCAAATAAAAGAAGGACCAAGTCAAGTGCCAGGCTAAGGGAACAGCAGTGCAAGGCTCGGAGGTGGAAGGGAAAGAAGGCGAATGTAGCTAGAGTTTAGGAAAGCAAGGGGGAGGAGCACAAGATGAGGTTAGGAAGGATTACACAGGACCCTGTTTCCCTGGCTGTCTCATAGCCCTCATGGCATGGTCATGGCCCCCAGTAGGGACAAAACAGGATCCTTCCAGCCTGACACATCTCCCAGACTGTTACTCCATGAGCTTTTCTTTTCTTTTCTTTTTTTTTTTAAAGATTTTATTTATTTATTTGACAGAGAGAGAGACAGCCAGCAAGAGAGGGAACACAAGCAGGGGGAGTGGGAGAGGAAGAAGCAGGCTCACAGAGGAGGAGCCCGATGTGGGGCTCGATCCCATAACGCCGGGATCACGCCCTGAGCCGAAGGCAGACGCCCAACCGCTGTGCCACCCAGGTGCGCCTCCATGAGCTTTTCTACTTGAGGGCCTCTAGCCAGGCAAAGCAAAGGGTCAGAACTCAAAGGCACCTCCTCTGAAATCTTTCACATAGATATGCACACCTCTGTGTATTTGTTTATATATATGAATATGTATTTATATATATTTTAAATGTGAACAATGTATCATATATATTTTAAATGTATCTTTGCCGTGTGTGTATTTAAGTGTGTCCTTCACATTTTGCTACCTTTTAAGTGAAGCCCTTTCTCTTTTCCCTTGCCTTTCCCTAATGCTGCCTTGGTGCAGGCTTCTTTTTCCTAACTCCTCTAGACTTTGAAATAACCTTTCAGTCTCCTTGCCTCCAGCCTCTTCCCTCTGCCTGCCTCCAGTCTCTCCCCTTTCCAATCGCCTAACAGCTGCCAGGTTTAATAATGTCACTTCCCTGGCTGGGAATCTCTGATAAGTCATAGATGAACCATGGATAAATCCACATTGCCAGAGTTCAGAATCCAGAGCAGTTTCTGGCCCCAATCCACTTCGGCAGCCTGGCCTCCTGCCATCTTGCACCCCCCCTCCCTTCCCCAGCACCCCACATTGTAGCCATGCAACCACACGGACTTTCCTGTCTTCACCAAATAGAGCGTCTCTGAGCTTGAAACACAAGTTCTGTGGGATGTTAGTAGGAGTTAGGCCTTCAAGTACTTAAATATATTAGGAAATGATGGTAGCATGTTATGGGTTGAATTGTGCCCCCCAAAATACATGCATTGAAGTCTTAACCCCCAGTACCTCAGAATGTGACCTAATTTAGAAATAAGTTCTTTATAAAAGTAATCAAATTAAAATGAGGTCATTAAGGTGATCCCTAATCCAATATGACTAGTGTCCTTGTGAAAAGGAGAAGCGTGGGCACAAGAGAAACACACACGGGGAGAATGCCATGTGAACAAGAAGGCAGAGTCTGGAGTGATGTATTGCAAGTGAAGGGATGCCAAAGATTGCCTGCAAACCATTGGAAGGGGAGAGGCATGGCATAGATTCTCCTTCTCTGCTCTCAGAAGGAACCGGGGCACCTGGGTGGCTCAGTCGTTAAGTGTCTGCCTTCAGCTCAGGGCGTGATCCCAGCGTTATGGGATCGAGCCCCGCATCAGGCTCCTCTGCTGGGCGCCTGCTTCTTCCTCTCCCACTCCCCCTGCTTGTGTTCCCTCTCTCGCTGGCTGTCTCTCTCTCTCTCAAATGAATAAATAAAATCTTAAAAAAAAAAAAAAAAAAAAAAAGAAGGAACCAACCTTGCCAACACCTTGATCTCAGGCTTCCGGCCTCTGGAACTGTGAAACAATACATTTCTGTTGTTTAATCCACCGAGTTTGTGCCACTTTGCTATGACAGCTCTGGGAAACTAATACAAAGCCAAAGAGCTTAGTACAGTGCAAGACTTTTCAGAGTCTTTAATATGCTAACGTGTACCCTAAATCTCCAAAAGGGTTTAGAGCCTCCCTAACTTATTTGACAACAAAAAATTTCCCCCAGTGCATCTCATGAGAATTGGTGTTCTGAGCAGCACACTTTGGGAGATGCTGACCCGGGACATTGAACTCAGCTAAAGGTTAAAGAAGAGAATAGGTAGTGAGTGAATGAGTGAACAAGTTTGCCAGAAACTGTGAATAACTAACAGCCATTTAACATTCTGAGAACTTCTTCCTCCACAAGGTGACTCTATAATATAAGAGGAAATAATAAGAGGAAATAATAAAAGAGGAAACCAAGCACCAGCTTCCGAGAGTCCTCTCTCAGAGGAGTCTCACTGGATGCACTTAATTCCCTCAGCAAAGAGTTATAACAGCATGTAAAATCTTGTTCCATCAGAGGAGTTCATTACAGACTTAATACCCAAGGTTTCTACTGGGAGCTGGTCATACAATAATCCTCTTCCTAGTATGAACCAAAATTCTAGACTCCCAGAAGGAAAATGAATGTTTAGCATAAACCTTATTGTTATCATAAGTTGTTCAGGCAGAATGAACTATTCTTATCAGGAAATGATGGGAACCATCCTGAAATCCAAATTCCCAGACACCAGCCAAGGGCCAACCTTGTAAGCAGGCCTTTCTAAGGATAGCAGGGGACACTAGCTACATTAAACGCTTAACTATGGACTTTCAAACATGAGCCAGCAAAATTAGGAAACCCATTTTGGTAGGACAAGGACAGGACTCAGTCCTTAAGTCCCCAGATGAGCATTCCACGCACTGTGGAATTGGTAACATTCAACAGATATCTCAGTTTGCCCACTGAAAGGCAGTACTGACTTGACTTTCTTACTCACTTCTTAGTCTTCGTGGTAATCACAGTGAAAGTAAGTCAGGTGAAGCCAACTGTCCCCTAATATTTTGGAGAAATGTGTAGGAGAAGATATCCCGGGGAACTCTCCAAATTATTTGAATTTCTACTTATCCAGGTTGTATTTAGTCTTAATCAATCCATATGAAGTTACTATTTTAGTTTTTCATAAATAAAGCAATCAGATGATATTCATTTTTCAATGATAAGTTAGTATTGAACACCTGTCAATTCAAGGTGCAAGGGATGTAGAATATAAAAATTTGGTTTTTGCCCTTCAGAATATCATGAATCTTAGCTAGTTTGGCCTACAGAAAAGAACGCTGAGCTTAGAACTTGGTTCCTGGGCTAAGAAGCTAGGTGGCCCTGGACAAGTCAGTGGTCAGGTCTGAGTTTCAGTTCTCTTATCTACTCACTGGAAAAAAAATAACATCTTCATTACAGAACAGGTACATTACAAATAATGTAATTGGATTCGTGCGGAAGTGGTTGGTAAACTATAAATCAAATTGTATGCATGTGTGGGGGGGTGCCTAAAGAGCAAAGGAAAGTGAGTACATTTAAGAAAACCAGCACGTTTAATAAATGATGGCAATAACCCAGCCCCATTATGGGGAGCAGTTACTGCCATCGTCTGCATCAGTGATGGCGCAATTAACTTAATTAACACATACCTCTGTGGTGAGTCTGCTGAAATAACACTTTTCCTTTTCACAGGCCCCTGCCTTGCCAGCAAGGCATCTCCAAGTTATGCATCTTCCAAGGAAGGAGGCCAGAGTGTTAAATGGCTCTGAGTTGGTATGCAGAAAACCGGAATTCCAGAATAGCCACATTGTTAGCAGCTCAAGTAACCTAGAAGAAATAATAGAAGCTTCATCTCATAGAATAGGGCAAAGACCAACGCATCTTAAAGTGGAGGCGTGTCTGGGTGGGTTAGCTATGACCCCGTAGGGAAGTCCTTCTCATCAAATCCAGAGTGACTTCCCACAGGATAGCCTGCTGTTCTCCCCAAGGTTCTAACAAAGGAGCCTTTGGCCTTTGGTTTGTCATGATGGTAACAGGGATTTTTGGCGAGTGAGACTGGGTCTGTGTCTACATGAGGAGAAAGTCAGTAGGTGGGCTGCTCTGCCATGTCAGGAGCCCCTCTGAAAGCCTTGGTTGAGCGCTGTCTGGGGCTGGAATGGGGAGACTGCAGAAAAAGGGACATACTACTCCTATTTTGGACATTTTTAAACTTCATTCCAGTCCTTCGGAGTAGTTGAAGACCTCTCAAGAATGTTCTGTCCACTCTCTTACCCTCTCGTTTCCTCTTCTCCCAATGCCATGGATCCATTTCCTCTTCTTCCTATCTCTTCTGATTCTGTAGAGCCGTATTGTTATTTCCACAATTCATTCTACTCTCCTTTACAATATTATTTGATTATTTTAGATACGTGGCCATCAAAGCATTTACATTTTCCTTCAGAGCCAACATTCTCCTGTATTTCCTACAACAACCTAGAGGAGGGCTGGTCCATGACAGTCTCAGTAAATAGTTGTTGAATTAAATTTTTTTTCCTTTCTTTCTCTTCTCTCATTAGAAACTGAATGTACTAGTTCTGCAAGGTCAGCTGCATGGATCAGAGAGCCAGTGCACCAGTGGCTCAAATAAGACAAGTTCCATTGTCTCTCGCATAGTAGTACGGGGGGGAGAAATCTAAGGTGGGCAGACAGCTGTGCTCCAGGAGGTCATCTTGGGACTCAGGTCACCTCTTTCTTGTCACTGCCATCTCTCGTTATTCTCCCCTGCCTGGGCAAACATAGCACCCCTTGGGGCAGCAAGATGGTGGACAATGGAAACACTTAGAGTAAGAGTGCCCCTCAGAGATTCTTCACATCATTTTTATCACATTATTCATCGTATCCTGGCCACATGACCACAATGGTTGTAAGGGAGGCTGGGAAGTGTAGTTTTTATTCTGGCTGGTCAGCCTTCCAGAGAAAAATCAGAGTATTACTAATATGAAGCAGTAGTTTTCAAAGTTTTTAACCATGACTCACAATAAGAAAGACATTTTACATGGCAATTCAATACAGGCGCCATACATCTAGAGAAACTAAAAACATTTTGGAACAATACTTACTCGTGTGTTGTGTAGTGCATTTTCATATATTTATAGTTTATATTTTATAAAATAAAGGTGTTTGTAACAAGTGAACGGAGAATGGCCTGTGACTTGAAAGACACAGCTCTAGGAGGAAGAGAGAAGAATCCCAGGGGGCAATTAGGAGTCTCTACCATTTGGAAGGAAGCACTCAGTTCTGATCTTAGGCAAGATCATGTATCTGCGTTCTTTGTGGTGAACTTCACAAGACTAGGTACCGGATAGATGCAAGAAAATAAATAAATCAACCGAAGCAATCAGTCCATGAATCAGTCAAGTAGTCAATGAAAGCTTAGAGAGAGAGAGTACGGACAGAATCTCTACTGACACTTGAGACAAAATATTGAAGCCTAGAGGGTCCTTTTCACC
Source organism: Ursus americanus (assembly GCF_024610735.1). Taxonomy (NCBI): domain Eukaryota; kingdom Metazoa; phylum Chordata; class Mammalia; order Carnivora; family Ursidae; genus Ursus; species Ursus americanus. Next base: position 14,397,719 of record NC_142132.1, read on the forward strand.
AAGAGAACCCCTAGAGGTGGAAGAAGAAGCCATTCTTTTTGTCTCTTAACACAGGTGGTATGTAGATAAAACACAAACATAAATATCCCTCCCATCGATCCTTCTGGATTTTGAGCTGAACAGATAATTCATACCCAAACCAAACTGATTTCGTTTTAATTCTTTGACATGGCCTCAAATATATGAACTGTGTCAAGGGCAACCTTGTATTTCCATTATGATAGCATCGCCTAGGCTATCCTAATTTGCTTTTGTGCTAGAGTAATCTATATATCAGATTTGTCCTTCCTTCTATAGACTTCAAATTTGAGGGAAACCTCATCTCCTGTGATGTTTTTTTCTTGACAGTTTCACCTGACTTTGGTCAGAGTTTTGACAGAGGAAAGTAAAAACCAACAACTCAAAGAACATCACACTGCATTTGTTTTCAGAGCAACAGTTGTGGATGAGTTTGAAAGGACTTTTAAATGATGTCACAATAGATGCTTTAAAACAGGCCCCAAATCCTTTGTGCCACAAGCACCGTTGGCTTAATGAGTTCTGGTGGGGGCATTGCCATTAACTGCAAGCTAATTGCCTTAGTGGGCTCATTCTGCACGGCTTCCAGAGGTTTGGGTTTCGGTAAACAGCGCATTTCCATGGCGTCTATGGAAAGACGCCTGGGCAAGTGGCCTGACGAGGACAAGCTGCACCACCAAGCCTTTCACTGCTGCAGCCGGGACCGCTGACCGGCTCTGCCCCAGTCTGTGGTGGCCCTTGCTACCTCCCTGCTTGACCACTGCTGGGAGAGGCCTCACCCTACCACTTCAGACCTAGTGGGCCTCCGTAGAAATCAGAAGTTGTCGCTGTCTTCTAGGCTGCTAAAAGGCTTCCGAAGAAATGAGTCGATGTTTTCATTCCACGTCCCAAAACTCATCTGGATCGGCATCTGTGTTTGCTGTCTCCGGAGAGAGAGAGGCTAATTACTGGACAAAGCTGGGGATTAAGCTTCCCTCCTGCCCTTATAAAGGAACAGTCCCTCTGGAATAGGGTTTAGGGCTTATTAGGAGAGTGGTAGAAAGAAAAGGTGTTTCTTCCCCATCCTTTCTGGATAAGGAGGGCTTTTAATCCGACACCTTCGGCAATCACTAAGAAAAGCTTGCAAGGCGCCAGAAGATGGGCCATCTTTTGCCATATATTCAAGCAAAAGACGTGACAAGCACATTATTTCATTGGGACTGCACACCTTGAATGCATTCTGTGGCAGAAGGCCAAAGAAAAAATGGCTTCGGCGCTCATGAAATGCAATATTCTTAACAAATGCATTAAAATCCTTGCACTGGCTTATTAGTATTAAGAAATGAAAATTGCTTGAAAACTAGGAGGCAGAGAGATTTCCTAAGATAGGTTCCTGGGGGTCAGGCACCTTGATAGCCAATAAGAAGCTACCATTTGCAAATAATGGTCAAAGGACACATCTTAATATAGTCAGCCTGCAAGAGGGCTCTGAAATCTGAGAGCAGCTGGCTCTTCCTATACCAGCAAAGGGCAAATGTTGAAGTGTTGTGTTAGAAGGTAAGATCCGGGTCAGCACGTAGACCCCTGCGCCAGCCTTCCAAGTTCGGATGATTACTGTTTTCTCATTTTCCTAAGGGATTGCATGAGGTCTTGTGTGTCTGTAAAAGCATTTTTAACGCTTTGGGCGGCGATTTGGCTTTTAAAATTTTGCCTTCGAGGATGAAGACTCCAAGGTAATTGTAATCTGTGCCTTCTAAATCCTTCTTTCCCAGAGAGAGGCACATTTCTCGATGATTAGAGAACTTCAGGTGGGAACGCTACTCTGCCTCTGGCTTTATGCCTTAAAATATGACCTAAGGCAAGCTATCATTTCCCAGAAATGAAATATGTCATATGTTACTATTAAAGTGAACCAGAAAAAAAGAGCATTCTATTATAATAATGGGTTTTGTTTTAAAAAAATGTAAATGTCAAATCCCCAAAGGAATAATACATATTTGATACTATTATTGGAACAGCAATACCAGTAATTGCATGAAGTGCTTATATTTAGTATTATTCGTGTAGCAAAGGGATTTTATGTAAACCTTTCAGTAGAATTATTGTGTCAGAGGAAAATGAGAAACAGCATCACTCATTATTCATGCAATCAATATACATTTATTGGAGGTGACTATGTGTCAGTCGTCAGTCTAAATGCTGGGGATGCAGAAAACGGAAGACGGAGGAGAAGGAGGAGGACGAGGAGAACAGGGTATCTTCCTACCTTCAAGGAACTCACATTCCAGTTCAAGAGACAGGTATAACAATTAACTTGAGTGCGTGTCACAACAGCCGTAATAAAAATCCCAACGGTGCCATAGGAATACACTACGGAGAACTATTCATTCTGGCTGAAGGAGTCCTTGCTATCCTTAGGGCCTATTGGAGCTGAGATGCATCTTAAAATTTTAGGATGATGCACACGTTGGGCAGATGGAACAGCATGGTCAAAGGTGTAGCGTCAGCAAATAATAATAATAATAGTAATAATAATAAATAAAAGCATGACACATTTAGGGAATAGTGAGTGCTTTGTGTAGCTAGAGGTAAGTCTGTCAAACTGCCTAATGTCAAATACTTCGATGGACTAGTTTGAGTTAGAGAAACTTGAGTGATTTTTGAGCAGTATAATTTTACAAAATGAATGCGTTTTACATTGTACTCTATAGGGCCAAGGCAATGAGAGTAGGAGACAAAATACTGCACGGAATAAAACTGTCATTCTCACCATGACTCATCTGTTAACTTATGAAAATACACTTACATGAAGAAATGCAAGAAAATTGCTCATTTCACATGCTTATGGGTAGATTGAACCTAATTTTGTAGCATTAAAACCAATTTCCCACTGAGAAAACATGTCACAGAGGACGGCATGAACCTTTATCATTATTAATAATATTTGATATTTTGATGTCACCTTTCATCCTGAGATCAGTCCTGTACACATGAGAACAGATAAGCTCCAAGGAAACAGAGATAATATTAATACAGTAAGTCACATGCATTTCTAGCTTCCACATTCCAAGGGCTTTCCAGCTGCTTGTTTGTCTCACCTTTAGAAGTTAGTGGGTATTGCAAAGCAGTAATTTTTTGTTAACTCCTTCTACAAGAAGTCTTAAGGTGGAGTAAGGGCCATATCCTTCTACACACAGCTCTCCTTGGAAGATCAGCTTTTGACATATCCATTCCCCTTTCTTTGGTGTCTTCACCTGATGGTCTCCGTTCCGCGTGGAGGACACACCAGCAGTAGGATGCGTCTTCATGGATACTTTATCTTCTTCAAAAGATTAGCAAGTCATCATGGTCTTCAACAACAACAACTACTAGTGTTTCTTATAAAGCACTCATTTCAGGCCTGCGTTATTCTTCTGTTCTAAGGTGATATACATCACTTTAACTAATGTCACACCAACTGTGCAATAGAACTTTCTGTGATGATGGAGATGCCTTTCACTGTGCTGTTCAATGTGGCAGCCACATTGTAGCCACGTGTAGCTACTGAGCACTTGAAATGCGGCTAGTGCTACTGGGAAAATGCATTTTTCTTTCATTCGATTTTAATTAATTTTTATTGAAATAGCCATATGGCTAGTGACTATTGTATTGGACAACACACAGTGGCTGGTGGTTTATTTTTTAAAGAAAATAAAGTTCTGTTTTTATCTTCAGTAGGGACTTAATGAGGATTACTGTGAGTGAATGGTTCAAAATTATTCTTGAAGCTACAAATGTTTTAAAAGAAGACTCAGATTTTACATTTGGGGAATTTTTGTTCCACCCTTCCCCATACCATTAACATTTCATTTAAAACGTGTCTGTGGAACATTAGAGTAGCATAGAATCATTTCTAAACAAAGAACACTTAAAAGACATGTGGGTGATATTCTCAAATGAAACCTCATTGTCATCCAATCATCCCATGTGGTCAGCAATGATGGAAACTAGTCTATCCATTGAGAACTGGAATTCTAATTACTGATTTCCCAAAGGGAGACACTCACCTCCACTTATAAAATGGGATGACAAAAGAGGGGTTTTTTTTGTTTTGTTTTTTTAATGCTTTGGGTGTCCTGGAGAAACAGTCTTCAGATAAACTCTCAACTCACTTTGGGTCCTCCTCTTACTAAAACCACCTCCCCGGGATTTCTCTGGTTTGTGTGTGAAAATATGAGAATAAACTTAAGGTAAAGAAATTGATTAGAAGACTCAATTACATTTCCGCTTAGTCCACCCAGTAACTTACAGAGTTGCCACTGTTAGAGAAAGAGAACTAAGTGTCCCTTGGTTTGAACCATCTGTCGCGAAAATGTGACATATGTTTGCTTTGTTTACTCAACAACCAAGTGTAAACTGATACACCGAACAAGAAATCCGTGTATGGTGTGACTCTGAGAGTGTGTGTGTGTGTGTGTGTGTGTGTGGTTGTGTGTGACATTAGGCAGTTTGACAGAGCACACACGTGTTGAGGAGGGTGCCCTGGGCGTCAATCCTCTCATACCTTTCCCTGAGGAACACGTGCATAGACGTGCAGATCGGAGGAGTGTCCCCTGGGTTTGGGGCGCACGAGGAGGCGCAGACACCCTCCAAACAATGGGCAGCATGCATTTGAGTCGCTGCCGAAGCCAAGGGGAGCGCCTGGCTATTGTGGAGCTGAAGGGAGAGCTACCCACCCCCTCCTCTTTCCTCTGGTCTCCCCGCACTTACACCCCCGCCTTAAACTTTGCGGAAAGCCTGTGCCCTTTTCAATCACCCCCCCCCAAGCAAGAGGAGCGTTTCTTTTCTCTCCTCCGCAGCCATTGTCTGGTGCAATGGGTTTGCAGATTTGACAGCTGAGCTCACCCAGACTCGATTCAAACTCGGTTTCCATGAATGAGGAACTTAGGTATCAGCAAGATCTTGAACCCAAGCCCTGAGCGGCCAGACCGCCCTCCGCCTCTGTGGGCTGTTCCACAGACTCCTCTCAGGACCCAGTGTAGACTTCGTTGCCCCGGGCGCCCCCCGCTGTACGGGGAGAGGAGTGTGTGTTCGGGACGGGGTTGGGGGGTCAGCAGCATGGCTGAGAACGAGTGGTCCTAGAAATTGGGGCGAAAAGCTGTGTATGTGTTGGGCGTCTGAATTTATTATTATTTTAAAATTTACTCTTGATACAGCCAAGATGGAGGTTAGCTTATAAATTTCCCAAAGCCAGGTCTGGCGCGGCTTAAATGCAGCGGCCGGGGGTTCCGCTTTTGTCTCCTTGCCCAAGCTCCAGGAGAGAAAGAGAGAGAGAGAGAGAGAGGCTGCGTGTGCATGTGTGAGTGCGTGCGCGCTGGCGTGGATCGGTGCGTGGGCACATCCTGCGATCTCGGCTCCGAGGGTCTGGGTCTGAGTGTGTCCCTAACGCGCCAAGTCTTGAGTCATAGCCGCGAGTGACGTGGGGAAAAACTTTGTGTTCGGAAGAAGGGTCTGATTCGATTGCACTAGGACTGAAGAAAGAGCCGTTGTGCATTGTGCCCTTTTGTGTCTGAGTGTGTGTGTGTGTGTGTGTGCGAGAGAGAGGGGAGAGAGAGGGAGAGAGAGAGTCTGGCAGGACTCGCTGCCGGCTGCATAGCGCTGCGTGTCCTGTGCGCGCGTGCTGGGTCCGGCGGACGGGTGTGTTCGTCTGCGGTGTTCGTGCGTGCGAGCCTCACAGGGGGCTGGCGGGTGGGCTATGGGGCTGCAAGAGCAGGAGCAGGCCGAGGGTCCTGAGGCAAAGAAATCTGGCCTCGGAACCCGCTAACCTCCGCGCAGCTTCCAATATCCCTAACCGGCACCCGAGAGCCAAGAGGCTCCGCTCGGAAATCGTCCTGGCCCAACTCAGCCCCTTTGAGCTCTCGAAGATTACCGCATCTTCTTCCTAGCGCAGACAAGTGAGCCCGGAAAAGAAAGGAAGGGGCGGGGACACCCCCCAAAATAAATAAATAAATAAACAAACTGGCTCCTCGACACAGCCGGACACGGTCGATTGAGTCCAGGTTGGTGGCATTTGGAGAGTTTTCTCGTTCTGTGGATTTGGGAGCCCATCGCCGCTCCCCCACCCCCTTCTCCCCTCTTGCAGGCGCCCCTCAACTTTGGGGTCCGGGACCGCGCGGGGCTCGGGGCTGCACCTGCCCTGGAGCTCCGGGGCTGCGGGCCGGTGCGCTCGCCCCGGGCGGTGGCGTTGATGAGCCCGAGTCCAGGGCGCCGGGCAACCCTGTGCCGGGCGCGGACACCGGGGAGGGAGCGGAGGACACGCGGCGGGTAGGGGCGCGTGAGCCGGGTTTCGGCCCTAGCCGGGACGACGGTTCTCCCTCGCCTGGTTGCCTCAGAAAGGAGGCGAGCCCGGGGAGGAGCGGGAGACGGCGACCGGGGGCAGCGATTGGCGGTTTGGGTGAAGAGGGCCGGCAGCGGAGCGAGCGAGCTGGCTGGAGGAGGGGGCGGCGAACTTCCAGCGGGAAGGGGCTCTTTCTGCGCCAGGGCTGGAGAATGAGCTGCCGCCGCCGTGTGCTTCGACTCCAGGCAGCTGCTGGCTTCGCTCTTAGCGCTCGGAAAGTAACGTTATTTATTTATTTGCTGCGTTCAGCCTCTTGGGTTGGACCCGATAGACACCCCTTGGACTTCGGGAGCTCGCGTCCGACCTCTCCAGCCCCTACCCTGCCCTTGCGGGCGGCTCCCCGGAATACACGTACATGCCTCCCCCCCCCCGCGCCCCCTTCCTGCGCCCCGACCCGGTTAGGGGTGGGCCCTCACCCGGGCGCTAGAAAGTCCCCCAAGGCGGGAGCAGGGGAGGGCAGAGGGGCGGGGGAGGTTCTAGCGCTCTCGGCTCTCATTTCAAAGCGCGCTCTCCCTTCCAGGTTGGGTCAGACCTGAACCCCTAAAAGCGGAACCGCCTCCCACCCTCTTGCCAGCCGCCAGCCGGGAGCTGAGTCGCCGGCGGCGGTGGCGGCGGACGGACCCGGGAGTTTCCTCTGTCACTGGATGGAGCTGAACTTTGGGCGGCCAGAGCAGCGCGGCCGTCCGGGGATCGCTGTATGCTGAGCTCCCTCGGCGAGACCCAGCGGCGGCTCAAGATTTTTGGGGGGGCGGGGACCAGCTGGGCGCCGGCACCATGTTCCTGGCGACCTTGTACTTCGCGCTGCCGCTCCTGGGTAAGTCGAGGCCTCCGCTAGCTTTCTAACCCCTGAGTCTTTCCGAGGGGGTACTCGAGGCAGCCCCCCCTCCCCAAATTGCAGCGCAGTTGCCTGGGTGTGGGAGGGCGAAGTTTCGTTTTGGGGAGGGGGATCTTGAATCCTCAGCACCCTGGGCTTGGGAGGAGGTGATGGCGCGGCACTTGCCCGCTGCTTTTTGTGCTTGGTTTTTATTTTCTGGGCTTTTTAATGGCCTATCCTGGCGGGGTTAAGGGGTCCGAGCCCCTCCAGCCCCGGGACCAGCGCTCCTTGCGAGTCCCGGGAGCTCGCGGAAGCGCAGCGGGCAGGTGGGGTGTGGGCGAGCATTGACTGCGAGAGTAAACTTCGAAGGGAAAACTTTTCCCCGAATAGTGCCTGAGCGCTCCCCGCCCGGCGGGCCGCGGACCCGGGCTCGCCCGCCCCTCGCCCTGCCCGCAGCCGACCTCCTCTTCGGAAAGCCGCCGGCTTCCGTCGGGCGGGGCCGAGCGAGCGGCTCCCAGAGGCCGAGCAGCGGCTCCCGCCCGGCTGCCCCGGAGCCGCGGGGCGGGCACGCGCGGTGGGCAGCGCGCGCGCCGGGGCAAACCGCAAACAGCCCGCAAAGCCACGCCGGCCCAAGCTTGGCGTAGCGGGAAGAGACGGCGGCCCCAGGTCCCAGGGCGGGAAAACACCTACCCGGCGTAGAGGGGCGGGCCCGCGGGCTGCGCAGGGCACCCCAGAAGCCGGGTCGGGCACGCGCGCTTCCCGGAGCCCGAGGCTTCGGGTCCCTGCCCGGCTGCCCTCACGCTCCCTGCCCTCCGCCCGCAGACGTGCTCCTGTCGGCCGAGGTGAGCGGCGGGGACCGCCTGGACTGTGTGAAAGCCAGCGACCAGTGCCTGAAGGAGCAGAGCTGCAGCACCAAGTACCGCACGCTGAGGCAGTGCGTGGCGGGCAAGGAGACCAACTTCAGCCTGACATCGGGCCTGGAGGCCAAGGACGAGTGCCGCAGCGCCATGGAGGCCCTCAAGCAGAAGTCCCTCTACAACTGCCGCTGCAAGCGGGGCATGAAGAAGGAGAAGAACTGCCTGCGCATCTACTGGAGCATGTACCAGAGCCTGCAGGGTACGCGCCGACAGGCCTCGCCCCCGCCCCACCCCCACCCCTCACCCCTCACCCCTCACCCCTCGCCCCACGAAGGCAGACGGGCCCCTCGCCCGGGTCCCGCTGACCTCATCCTCTCCTCGCTTCTCCCCAGCTGCAGAATGAGGACCTTTCATTGGCCCCCAGGGACAGCGGCAGCTGGTGTTTGCTGCCTCCCGAGCAGCATTGTTGGGGCCTGGTTGTTGGAAAACCCGTGAGGGGGTGGGGGACACCCCCCCCCCCCGCCCGCCACGGCCCCGCTGACCTCTCTGAAACCTGCTCAGAGCATCCGAGTAGGAGCCCTTTAAAGGACAGGGCAGGGACTCACAACTTCTCTCCAAGGAGAGCTTCAGAGGATAAGAACACAAAGACTTGCCCTGAATCGTGTCCGGAGTTTCTCCGCTTTCTTCGTCCCTTCTATCTATTCTGACATAAGATAAAGAATTAAGAATAAAAGGTCCAGTAGACTCTATTCTATCTTTACCCTCCTCAAACCTGATCAAAGGCGGATATGTGAAAAACCATTTGTCATCTTAGATTAGCTGAGTCTTGAACCAGCTGGTGGGGTTCAACCTTGGTTAACACAGAAGTGGCTTTGAGAGAAAAAGGGCCACTTGTCACAACCATCCATTCCAATGGGAATTTTTTGGTCCTTGTGTGCCAGAGGTGGCTGGTGTTTGTAAATCTAACACAGACATCCAGGGAATTCATTCTCCACTGAGACACCGAACATTTGTAACATACAGATTTGACCTCTCAGCTGCCTTTTGCTCCAGAACCTGTTACAATGAAACCCTATTTCAGAGGCTGTTTAATAGCCAGATCCCAGCTTTCTGGCCACATGCTATGTTGAGGAGCAAAGAAAAGGGGGCCTCTTTTTGGGTCACTTTTCTTCCATTGGCTCCTGGAGGTAAGCTGGGCTGGTGACATCACTGGCTCCTTCCTCTCTTATTTCATTCCTTTGCAAAGAGTGGGAGAGTTTTCTGGCAAGATCAAGCTGGGTTGCTCTCCAGTGTTTTCATGGCACTCTGGGGAGAGGAAGGACAACAAAGGCAGAGGGAATGCAAAATAACCAAAGCCAAATAGATGCATTTGAGACCTTTGAAAGTTTCAGCATCTTTTTGTTACACAATCATAACATCATTAGAATTTAGATTCAGTAACAAAAACTCTCTGGAATATGCCTGCTTTCCAGATCTAAGCCCTCCCTATCTTTCTGTGGTTTTTAGGAAATGATCTGCTTGAAGATTCCCCTTACGAACCAGTTAACAGCAGATTGTCTGATATATTCCGGGTGGTCCCATTCATACCAGGTAAGCAGATTCATGCTTCCACTCGGATGCCTTTGCCTGCTTGAAATCCATTGGCTTGCATTCCCTTTGGCTCTCAGAGAGCGTCTAAGTAGATAGTTGAATGGCACAGCGTTTTTGGGAAATTAGAAATAGGATGATGATAATGAAGAGGCAGAATGCCTAGAGATGATTGTATGACTTGAAAGTAATTCTAAATGAAGTAATGTGGTGTGGTGATTTGAAAGAGGTTGGAGGGAGGTGACTTGGTTGAATTTTTTTTTCACATTGGAATATGATTGGCTAGCTCTTGCATAGAGACTTCTGTCTGTAGGTGGCAATCATACTCCCTTCTTGCTACATACCATTCACAGTGCGTCCCTGCAAATGGGATCCGTGTCAATGATGCCACTTACATTATGAGACTTCTGAAGATAATCTTAGATTGTTGAAGAATTTCGGATAGACTGACTTGTCTGCCTTTGATTGAAAAGATTCAACTCTACCATTTGTTAATTCTATTTTTAATTTGTCCTGAGCAAGTGTGTGCATGTATCAAAGAATGTATTACTGCCCCAGTGGCCCTTCAAAAAGTGGTCTCGCTTCCCATGGTTTGTTTTGTCTGTCTTTGCGATTGTACGTTTGTTTTGGAAGTGACCTTAGTTTCAGAATTAAGTTTTTCATAACACTGGCATTCAGACAGCCCCATAAATAATGAGCAAGGCAGTAATTTCTCTTAATGACATACAGATTCCAGACTGATGTTGTCTTTATTTGTTTACACTTAAGACATTTTCTCAAGTGTATGCAGCTATCACAAATGATACGTTTTGTTGGTGGTTGTACATGGTGGTGAATGCTGAATTCTATGAGCTGATGGTTTGTTATGGGGTAGAGTGTTCTGGTGTTCTAAATGTTTTCTGTTTTCCTGCAGAAAGCCATAGAACCAAGGGGTTATTTAAATACTGATATTTACATTCACTCACAAACATCCATTGAGTACCTACTATGTTCTAGCCATTGGGATTTTGGCAGGGAGCCAAACAGATGTCGCCCCTGCCCTCAGGAATCTTAGAGACAGCCAGCAACTGGCATCTGTTAAGCCCTTATTATATTCCAGGCACTGGGTTAAGAACTTTTTTTAAAAAAAGATTTTATTCATTTACTTATTTGAGCGAGAGAGAGCGCGAGCTAGCAGGGGGAGGAGCAGAGGGAGAGGGCCAAGCCGACTGCGCTGAGCACTGACCGAGCCCCATGCGGGGCTCCATCTCAGGACCCCGAGATCATGACCTGAGAGGAAATCAAGAGTCAGAGGCTTAAGTGACTGAGCCACCCAGGTGCCCCTCTGTTAAGAACTTTTTGTCATTAACTTAGATAACAATCTTCCTGTACATCTTAGGTATTATTATTTCCAGTTTAGGAATGAAGTAATTGGGGCAGTGTGAAGTTAGGAAACCAGCCCAAGATCACAAAGCTCATGATTAGCGAAACCAGAATTGAAACCCAGATTTGTTTAATTCTAAGCTTTTGAACCTCTGCCCCTTGCTACCCGGAGTGTGATCTATTGACCAGTGGCATGGACATCACCTGGGAGTTGGTTAGAAGTGTGGCATTTCAGGCTCCATCCCAGGGCTACTGAATCAGAATTTACATTTTAAGAAGATCCCTGGGCTGGCTGCTTCCTATACACATGAAGCTTGAGAAGCATTCCTCTACATTATTCTGTTTTTGGTTCAGAGGAGAAGTGTGTGTGTGTATGTGTTTTGGGTTAGGGATATAAGTTTAGTATCAGAGGCATTCATATATTATCCATAATAATGATGATAATTTCCACTCCAGAGCCCTACTAATGCTCCCTCCCTGTCCCCTTGGCCCAGCTGGGGCAGCGTCTCAAGTTCTGGAGGAAAGGTGCACAGACATCTGAACTCTCACAGGGGCAGGTCTATAGGAGCGGGGCTGGGATGTGGCCCATGGTGTACCAAGAGCGAACCCGGCCTTCCTAGTGCTTTGAGGGGCAGTGCCTCTTGCCTGCTGCCTGCCCCCTGGAGCCTTACTCCTTGGTCTTTGTGCTGGTGCTTGGAGGGCTACGAGCCTTCCTGTGGACGGTGAGAGTGAGGATGCAGGCAAGGTGGAAGGCTCCTTTGGGTTTTAATTTCAGAACTGCTATGGACTGTAGGACCGCAACAGACTCAGTTTCCCTTTCCGGTGTTCTCTTTTTCTTGGTATAATGAGACCGTGGGAGTAAATAATCTCTCGTTCTAATAGCTCATGATGCTGAGGGAAGACTGAGGTCACCTCCAGAACCCCTTCACTGTGCTCTTCTTTCGTGTTTTCAATGCTCGCATTCCTTCTACAGTTAAAATGGTTTGGTCATTCTCAGATACCCCTGGGTTGCCTGGATTTCTTCTATGAGTATTGGGAATTCTTCTGCATATGGACCAAGTTTCATTCGTTCATTTTCTTGGATCCCTTTCTCAGCCAGGTTTCTTTTCCTAGCAAATATGACCCTGACTTTGTGAGACCTGTCCTGCGGAGAACCCAGAAGTCATAATGAATTAATCAGAGCCAGGAAGGCCTTGTCTGGAGCTACATTTTATCTCTCAAGGGCATTGAATTTAGGTTCCAGCACTAATGAGCTTTGACCTCTGACAGGGACGGTGTTCCCTAAGTGGGTATAGGGAAGCCAAATGGAACCTTGAGAGGTTTTAAGTCATTGAATAATGCATATTATCCAGTTTGGCATTTGTAGGAGAGGGAAGGACAGAGGAGCAGGATGATAAATGTTGCTTTTCGTGGTTTGATTCTGAGTTTCTAGAACATCTCTCCTGCCTTGAAAATCTCTCTGAGGAAACCAGGACAACAGGGCCTCTGCCTTTTACAGATATGGTAGCAATCAGAGTTTCCATATTTGGGTTTCTTCGCCCAATGTGAAGTGAATGTTTATCCACATACATTAAGTGTGAGCTGAATCGTCTCACTGAACAAGACATGTTTGACGTTCTTGTGTTTCCATTTTCTTTGGACTCCTCAAAGCCACAGCTGTCTTTGCCATTGTTTACTTGATCACCAGTTAAAAAGCCATATTGAGGTGCTGTCAGTGGCCTGGCAGGAACAAGGAAGGGAACAAAAATGAGATAGAGTCTCAAACCTGTCATCTCTGTTCTGAAGCCTCAGCTGCAGGAAGGAAATCAAACAGCCTAGTCAGGCGAGAATTGGAGAATTGCAATGGCACAACCCTTGTGGAAATGTGTCGGTGGAAGCATGTGGCCTTGAAAGCACATTTAAGGGCTCAAGGAGGGGCCTTCGTTGTGGGTTGATGCCAGTGTGGTTTTTAGGGGTCTCAACCAGGAAGAACGAGGCAGTGAGTGGGAGTGTACAAAGGAAAGAGGGAGCCAGTGCAAGAGGATGTTGGAGGAGAGGAGAGAATACGGAACATCGTCTCGGGAGCCAAGAGGGCAGAGCCGTGTGGGCACATGGAAGCTCTGAGGACAAAGCCACCATGTATGGTTCACATCTGCCATGACTCTCTGCTCTTTAACCTTGCCTTTTCTTCTTCCTGCAAGTTCTAGAAGCAGCAAGAAGTAAATAGCGATTTGGAAGGCAGGTGAACCTGTTGGCCATGTGTTTTGACTCTCTGGAGGGGGAGAGTGAAGTAGCCAGAAATTCTGAAAGCACAGCAGGTGCCAAGAAAAGCCTGAGATTGGAGGATCAGAGGGGGATATAAGCACCTCTGTGGCAGAGAGAAAGAGGGCTCCAGGGTTTAAAAGCATTGATTGGGAGGTTGGATTTTGTAGAGAAGAGTCAGGAGGTGCCAGGCCTTTCTCAATAATAACCGGGGCCGATGGTATTGCAAACAAGAAGCAAGATGGATGTGGGGAAAGAGGGGTATTAGGATTTGACACGCTGACTCTGGCTTGGTGAAAGACAAAGGTCTAGCTCTCTGGCTCTGTCATCATTTCCTGCCAAGTCCTAGGAGTGGCTTAGACCTTCCCAGGAAGCCTTAGGATCTTGACATCAGTTGCCACACAATTGGAAATAGTTTGCTTCAGGACGACATGCCCCTGAACGCTCTTTTGTGTATGGCCCCTTTTTCTGAATGATGCTGTGAATAATTAGCCATGTTTAGCATTTCCATTTTAATGTGCCATCATACTTATGTCATTATGGAAAAAAAAAGCTTTCTTAAAAATTATACATGTTGAAGAAGAGTCTTATAAGGTCCTGTGCTGTCTTGTCAAATCAGGACAAGAGAGAGAAGTGTTTGTAAATACCAGCTACTGGGATGTGTGGTGGCCCTTTGCTTTCCCCTCGGCTCTCCATAACCCCTCTAATCATGTTGTCCCAATAGGTGAGAATCCCCGTCGGTTCCTTGTTCCCGTTCTGGCATATGGTAAACTCCTTCTCGGGTCAGCGTGCGCCCGCCCTCCTTCTCCAAGCCCCGTCACCCCCCGTCCACTCAAGCTCACTGAGCAATCCATTCCCCAAGCACTTCATGTGTCTTCACTTTCTTGTGCCTTTGCTCATGCTCTTGCCTCTGATGGGGAGTCATTGTTAGTTCCTCAAGACCTAGATCCAATTTCATCTCTGGGGGCCATCCTGGAATTCCCCCGGACAGGCACTGGAGACGCTTTCATGCTGCATTTTGTTCTTGCCTTCACGATAGCAGTTAATCACAGGGTACTGAAAGGACCTATGCATGTGTCTGTCTTTCCCACTGGAAAGTTGGGGGACCTGCTTGCTATGCTGGGTGTATGCCCAGCCTTCTTCCTGGTTCTGAGTAATCATCTCGTTAACCGTGGGTGCTTGAATATCAGAGAAGGGCCATAGAGATCTAGTCTAACCTTCTGCTTTTACAGAATTGAAGCTCAGAGAGGGGACGTGACTTGGCCAGGGCCACGGTGCTTGAGGGTAGCCCCTAGGACTTTTGCTAGAACATGGTAATGCCTTAGAGGAGTGTTAGCCTCTTTCTGTTCTGCATGCTCTCTGGACACATTTCATCCATTCCTGGGACCGCTGCTACCACTTACACTGAAGACTCAGAGCGTTCCCTCTGTTCCAGCCTCTCCCGAGCTCTCAACCAGCATTTCCAGCTGAGTCCTGGGCAGCTCTGCCTGGACGTAGCTCAGTTACTTCAAACCCAGCTCACATCCAAGATGGATCTCACCATCCCTCCCCTTTTTTCCCTGAGCCTCCTGTCTCACATATGGCATTGTCTGCCCGAGTTATAAGCCTTGGGGTTCCTGCCACCCCCTCTGCCATTCTCATTCCTTCCGCTGGACCCATCACCAAATCTTTTGCAGCCTACCTGCTGTGCTCTCCTCTCTCCATTCCCTAAATATACCCATCTTATCTCTCACTTGAACTTTGCATTGACCTTCCTCCTGGCGTCCCTGGTGTCAAGTTCCTCCCAATCCAACCTGGCCTCCTCATTGGCAGGCCTTATCTTAGCACCGCAGTGCTTAGGAGAACTGTCTGGCTTCAGTCTTCTTCCGTAAATTCTTCTACTAACTGACCTTCCACCTCACCCCAGCCACCCTGTGTCCGAACAAGCGGGTTGACCACCTGCTGTCCCACCAGTGCCCCGGGCAGCTTTGCGCCCCCAGCCCTTTGTGCATGCCAGTGTGGAGAGAGAACACACGCTCTGGGGTCCGCCGACCTGGGTGCATCCTAGCTCTGCCACTCGCTTTGTCTTGGGCACCTCACTTGAGGTCACTGTGCCTCAGGCTCCTTGCATGTAAAATGAGATGAAGGTATTCCCTTACAGGTTCTTGGGGCTTTGAAGACGCTGTATGTAAAATACTCGCCTAGTCCCCGAAGCATTCTTGGCCCCTCATAAGTCTCAGACATTCTCAGCGCTGTGCCGCGGCCACACGAGCTGTTGGCTCGCTCCTGACTCCAAGACCGGGGCTCTTTTCAGCAGACCTTGTTTCCTGATCAGGGAACAACGAAAGGAGGGCAGCCCTGAGCCTTCAGGAAGTCTGCTCATTAAACTACCGTGGACAAACATGAAAAATCTAGCCTTTATCTAAAGGGGCCTGGAGGAAAGTTCCTGCCTCTAAATAACCCCATTTGAGTCTTCACTTCCCGTTGGGGAAGGTCTTCCTTACTCCTGCTCTGAATCCCCCTGTTCTTTGGGGGCCTGTTTTTACGCTCTTTGGTCAGAGGTGAGTGTGTGGCAGCTGGTGATCCCCGGGCTGGGGGCTCTTCCTGTGCTGACGGATTCTTGTGATCAGCTTTCCCTTCTCAGCTTGACTGATTCCCATTCTTCTAACCTCTCCTCATAAATCTGCTCTCCAACGCCCCTCCTAGCAGGAAGAATTACTGCTCCCCGAGAAGGGCATGCCTTAAACCCGGGAGAGGCGTCCGTCTCCGCAGGCAGTGCGAAGTACCCTTACATCTCACTTTCACAGACCACTACTTTTGATTCGAATTCTCTCCCTCTCCAGCCCCTCAGCACCTCATTTTATTTTTTTGTAGAACAGTAAGAAATTACAAACGGGTTTAAAAAAGGAAAAGAAATTTAAATCCCCTCTAGTCACAGCTCCCAAAGATAACCACTGTAAACATGTTGATATGAGACTTTCCAGAATTTTCCTTTATATATGAATATGTGTATATATATGAATATATATATATATATATATATATGCACACACACATCTTTTTTTTTAATTCTTAGGTTACACATACTTTCTGATTAACTGCATGATGACCTGAGGAATGTATGTCTTCTTGTATCACTGACCACATCCCAGAGGCAAATTTTGTTACTTAGATTAACTGTCAACCTCGAGAAGTTTCATGGTTAAAACAGCAGGTCACTCCAGTGGCACGATACTTATGGCCAAGGCCTGAGTGTTCCAGGGAAGGCTGTGAAGGTAGAGACAGTCAAATATTTTTGCATAGCGTGACCCTTGGTCCCGTTACCAGAAGAGGGGAGATAAAACATCAATGAGTGACAGGTAATTGCGTGAACCGAAGATTGTTACAAGGTGCAAAATTATTTCTAGCCGGTAGGTCTGTCCTCATTCCTTCTCCTTAGCCCTTAGAAGTGTTTCTTTCTGCCATCTCTTAATTTTTCTGCTGTCCAAGCTTATTCTTTCCAAAGGATGTCCTTTTTTGATTCTCTGGGATATAGTACCAATTTGCAAAAGAAGGTGTCAAATCAGGATTATTTGGTCCAAGGAGCACTGGTCTGGGAGTCAAGAGACTGGTGGCTTGCTTCTGACTGTACCCCTCACTAGCCAGGTGACCTTGGGCGAGTGTCTACCCTGCCTGAGAGGCAGCCACTCCTTTTATAAAATGACAGCAGTGAACTAGAATGATCTTTCACGTATTTTCCTTCCTTTTCCAAGGACCTGCATATTGAATCTTGAATTATTCTGGGACTTACTGTTTTTCTTTCGAGCATTACCTTCAGACCAAAGAAACTTGGGATCGCGGTATATACATTTTTCACATTAATAACACTTATAAAGCATGATTTATTCAATATACACCTTATTTGAACCAAAATGTGTTTAAGGCATCTCATTTGGATACATGGAGGAAGATGAAACAAAGTAAGAAGTGGGAAAAACAGGGACAAGGGGAAAATGAGATAGGAAAGAGAAAATGAAGCCAGGAGCGAGTGCAGTAGACACAGTGCATGTCAGAAGATTATATTTAAACAAATTAAATGATCAGATGTGCCTTGTTTGTTTTACAAAGGGATAAATAAGATCACTGGTTTGTAGATGCAGCAGGACTTTTGGAGGTCATTCTAGTCCAATCCCTTTATTCTACTGATAAGAAAACTGAGAGTTCCATAAATTTCTAGGGCAGTAGAACATAAATTGTGTGGGACAGTGATGACAAGTAAAATTAGGTGTGTGTTTGTTTTTAAATTGATATTCAAAACTCTCCACATCCTGGCATTTCCCCACCTCCTTTAAATTGTCCTTTACCTACTCAGGTCCGTGCCCCTGCTGGGATGGCATTCTGGGTTTTTGTGCAGTTAGGGTGAGACCACAGCCATTGGCTTCAGTTAAGGGGATTGTTGTCTGTTTTGGAATTGTTTCAGAACAAGGGTTAATTAATAAGTCTCTGTTTGGCAACAGGAACCAGGAGCCAGAACGTTAATTTTCATATTTTTTTGGCCCCCTTCAGAGTCATCTGCAAGGGAAAGCGAGAAATTATTTTTTGCTGTAAGCCCTCCCAGCCTTCAGATTAGAAAAAAAATTAATCTTTCATCTGGAATTTTTTTGTTAAAGAAGCTAACCACTTCCCGTAATTTAGAGACTCAGCTAGCTGGGTCAGTGATGGAAACGAATGGGTGATTTGCATAAGGGGCTAATTTATTATGTCCCCTGGGCCTTTCTTTCATCTCTTTCCATTCTAATTAATGTTCTAAGAGGGTCTATCACCATATCAGAAATTAGGGGTGAAAGCAGCCATTGTTAACCTTTATTCTTATGATTTTTTATCTTCTGTGATCTTTTAACCATTTTCTTTTCATAGCCAAGAATTTACATAGATAGGGCTGGGGAGTGTGTGGAGAGGAGGTTCCAGGGCTGTGCTCTTTTAGGATCTTTATTCCAACAGTAGATTGCTGTAAAAAAATAAAAATGACTCGGGATGGCTCTCCAACCACAGAGGGAGTTGCAAAACACACAGAAACGTACAACCATGGTGCAGAATTGTTTCTAAATTTGAGTCCCCTAAAAACCTATATAAACATGTACATACACACGCAGAGTTTTAGATGTATTCGTGTACCTGCCTGGTCGTGGCTGTGTGTTGATAGTGTGTGCGTGAATGCGGCGATCTGTATTATGAAACATTTCGCCTCAAAAAGATCTTCCTTGACATGTGTTTCAGTTGGTTCTGGCTGTGACAAAGGCAGCTGTGTGTGAGAGAGTGTGACACAGCTGAGGAAAGGCAAGAGAACAAGCAATTTCTTCGAAAATCAATTGCAATTTACTCGTACTAAATTGGCCCAAGGTCCGCCCCGTCCAAGCATTAGCATATGACAGACTTTTAATCATTTGGTCAAATGGCCTATTTTTGGTCAAACCACAGTTCCCTCCGGGATTCTGCCCATCAGTCCCAGAGCCCTGTAATCTTCGGACCTGCCCTCTTTAAAGGGGAGGTAGGGGTGGGGAGAGGAGTACCCTTGGAGAGTCCTGCTGAGTGCCCTGCACTGCCCAGCTTATCCATGGGCATGATTTCATTTTGGTCCCTGGTTACACTAAAAGCTAGGTATTATCTCTGATTTCTGAGGAGGACACCTGGGTTCAGAGAGGTTGAGTAGCTTTCTCAGGGCCACACAGCCGGTGAGTGGAAGAATTCAGATTTGCATCTTGCTCCTGCATCTGTTGGTGCTGCTACGTGATGAACTTTTAAACGCAGACCTGGGATCATTTATGTGGGTCTTAACGTGAAGGTATCTAGTTCCTTGCCTCCCTCCTTAATTCCTAGTTTTTCCTTCTTTGTCTTCCACCTAAAAAAACCCTGTTCGACAAAGGGCCTCTAACGTTGAAATAGAAGCCAGTATCTATTATTTTAATATTTATCCCTGCATTCTGTTGGGTTCTTAATTGACAACCGAAATCCAGAACACGCACGCTATTAAAACCATTCCTGCGGAACTGTAGAAATATTAACCAAAGAAGCAATTTCTGGATTGTATCTTTTTTCATTTCAGTGTGAGATGGAAGGCTTCTAAAGTAGAGCAGAATGCCTAGGGCCATTTTTTGTCATGCTGTCGTTTAAATAGCATTACACAGTGGTAAAGAAAGGAATACATAGTTTAGTCCCACTTTAAGGTGACCTAATATGCTATTCATTTGTCTTACACCATGCTGGTACCCCTTTCCTTTACGTCCCTCTGAATGGTCTAAGAAGCACCATGCCGACTATTATTTCTATTACCCTTTGCACATTATCGTTCGGTATACAGTTAATAATGTATGAAAATAAGTATTGATTGCATTCTTTGTCGGAACAGGCCAGCAGGTTTCTTAAAGCCCATGTTTATGAAATGTTTCATTGATCCCTGTTACTATGGGTTTCAAATAAACTCTTGATGAAGAAGATACCAGGAAATCCATGCATTCTGGAGAGCCCTCATTGGAACCACTGTTTTCTTGCACTCTTGAACGTAGCAAGTGGCATTTTGAATGAGAAAAGGAGTGACTGGACTGAAAACTCTAAATATATTCCCAATGAGACCTCAAGAGAAATAAAAGCCATAATAATTTCAACAGCTGTAGGAGGTAATGAGCTAAGTGTTTACATGGAATACCTCGTGTCAGCCGTGCTTAATAGTAGGTACTCTTAGCCCCACTGGAGGGATAAGGAAACTGAGGTCCAAATAAGAAACTTGTCAAAGGGCACACACCTAAGAGTTGGTTGAGCCACATTCTCATCCGGGAAGTCTGGCCCCAGAATCTGTGCTGTAGCACCCATTTGCAAATATATAACAGGAGAGAGAGTTTTGGGAAAGTTAAGTGCGCAAACTGTATGAAGGATTATCATGCATTTTATACTGAGTGAGATATATATATATATATATAATACATATACTTGTTTTAGAATAAAGAGAAAAATTGGTCATTTTTGTGGTCTCTGTCAATTTCCAGTATTTCAGTGTGATGGAATGGCATTTCTGCCAGATTCATTCATCTGCTATTTATCAAGAACTTACTGTGAGTCTAGGGTGAAGCCAAGGGGATTCAGGGGTAAATAGGACCCTCTTTTTTTATTTAGGGATAGGTATAAACAATAAAAATTAATGACACAAAGTGGTAGGTGAATGAGTAGAACTTCACCAGGCTCACATAGAGCCCCAAGGAGAGAAGAACTGACTTGATGGGGTTGTGGGTCAGAGAAGGCTTGCTGAAGGTGACTTGAGGCCAGGTTTTGAAGGATGATAGGAGTTTGATAAGGAGGGATGGCTGGGGAGGGTATTCTAGGCAGAGGCAACTGCATGGGCAAAGGCATGGAGTGCCCCGGGTGCTGGAAATAAGTCACTTGCTGTGGCTGAAGCCGTAGGCCAAGCAGTGGTGGGAGCAGAGCCGGGCAGAGAGGCAGGGGTGCCACACTCAGGGGCTGGCCTTTGTCTCAGCAGAACCGGAGAAGGATGATGGCTGGTTTACCTCGGCACTGCTGCATTTTTAGGCTGAATCCTATGGAATTGCCGTTTCTGTAGGCCAGCATGGCAGAAGAGCAGAAATTGCATATGGTTCCACTTAGTATAGTTTTATGTCATGAAAGCATACACAGGACTCTGGATGCTTCTAGACTAGAGTATGACATAGGCATGCTGAGAATGAGTAACCTCTTATCACATGAGGTACCCTCTGGGGAAGTAATAAATGGGGCCTGGAGCACTGGTGCTGTCAGGCTCGGTTCCTGGTGGACTCAGGGCAAGTGTAGGTCACGTTCAGGCTCTTCTCTCTCAGTCTCATCTTCTTCTTGGAGGGGGGAAAAGACGCTCGAGGCTCCAGAATGCAAAGACCAAGTGCACACAGTTCCCCGTGTAGACGCCAGAGGTGGGCAGAGGAGTCAGGAGTCAGTGAGGCTGCCTGGGCCTCACAGGGTGGTCCTGGGAAGGTGGGTGGGGGCGTGGGGGGAGCAGATGACAGCAGAGCAGACAGGCGCCAGCAGGAGTGAGTGCAGGATGCAGAGCGGTCTGGAGCCAAGTCTGAAGGGTCTTAATCATCATGGTAGGAGAGATCGTCACTGCAAATTCTTTCTTAGACGTTGAGTTACCTGACCGGTCAAAGGAGGCCTGTCCTGGTGGGCGGTGGAGATGCGGACAGTCTGGGACCCCTGCGAGGAGAGTCTCCACCCGCCCTTCTGGAGCCTCCCCAGTCCCAACCCCAGTGCTGCCGTCTGTCCTGGGCTCAGGATGGGCTCCTGCTTTTTCCCTTGGGGCAGTGGCTCAGCTCAGGCTGTCCTCTGGCTGGGAGGGATGGCCCTGCCCAGCCTCTTGTGGCCCTTTGGAACCCTGATGGATAGTACCTGTTTGGAGGACTCAACACATGGGCTTGATTTTCATTTGTTTGCTGTATGTCATTTTACTCTTCTGGCTCTCTGGTCCTGTGTGTCACTTGGCTGTTTTCTGCACCAGATCTTCAACTTTCTTCAGAGCCTTTTGCAAGAGAGTGAATAAAAACTCAAAGATTCTAAATGCAGGGAGTTGTCTTAATTGAAAGAGATGCCTGCTCAGCCTGGGGCACACCTGGTGAGGGAAGGACGAGGAAGGAGGGCTGCTGGGACTGCTGCCAGTAATTACCGTGGCTCCCAGAGCTGGATCCGAAGAAGTGACTGAAGCCTCTCTTGTGTCCTTTCTTGAGCCCAGGGTGCGTTTATGACATTGTTTTAGTGCTGTCGTGGGAGCAGGAGCTGGGGGAGATGGTGCTGCCCTTTTTGGCTGCTGCTGATCTCCGGGTAGGAACGCACCCAGAGCCGGGCAGCACTTTCCCACATCACAACTCACCAGGCAAACCGTCTGCCTTCATTCCAGAGACTGGGGCGGGGCTGGGGAGGGGCAGGAGATGACACCCTGGGAAATTATGAAATGCAGAAGAGCGGTGGTAAAGAGCAAAAGTCTGGGGGTTAAGCACACCCAGATTTGAGTTCCACATTCCCAGCACTTACTAGCTGTGGGACCACGGGTAAACAGTTACTTACTCCATTCTAGGTCCTGTATCTGAAAATGGGGATAATAATAGTACCCGATTCATAAGGTTTTTGGAGGTAACACTTAGGAAGAGTGCTCAGAAGTGCTCAGTAAATGGTGGCTGAGTGACTGCCAGTCTCTGCTCTTAATGTGTACACGAACTGAACTCCCTTCTTCCTCCTCTCCCAATTTATTAGCGTGAAGCAGGAATAGGAGATTGAGTGGATGTAGGTTTCTTCTGCTCTGAAAAAAATAAAAGGAAAAAGAGAGGGAGACATCAATAACCATACCTGAAATGAAGATCGCCAATTCAGTGCAGTCCAAAACATGGATTATCTCCTCTAAAATAGCAGGAGTCATGTTCTTGGAGAACTTACTCTATGCCTGGCAGTGTGGCTAGCTACTAGAGAGATGGTAGAGAACCTGAAAGAAAGTTGAGAGCAGAGTAGAGTGCCGTGGAGGGAGGGCGGGGAGGAGAAGAAAAGACGAAGGGAACTCAATGGAGGACAGAAAGCTCTAGAAGGAGGTGCCAGGGACTACTGCAGTGCAGGGATGTGGAGAGTGGATTCCAGGTGAGCCAAGGCACATTGGTGGGAAAAGAAAAGGTGTTCACCCAGCATGAAAAATTTATATTGGCTATGCTAGCCCTGTGTTGAGCGGATGTGAGTGTGGTGAAACCCTAGTGGGTTTTATTATTTTTATTATTATTCTCAAGAATGTTTAAAAAATGTAATGTTTGCAAACAAAGTAGAAACAGTCGAAGCATTGTTTTCTATTAGCGGTATAGGGTTCACTGGCTATGGGTGCTTTTTCATTCTTGTCTTCCAAATTGTAATTTTAAAATATGAGGCATTTCATGTTCAAGAGTTTTTTTTGTCTGAAATAAATTATTCATTTCTACGCAGTTTCAGAAACAATGAACATAATACTTAATGCATCACAATTAAGCAAGCGTAGTTTCGTATAAAATTACGTTCTGTGCATTTTGGTGGCAAACAGAGCAGTGTATCCTATATCTTGTTGACATTTGTTCCTCATAAGCAGAACATAAAGAAGTAGAGACTCAGAAATGCGTTTTCTTTCCTCTCCCAGTGGAGGAGGGTAACTTTAGACCCAAGCAGCCTTGTTTTTGACATTCCACAGCTGTTGGTGGCTACCTCGCTCTGCAGAGAAAGTGAACTTACTGCTTCCATATTGTGCATGGGGTCAGGTGACGGTCAGAATTCTTGAGCAGTGCCCATTCATCCCAGTCCCCTTTGTCTGGGTTTGAGATCTTTCTAGAATTGTCCCGTAGAAGGGCATTTGCTGGGGATTTGCTGGCCTAGATTTGCTGGGGATGACTTCCTTTCGTGTTTGGTGGCAACTGCTTTTTGAATGCTGGCTGGTTTATCATGCGTACCTTCACCGAGGATCTGGCTCTTAGAATACCCTTCTTGTGCCAAGGTCTCCTTACAGAAATAGGCATTGCCAGCTAGGGGTGACATCTCCATAGGAAGCCTCTTCAGGCTTGACGCTTTAGCTGTGATGGTCCCCAGGCATGTTTTTGAGAAGCCTCCAACTTGAGTCTCAGCCCTGAGTCACAGTCAAGGCTAGCAGAGCAGTTGTGAAGACATTAATTGTGAAATGCCTGCTGGCTGCCCAGCAGGAGGATTCGAGATGCCTTCATAGGTTATTGCATTTAATCCTCACAAAAACCCTGAGCGTTGGCCCAGTGTGGGGGGGTGGGGAGGACTAGTCATATTTCACATAAGGGGAAATCAAAACTCAGAGAAGTCAAGTGATGTGCCTCAGGCCACACAGCTAGTTGGTGGAAGATGCTGAACAGGCCTCTGATGATACGGGCACTCCTGTGCTCTCGGCTTGCACCTGTGTGTTGGTGCCACACCTTGGAGTATCTGCCGAGTCCCTTGCTTGGACCCATATTTCCTGCATTGGGTTCAGAGGACCCCAGAGTCCGAACTGCCAATTTGAGGAGCTCCTTTTTAGAATATATCCATCCAACTGCCTGCGGGATAGTCCGGTCCCATCAGCATCTTCCAGCCAGCAGTCTGGCAAGTGCCCTATTGAACTTGCCCTTTCTCTTCAACCCGGGGGGTGAGGCAGAGGAATGTTAGCGTCTTAAGGAGGTGTCTTTCTAGAGGGGAGCAGTGCTGTGGTGGAAAGAATGTGGATTCGGGGTCAGGCCCGGATTTGCATCAGACTTCGTCAGATCATGACGTAGGCAGGTTCTTTAACTCTGCTGAGCCTCCCTGCCTGATTTGTCTGGTGGAGATAATACTTGCTCTGCAGAGTCACTGTGAGGCTGGGATCTCAGTGGTGGGAGGGTCTAACACGCTGTGCAGGGCCCCCCCAAATGATAGAAGTTCTTATTGAAAAAATGGGAACGTACTCATTGGCCTCCAGACATTTCACTGCACGGAGGGAGGGTGTGCGCGAGCCTGGCCCTTGTGCTGTCCTCCCAGCTTTCTCTCAGACCTTGTGGCTGCTTCTGCCGACCCCTTTGTGCATTTGTAGTTGCACCCCTGAGATGAGCGATCAATGACCGATCGGCTGGTTCCTCTATAATAGAGAGCGGCCCCACCGTGTGGTACCACGCACCAGCTGTGCACCTCCCTTGGTATACTCCGCAGCCCTGCCTTCCGGTTACTGAATTTTCCCCCAACATTCCCACGGCCTCGCAGAGCTGCCGCAGTAGCACTCCGAGCGGGGGGTCAGTCATTGACTTGTTCCTCCACACCCTCGCCCTTAATTAAGAGAAAGTGCAGCGTACGCAGATAGATCTTCCAGAAAGGGCTCTTATGCAGATCCGGCCGGTGCTCAGCTCCTGTTGTGGTGCACTCTGGAGACCGAGGGAAGGAGGGTTATTGTGGGTTCACACGCAGGGTGAGTCTCCTGACTTGAATGCAGAATTTTCCTATTAAGAGCAGAACCAAACAACTTTTTAGATAAGCACTCTGATGTGGGCCAGAAATTCCCGGCAAATATTTACCCTAGATGTAAAACACTAAGTTAGAGGTTGTTTGGAAAACCCTAAAATAGAAAAATTTATACTCAGGGTTTTATATTCGGTACATGGAAAGAAAGAAAGAAAGAAAGAAAAGAAAGAAAAGAAAGAAAAGAAAGAAAGAAAGAAAGGAGTATGTTGTTTTCCATTTCTTCCGAGCTGCCTTTTATGATACAGAATGATGACAAAGTGGTGTCCTCCCTGGCCTGCCCATTCCTGCGCTGTCCCCCCTGCTCACTCAGCCTTCCTCTGTGTTCTGCTCTCAGACACATACCTCCCCCCGACCCCAGCCACTCTGGTGTTTTTGCTCTGTAAGCCCCTACCATGGACTTGGCCCCATCTCAGCTGGAAGACCTTACGAATCTCCGTATTATGAGCGTGGATGCTGGTGTTGGCAGATTTTCTTCCCCACCAGCTTCCAGGAGTAAAGGGATTCTATAGACTGGTCCTGGGGACTTGAGAAATTCTTGGCATGTGTCAGGTATCTGGGTTTGAGTCTCTGACGTCCCATTAAATAAGTTACTTTCCTTGGCTAGACCCCTCTGTTCCTCTCTGGCAAAGCAGAGTCTACAGGTCATCTCGGTGGTTTGAACCTCCACCTTCACATGTTTTGTGCTGTCATTGTCCTATGGGGGAGGGGTATGGTACTCTGGAAGCTGTTCCCATCCCAGCTGTGTTGGTTGAAAATGGTGGTGGTACAGCTAGATGATTTTCCCCAGGAACTTTCTATTCTGATTTGCCACGTGCCCTCCCATGCTTTGTCAAAGATCTTTGGAGGACTTCAACCAGCCTACAACACAATTTTTAAAGATCAACAAGTTTTAAAATAGCAACAAATATTTACCAAGACAACCTTTTGCTAGGTAGGTCCTGAGGGCAGGGGCACGGACAAGACAGGTGAGGCCCCCAAACTCATGAAGTGTACAGTCTTGTGGAGCAGACATAATGAGTTAAAACAAGCCTTTTTGGTTGGCAGTAAGTATTCTGAAGAAGACAGACCATTGTGATAGCAAATAGAGGAAAAAGGGAAAACCCATTACATGGGGAAATCAGGAGGGATTCCTTGAGGAGGTGACTTTGCCCTGAGATCTAAATGCCAAGAACTGACCCTTCTCAGCACTGGCACGAAGGCCCCCAGGTGGGCACAAGGCTGTGTACTCTTCATGAAGGGGATGCCCGGGTGGTGGGACCCTGTGTCTTTTTGTTAGTGATGATCACCTCTCGCTGCTCTGGGCATTGGGGTGAAAGGCCGCCACTGGGTGGGGGGAGGGAACTGTGGCTGGGGGGGAGGGGGAGTTGGTGGTGGGGGCAGTAGGAGGCTTCAGGCCATGGCCTCTGCTTCCGGGGCTCATGTAACTTACACAGAAAAGCACCCACGGCTGCACTACTGCCGCACTCTAGAACTCTGAGCTGTGGAGAAAGCAGCTGTCTGAGGCAGCGACTTGGTGTCTGAGTGTGACCAAAGTGGCTGACTTTGCCCTGTTGCCTTGAAAATGTAATTCTTCAGGGATAGTTCTCTGTTGGTGGCTGTTCTCTATTGATTTGCCTCTTTAAAAAAAAAGACAACGCAGAGGGAAATAATTATAGAATATTGGAGTTGGAAGAGTCTTTTATGACCCCCAAGTCCAGGCCTTGGTTGATGTGTGGCTGACAGAACTGGAGGCCGGAATGGTTAAAGGCGGACTGGTACAGGAGCTTCGTCTCAACCCCCTTTCTCTGCCCTTGGTAGACATATGCAGAGTGTCCAAGGAAAACAGGCCTGGAGGATGGGGAGACTTGAAGGCGTGACAGCTTTGTTCCTGCAGGCGTCTGGACTATCCTCAGAAGAGGAATTCTTAAATAATTGGCTCCCTGCCCACTTCTCTGGCCTCATCTTGTCTCATTCTCTTCCAGAAGGCTCAGGGATTCTTCAGCCACTCTGCCTTTTTTCTGCCCTCAAACCCATCCGGCCTGTTCCGTCTCAGAGCCTTTGCTCTTGCTCCCCTCATTGTCAGGAATGTTCTTCTCCTTCGTCTTCACTTGGTTGACTCCTCCTTGTCATTTTCAGCCCGTAGGGCTTCCATAACCACCTAGCTGAATATTCTCCCCCTCCCCATCCTTTATTACATCTCCCTATTTCATTTCTTCATAGGACTTAACCACTATCCAGAATTATTTCGTTGTTTTACTTGTTTGTTCTCTCACTAGAATGTTAAGTTGTATGAAAGCAAAGACCTCGCTCATCTGGCTTGTTCACTTCTCTGTCCCCATTCCTAGGAAGCCACCTAGTATACTCCTAATGAACAGTTACTGAATGAGCAAATGAATGAACATGCCGAGTGCAAGTCAGCTAGTATTGGGTGCCCAGCACTTGTGAAATAAGACAGAAGGGTACATAATCATGCTTTTAGACAGCTTGTAGACTTGTTAGATAGTTGCATCTGTTAGGACTCTTTTTTTCTTATGAATGATGGAAAACTTACCTCTTACAAGCTGGCATAATGAAGGGAATTTGTTAGCTCTTGGAATTTATAATATATCCAGAGGTAAGGCAAGTTTCTGGCACTATCACCAAGAACATGACTTCTTGACCTTTGTGTGAAGGTATCATCTTTAGGGTCAAGCGAGTGACATCTTCCAGAAACTCCACATTCCTCCTTCATGGTCACAAAGGGGCCTCAGCATTTCTAAACGTCTCAGCCTCACACATGCCATCCTTGGCCAAGTACTTGGTGATATAATGGTGAACAAAGTCAGATTGGTCCTGCCTTCATGAAACTTGTCGTCTAGCAGGGGAGAGGGACACAAATACATTCCCAGTGTAAACAGAGCTCTCAAGGAGAGGCTGGTGGAGCTATGTAAGAGCCTGTAATAGGGATCAGACATGGTCTGGGTGGGAAAAGTGCTCCAGGCAGGGAGAGGGTGAGGCCGGCTGTGTGAAGAAGCAGGCAGGCAAGAAGACCGGTGTGAGGTGAGAATGAAGAAGTCATCTCGGGCTGGTTAGGACTCTGGGGAGGAGCAGGCCTGCGTCCTTAGCCTACGTGCCTCAGCATCCAAGTGCACCGTGGCAGGAACTGTGGGGCCTGCATGGTTTGCTCAGCCATTGTCGTCATTGTCACATTTGAGGAGGACCAGTGGGTGCCCATCTGAGAAAAACAAGTGCCTGGGGCACAAGTGCTGGCTGACCAGGGATCTAATTCATTTGCTTTTCAAAGACAGCCCCCTTCTTTTAGGCTGGTCCCTCCATCCGCCAGCCTCAGGTGAACTGGGCTCATATTCATACCTGTCCCAGGTACTTCAGAGACTTGTTGGCAGGCTTGCTTGAAATGACACATGACAAGATTCTTTGTGAACTCCAAGTTCAAAACCAAGTTGCTTTTGGGTGTTTGGATTTTCCTTCAACTGTGGGAAGAGATATGGATTCAAGACAGCTTGAAACAATGAGTCCTAGAACTCTGCAGCCAGAAGGAGCTTGAGGGAGCCTTTGGTTAAACTGTGGAAGGTGAGATGTGAATTGTCGAGACTGTCTTCCAGCTGGGGATTTGAGGTCATCTCAAGGTCGGCTACATCTCCTCCTCTGTGTGCAGCGTGTCCCCTTCATGCCCTTTAAGGCTCCAAGGGAAGGAGTAGCTCTTCCTCTTCCTACCTGCTTGGAACACACCTGGCACGTTGTAGGTGAAGCTCAGGTCTAGAGGCTGTGGGTGACTTGGCCCCAGCCTCACAGTGAGAGAAAGGCAGAGCCCTGTGGTCTTCTGGTCTCCAGCTCTGTGGATGCTCCGCTGCTCTCCCCTTCTCTCTTGCCCCACATGGACCACATTCCAGAAAGAGCCTAAGACCATAGATCTATCGGACTCAGCCTGTGGAGCACACCACTGGCTGCCCCGTTTGCCTTGAATGTTTTTAAAAGGAAACTACTGTAGGTAAAGTCGAAGTCTACAAAAGCATCATTGAATACTTCATTAATTCTGTAAGTATTTTCTGAGTGTTTTCTTTAAACCAGACATTGTTCTCTGTGTTGAGGAGGTAGTGGGAACACACCACATAGAGGTCCTGCCCACTAGGAGCCTACATTCTGTCTGGGGGGAGATAGATGGTAAAGGAATATGTAATGAAGATGAAGAGAGGAAGGTATTGTCATTTACCTGGGTTAATGATGGTGCCATTTTCTGAGGTAGGGGAGGACCAGGGGTGAGTATTATTTTTGCTTTGGGAGTTGAAGATTTAGACTTCCACTTGGGACATACTAACTTTGAAATGCCTTTTGGTCTTCTGAGCAAATGTCTTCTCTGCCTTTCTGGAACTCAGTCATCATGAAACTTTTGTTCATCCTGTCATATTTTATGCTTTGTCACATATGTATTTCCATGAATAATACTCTACTCTGTATGGGCATTTATGTTAGGTCCTTGCTTTTGAGATTACAAGTAATGCTGCAAGAATATTTTAATTCTGGCCTCTCTGTGCATATGTGGGGGAGTTTATAATTACAAATAGAACTATTGGGTTTTGGGGCCATGCACATCTTTTTGGGTAACATTTTTATTGAGATATAATTCACATATCATTTAAGGAGACACACATTTTCACCTTGTTTTTCAATCCTCCAAAACTAGATTTTTATTTTTAAGTAATGAGTACATTTTCTTTTTTTTTTTTTTTAAGATTCATTTAGTTTTTGAGTGAGAGAGAGAGAGGGAGAGAGAGACAGAGAGAGTGTGAGCTTGAGTGGCAGGTGGGACAGAGGGAGAGAATCTCTAGTAGACTCCCCACTGAGCACAGAGCCCTACATGGGGCTCGATCTCAGGACCCTGAGATCATGACCTGAGCCTAAACCAAGAGTCGGATTCTCAACCAACTGAGCCACTCAGGCACCCCCATAGACTATGTTTTTTAGAACCATTTTAGATCTACAGAAAAATTGAGCAGACAGTACAGAGTTCCCATGTATCCTTCCCCCACTCTTTCTCCTATTATCAACATCTTGAATTAGTGTGGAACATTGTTACCATTCATGAGCCAATATTGATGCATTGTTATTAACTAAAGTCCATATTTTACATTAGCATTCCTCTTTATGTTATGTAGTTGTATGGGTTCTGATAAATGTATAATGTCCTGTATCCACCACTACAGTATCATACAGAATAGTCTTAATGGCTCTAAAAATCACCTCTGCTCCATTTGTTTGTCTCTGCCCTTCTCTGGAGCCTTTGGCAACTACTGATCTTTTTACTGATTTGCTTCCATAGTTTTGCCTTTTCCTGAATGTCATGTGGTCAGAATCATATAGCCTATCAGACTGCCTTCTTTCACTTAGCAATCGCATTTAAGGTTTTTCCATGTCTTTGTGTGACTTGGTAGCTCATTTCATTCTATCACTGAATAATATTCCATTGTCTGGATGTACCACAGCTAGTTTGCGCACTCTCCTCTTGAAGGAGATCTTCCTTCTAACTTCTGTTGCTTTCAATTTTTGGAGATTGTGAATAAATCTGCTGCAAATATTTAGGTTCAATTTTTTGTGTGCATTTAAGTTTTCAACTAATTCAGGTCAATACCTAAGAGTATGATTGGTGGACTATTCTAGGTCTACGTTCAGCTTTACAAAAGCTGCCAAGCTGTCTTTCAAATTTGTGATCGCAGCAGAACACGTGAGAGTTCCTGTTGCTCTGTACCCTTGTCAGCAGTTGGTATTATCAGGTTTTGGGATTTTAGCCATTTTAATAGAGATATGGTGGTGTCTCGTGGTTGTTTTATTCTAACTTGCAATTCCCTAATGGCATGTGATGTCGAACATCTTTTCATGTGCTCATTTGCTATCCTTGTATCTTCTTTGTGTTCTGATGTCTGTTCAGATTTTTGACTCATTTTAAAACTTGGGTAGTTCGTTTCCTTGTTGTTGAGTGTTAAGAGTCTTCAGTGTATTTTGGGTATATATCCTTTATCAGATATGTGTTTCACTGTGTTTCTTTATGCTTGAAAATGTCTTTATTTAGCTTCATTCTTGAATAATTTACCTGAATATT
Organism: Ursus americanus; assembly: GCF_024610735.1. Lineage (NCBI taxonomy): Eukaryota > Metazoa > Chordata > Mammalia > Carnivora > Ursidae > Ursus > Ursus americanus. The sequence goes on from NC_142132.1 coordinate 14,429,005, forward strand.
ATAATATTCTAGTTTGGTGATTATTTCCTATCAGCACTTGCACAACATCATTCCACTGCCAGTTGGCATCTGTTGTTGCTGATGCGAAGTCTGTTGTCAGTCTAAGTATTGTTCTTTTGAGCTAGCTTTTTGTTTTTCCTTCTTCATAATAGTTTAGTATTTTCCTGATGTTTTTTGTTCACTGATTTTACTGATATTTAATACGGTTTCATTTTTTAAAATTTCTCCTGTTTGGTATGAGGTATGATTTTTTTCTTTTTCTCTGTCTGGATACTTGTGTCTTTGTTTAGTTCTGGAAAATTCAGTGATTCTTCTAATACTTCTCTATTCTCTCAAATTCTCTTCCACTTGAACTTCTATGAGACAGAGCTCTTATTCTTTCCTCCATATCTAAGAACTTTGGATTCTCAGTTTCCATTTCTGTATTTCTCTGAGGTCCACTCTGAGTCAGGCCTTCAGTTCTGCCTTCCTAGTATTTAATTCTCTCTTTGGGGTTTTGGTGAACCCAGCTGTTGAGTTATTTATTTCAACAGCTATATATTTTTGTTTTAGAATTCACGTATATATGAATAACTGTATATATATGAATATGAATATTTATGTTTTAATGTTGTTCTTTAATGTTTTTAATCTTGTTCTTTCCTATGAGATGTATTTTGTGCTTTCTATTTCTTCTATCTCACTGAACATATTAACATGTTTTTTTAAAGTCTCCTTTCTGACCAACTTCTTATCTTTTCTTCCCATTTTTTGCCCCTGCAGACTCTATCATGACTGCTTACTTCGTTGTATTTTTTTTTTAAAGATTTTATCTGTTCATTTGAGAGAGAGAGAAAGAGAGCATGGGTTGGGGGTAAGGGCAGAGGGAGAAGGATAAGCAGACTCCAGGCTGAGCAGGAAGCCCAGTGTGGGGCTTGATCCTAGGACCTCAGGATCATGACTTGAGCCAAAGGCAGATGCTTAACCAGCTGAGCCACTCAGGTGCCCCTTGTTTTATGTTTTAATATTTCAACTATAAGTTCGTCTTCAGTGACAGTGGCTTTCCCTGGGAGTCCCACATAAGTTCTTGAAGGCAGCGTAGCTCAGTGTACACCAGCAGGCTTAAGTTCGGGAAGCCTGTTTTGGAAATCTGACTAAAATCAGAGATTATACCTTTTATTTATTTATTTAGTGATTTTTTAAAAAAAATATTTATTTATTTGACAGAGAGAGCACCAGGAGGGGGAGCAGCAGGCAGAGGGAGAGGGAGAAGCAGACTCCCTGCTGAGCTGAGTTTTTTTTTTCCCTCTTTACACTCATTTTTATTAAACAAACAAGTCTGGTAGTGGAACTTTTTAAATTTAATGCATAAAAATATAAATATAAGTCCCTTTATTAGAGAAATTGTACATATTGGTGAATTTGGTCAATGATCACATCTATGGGTTAATTGTTTAAAAATCAGAACAATAATTAGGATAGATTCTATGTTCTCTTTGTTATATTGTAAAATGTCTTGTATAGTCATCTATTGTTGGAATGACAGCTTGTACAAACTTCAAGAAAATTAGAAGATAAATATGAACACCAGTTCTCCCCCTCCTTCGGCAACAGTCTCAATGATTTTCTTCATCACCTCAGTATGCCTGCGTGGGTGAACTGAACGCATAGGAGGCAGTGGGAGATGAGGGTGATTTTCAATGTTTACTGTTTTCTTCACATGATCTTTGCTGATGTCTTCATACATGTGTTCAACTGTTAAAGGTTGCCTTTGCTCATCATAGCTGTACAACCATAGTCATGGTTTCCGGTAATATTTATCATAAGTGCTATAAAGGTCATAAGTTCTTGTTTGCAAAATAGCATCTTCACCTTCAGCATCAGTTTTAGCTTGACAAGCTTCTACTATTTTCCTTGTGTCTAGGGTAGCCTCATCTGTTTCCAACAATCCTCTTTCTTCATATTCTTCCATATCTGCAACTTCTCCTTCATCTTCTTCTTCCTCCTCCTCCTCACATATTGCTGAGCAATCTTGAAGTTTTATACTGTCCTTGCTTTCCAATGTAATCTCCTTCACTGCTTCAGTTATTCCTGCAATTCCTGTGTTATGATAAGTATCTACCCATCCCCCATCACCATCATCTTCTTCAGTGATAGCTTCCAGTTCATCTGAATATTCTATCTGTTTGCACCGCTTGTAGCATGGCACATTTTTGGTGACCAAAAATTGTTTGCCTGTTGGTAGGTATGCCTTCACTTTCAGTTCTTCCCCTGTAGTGCATTGCCAGGTTGGACAGTGGCAGACTTAAGTGATCTCCAGCTGCCACAAACTCTTCTGGGGTGATAACACCTGTTTCCTTTCTGGGACCATGACCTGAGCTGAAGGCAGACCCTTAACTGACTAAGCCACCCAGGTGCCCTGAGATCATTCCTTTTAAATTCCACTAAGTCACTTAAGCAGGTAATAATAATTTGTCCCTCCAAAGCTAATCCATATACAATAAAACATGGCCTTAAAATTATCCTACTTTGCTTCTTTCATTATTTGAGGAGAGGAGGTATCCATGAAAATAGAGTTTTAAATGATAAAGAAGCCCTTTAAAAATTGCCCCCTTTTTGCTTCAGAAACCACATGTAACACCAGAGTCTTGAAGTAATCTATATTTGTTTGGCTGGGCCTTACAGATTTCATGGATTATGGGCCAGTTTTAAGTGAATTCCTTGGCTTGAGATCCACACATCATGGGAAGAACATCCTTAGGAATCCACAGTCTTACAAAATTCAAGCTTCTTTCTGTGTCTTGTCCCCAGGGAGTGAGCAGAGATACTCTGGGCCTGTTTTCAAATCTGAACCTTCCGGGCCACTGGTTTCATGCAGGGAGGTCTTTGAGAGTTTCCTGGCCAAAAACCTGTGACCGTGGTGGTATTCCCTCATGTCCCTGTCACAGTGGTTCTCAAGATGGGCTACGCGTTGGAATCACCAGGCAACTCAAGTGTCTTGATGCCTGGACCCCACCCGCACCCCTAGAGATTTTTGAAAGCCCCCAGATGATTCAAAATGTGCAGCCCAACTTGAGAATCATTGCCTTGTAAGCATATGCCCAGTTCCCCAGTTTTGTCTTACTTTCATTTTGTTGTTGTTGTTGTTGTTTTTATATTACAATTAGCATTTTCTGTCTTTTCTGTTTTTTGGGGGGTTGAGTGGTGGTGGTGGGGGGAGTGTATTAGCTCAGGTTGCCATATGGACCATAAACAAGAGGCACCAAATTTTAACCAGCATGCTTAGATAAAAGGATGCAGACAGAAGGTTTCAAGAGGCCTCTGTGGCTTATTGAATTCTTCCTGCAATTTTTAATTTCTCTGCAAAAGATAACTTTTTCTGGCACCCGCCCTCCTTCATTTCTTTCAGCGTGTGTGCTTATCACATATCTTTAATTAAAATGAATTTATAGTTTGGGGCTGAATTTGAGTTAATGGCATTCTCTGCCTCTCCTTTGTGATACAAATATTTGAACATATTCTGTAGTCGGAGAATATATTACAAAGTAAGTTAAATTTAGGGGGCATACATGTAGGAGATTTTAAATGTCACTTAAGAAATGATGGACATTGTGTTTTTGGGGGGGTTGGATAAAGTAGATTGTTTAAAAAATCAAGGCAAGAAGTGATATTTAGAAGGGTAGTAGTTTTTCTAGCTGACTTAAGGAAATACATTTGATTTAAATGTGATTTGTGAAGTGGAAAGAGGGCATTTTTTGAAGGGTTCTTTGTTATTACAAACTCTGTTTTTGTGGATACTTTCTCTCCCCAAATAATGGAAGGATTGAAGCACAGCAGTTTTAAGGACGTGTTTTATTGTAGATGGATTGGTTTTTTTGAGGACAAATTGTCATTATTTGCTTAAGTGACTTTTTATAGGGGGTGGGGTTTAAAAGGAATAATTTCTGTTTATAGTCAAATTTTCAAAACAGGTTTTTGAAACAGCAGACCTGACTGTGGTCTGTGCTGAGCTACATCTGCACGTAATTGTGACCATAGACACTTGTGTCCCTGAGTACGTCCATCTGCAAATAATTGCACTTTGAATTGCCAATGCACAGGATGGGTTTTAGGCTATGTGTAAATAAGAACAGTGGGGAGATGAAGCAATTATCTGGATAATTCAAGCCAAAAACCAAGAATTCCCCACGTTATATCTCCAATTTTTGGGATATTTCAGTTGAGGGGATGTTTTGATTGAAATCATCTGAGTAATTGCCATAGTTTTCCACTTCACTTTGTATGTGTAAACACAGCTGTTGTATGATTGACATTCTTTTTTTTTTTAAAGTCTGCCTTTTGGAAATCGCCATTTTTCAAGATCAAAACTCTTGCTCAGGGATTGTGTAGTTGAACCCACTTTTCAGATCCTTAGAAATGACCTGCGGCCTCCAGTGAAAATGGCTGGGTAACAAGTTGATTTTCCTAATCCTTGTGTTGAAGAACCTTGTTTCTGGATCTAGTGATATTTCTAGGTAGCCTCAAAAAAAGTAGACAATAATCTAGCTAATGCTACGAAATCCTGCACATAAAAAAAGCTTGTCTTCACCTGTATCCAGTGAGCACAGATAGCATGGCCAACACTTCCGTGTTTAGAAAAATATCCAATTTGACCATCCTCTCGGTTCCAGATGGTACCTGCATCTGACGAGTCTCCATTTACTGCCAATGTGGACTCTCAGCCAATGCATTTTAATTCCATCCCCAAACTCATCTGCGTCATGTGGCAATATGTATTAATACCCATTGAGCTGCCGCTTGGATCAGCTGAGGATGCGAATCTGGTAAAGGGAGACAATGCAGAGACACTCAGCTGGGAGGCCTCTGAGACCTTCTGAGACTCTGCATTTTTGCATCTGAATGAAGGCAGTGTAAGAACTGAGAAATCGTGTGGTTGAGATTTGTTTTGACAGGTTTGGTTCTCCAAGGCCTCTGTCTGTTTTCTCGGTCTCTTCCAGGCAATTTGAAATGCTCACAAGATAGTTGGACGAAAACATGGGGACCGTGATCCTCTTGGTGACAGGTTCTTGGAAACATGTGAATTGGTTTTCTCCCCCTGTTGTTGGTTTTAGAAGTTCTTTAAGTTCTTCTGGCAAAAGACACTCTGTCACTTCAGTATCCCAGAGTATTGTTTCGCAAAACCACACATGTTTTCGAAATCCAATGTTGTTATGAAATTATAAATTATCCATTATGTGAAAGTAGGTGCATCTTAAGTAAGGACTTGTTTCTGAGGACTGAGAACCATTTTATTTATCTATGAATCACTTTAGCACAGAGACTGAGAGCGTAGGGTCTAGAGCAGATGGTCACGTGTCAGATCCCAACTCCATAAATCATAGCTGGATAAATCATAACCTCTCTTAAGCCTCAATTTTATCATCTGTAAAATGGGATGATCTTAATTTTATCTGTCTTACAGGATTGTCTTGAAGATTAAAAGCTTGGTGTCATCCCTGGCATAGAGTGAGCACTCTGTCTTTTAGCTGGTATTCATTTATTCCTTTCACTCTGTAGTCGTTTGTGGGCAATGCCAGGTTGCAGAGATGCGTGATTTTGTCTGTCTTCATCGGCAAGCAGCTCGGGGGCTAACGGGTTGGAAAAGCAGGTGAAAGTTACCTGTGCCGCACTGTGGTGACTGGAGGGCAGATAGACATACCCTTTCTAGTTGTTTCCCCGCTCTTTGAGGACATTCTTTGTGCTCTGCACGAGTAATGCTATCTGGTGGCTGTGAAGGACAAAAGTTTAAAGTGAGTCATTCCCTCTTCAAGTACTTTGATTTTTGAGAGATGGTAGGACCTGACCTAGTGAAGAGAAATGCATCTCTAGAAAATGTCTCTTTGTGAATTTGGTTTTGTTACTGTTTATAAGAAAGAAAATGGTCATTTGATGCCAAGAAGCCACTCTAAATTTCTGCGGTGTGGGGACATGAGTGGGGCACCATCCGAGCCCTGAACATGGGAAGCAAGGTTGAAGTGGAGTAAGGAGCCTGGTGTTGGGTGGGAGTGTCACCACCCAGCAATGGAGTGGCACAGTCGCCTGTCCTGTCACGGTCACAGCGACGGGAGTAAAAGGCGGGCGCATTAGGTCAGCCTGTGGCACAACAGTGAGGGCTTTGTCCTGAAGACTTAAGATTATGGCAGCTGCTTCCTAAAACTCAAAAGTCACTTGGATTTTCTTGGTGGCTTGATGAGCCAGATACGGAATTTTAAAATGGGATGTCTTCCCGTTTTTTTAACACACTGCAGAGAAATCAGACGCACACCTGCTGTAGATGTCCTTTGCCCCCGTATGAAGTGCTGTGATTTCCTGGACCTCACCAAGCTCTAAGGGACACGTTGGTTGTGACCTTTTAGTCTGATGACCCCCTACTCATGTAATGAGGAGCCACGCCACCAGGGCTCTATTCTGCAACACTTTCAAAATTGCTTTCATTTTTTTTTTTTTTGCTGAAATTTAACTCTTCCAAAATTTTGTTAAATTCTGGGCGACTTGGTTGTCAGTTTAAGGTTTTGTTTTCGTTGCTAGATTAAAACAATATCGCAAGTATAAATTATCTTTTAATGAAGACTAGTAACCTTCTTTTGTCGAAGAGGATACTTGTCTATCACAAGATAGATAATCATTTTAGTGATCACTGTGGCATGGGAAACTACTTTTTAAAAAGAATTTCATTCTAAATGTATGACAAGACTAAATTAGTATTTAGGAAGCACTGAAAAGAATTCATTGTTAAATTACATTTTTATCTTACATCCTATCTGGCTTGCTTTCTTTAATTGAATGTTATTATTTTGGACCTCATAATATTTGCTGTGGGTAAAATAACAATAACTCATTAGATTCACTGCCTCTGCATGAGATCAATAACAAAATTTCCATTATTTATTTTCCCAAAAGACCTTTAGACACTGCACTTCCAGCATGTTATAAAGGAAAGGGATTTTATAATGATTTACTTTAAAAAGATTTTCACCTCTGATATATATCCAGCAAAGCCCCGCTAGAATTGCACTGTGATAATAATAATTATAAAACAAAAATGTCAAGAAGTTGTTCCATCGTGATCTGCATTTTGACTATACATGAAACCCGAGAAAAGCAAGGCATGCAGAGCGTAACAGTGTTTAGACCCTGGCTTTGTTTGAACAAAATTTATTAACTGGATGTGTTAGGAAGAACGTAAATATAAACATTTTTAGTGGAAACCCACAAATAAAGACGAACATGTTTGTTCATTGATTGGCTAGCTGACTTCTCTCTCTTTCTGGACATCTTGGTAAAATAAATTTTCCTGTTTGCTTCTAATATAGTTGGACATGGCTCATGATACTCCTGCTTTGAGATTTCTCTTCCACAGGTTTCAGTATGAACCCAGTAAGGAAAAATGAAAAACAAAACACAGAAGCTTTCAAAGTTTCTCACTTTAGGGGAATTGCGAATGCTAATCCTATATAGCTAATAAACTAGTCTTCAACGCAGGCAAAATTTATAGATTTTTTTTTTTCTGGTATTGCAGCCTTTAAAAGGAATGGTCATTTGTTTTGCATGTCAATAGTTTAAAATTAAATGTGGAGGAAGAGATTTAAATATTCTGTTTCAGAAAAATCTGTAATCTTCCATAGATTTTAGATTAAATGGATTAGATTAGAATAATTGCAGAAGACATTATTCCTTCATTGAGCAGATTACAACCAATTAAGTTGTAATTCGGAGCCCTTGTTAAATAAATATCCCTTGTCATCAAACAGGACAGCAAAGTGTCAGAGAAAAGACAAGTGTGAGTTTCCCCGATGCAGTCATTCACTTTCCAGAAATTGCACATGGACACGGAATATATTCAGAGAATGCAGACAGGGAATGGTGTATGTCACATCCTGGGTAATTTGAAGTCTGGGCCTTCTGAAGGCAGCTGTTCGTATCTTTTGAGGGACTGGAAGGCTGAGTGCAGATGGCAAAGTTTGCGATGTGCTTCCAACACTTACAAGTCAGAAAAAGTAAACCATTCAGACACCTTGTGAGGTCACATGGAGGTTACCTTTTAGGCCAGTATTCCCCGAGGCCTGGGATGTTGAAAGACACAGCTCTCCTGTTGTCAAATGCTGCACCATCCCGGCAGCTGCTCCCGAAAGAGCCTGCGAAGAAATCAGCTGTGTTTGAACGCACTTAATATTGTATATAATTCCGGTGTTAAATTTATTGGAAGGCTGAGACGAATGTAAAACACAGTGTAAAAACGAGGCTACATGTGTCAGCTTTCTGGCACATTTGGAAGGAGCTGAAGGGTTTCAGGATGTCTGCGCCGTAGAGGAGAGCCGGCTGTGCAGTCCTGGAGTGAGGTGGGGACGTGGGCCATCTCCTCGGCAGTGACGTCCACATGTGTCCCTGTGATACCCGGGAAGCTAGGCACAGATGTTGTTGGTCCCCAGGAACACTTTCCCCTCTCCCTGTGCCCTTGCGGAGCAGACCCTGGGGGCCTTTGGCCCGCGGAGGTGACACTTGTATCCATTCTAGCATGTCCTTTACCCAGGACCAGAGCGAGATTAAATAATGTGTGGGGATCAGGCAGGACCCTGTCTTTGCAGGAGTCTTTGCAGAACCCAGGAACAGCTGAAAAAGTCTGTGTCCTGCCATTCTGCTAATACCCAGGAGTGGGGGTGTGTGGCTGCCGCTACCTGGAGAGTGAAGAGGAAGGGCTGGGGAAGAAGTGAAGGGTGTAGGAGAGGGAACAGAATCATTCCGCTTGCTGTTGTTTTGTGCTCTTGTTTTGTTGGTTCATTCGACTTTTGCCAAGTGTTTATGGCGTGTCTGCTGCACACCTGGTGTTTTCTGGGCAACAAATCCAAGTTGCTTAAGATTTTAGGCTTTGAGGGGCCCCTGGGTGGCCCCGTTGGGTTGAGCGCCCAACTCTTAATTTCCACGCAGGTCATGATCTCAGGGTTGTGAGCTGGAGCCTTGCATCAGGTTCCACCCTGGGCGTGAGTCCTGCTTAAGATTCTGTCTTTCTCCCTTTCCCTCTGCCCCTGCGCCCCGCCTGCTCACGTGGGCATTCACTCTCTCTAAAAAAAAAAAGAAGGGGGGGGGTTAGGCTTGAATCTAACCAACTTCTGCTGAAGTGCTTCCTCTGCCGCTTACCAGCTGTGTGACTTTGGACAAGTCACTCAGCCTCTCTGAGCCTCAGTTTTTCTCATCTGTAAAATGTAATAATGGAAACTTTCATGTGTCCATCAGTAGAAGTGTGGTGAAATATTTTATGGTCCAGCCACAGAGTGGAAGACCGTATAGCTATAAAGAAGTACGAGATGGCTTTCTACGACAAGACCTCCAAGATCGGTAAAAACTTCAAAGTGCAGAGCAACTTGTATAATATGATACCTTTCATGTAGAACATGAGGCTTCTACAAACAAACTTTGGATGGATAGATAAGACACAGTAATAGTGATATGTGAAGAGGGTATGGGAACTTGGCATATGGGGGTTGGAAGTGGGAAGCAGACTTCACTGTATATCCTTTTTTTGATATTTTTGAACCACATATTACCACTTATGAAATAATAACAGCACAGCTTTGTAAGTTTGTTGTGAGGGTTAAATGAGATAATCTACTTATCTCAGTGCCTGGGTCAAAATAAGCATTCAGGTTATGTTTTCATTGACATTATTAGTTTGAAACAAAGTTGCACATAAGAAGTAAACTTTCCTGTTTAGTGGAGAATACAGATAATCACAGGATATGACCAATGTGCTGGTGGGGGGTGGGGAAGAATGTTCCGGAAGCATGGATGAGGTTTTGGGGGAAGACAAGAGCCTCACAGACGTGGTGACCGGACTGCACCTTCATTTTCCTCCTTCATCTCCTTTCTTGATTAAATAAGTATGTTATTTAATTCTAACAGTTACCTATTTCCTCATATGGGATACACATAGTGTATGTTTCATTTGTATATATATTTGGGGATTTATTCAATAGTTTTCATCAGTGACTGCTTTTAATCATCTTTTTTTCCTCTGGGTCTGTTTTTCCTAAATCACCTGCTTCCTGAAAATCGGGAACCATATTAATTTAGCTTGTTTTCTTCATAGTAATTTGTTCATACTTGGTAATTTTTATAAATATGAAACAGTATGCACTTTTTCTCCATCTGAGAAGATACTGGCAACCTTCTTTGTGGGAATGGATGGGAAATTTTCCACCCCAGGCCCCTTTCTCTGCTGAAAGGGACTTGTTGTTCCCAGTTCTGTGGTTCCTGGCAAAGCACCCAAAATTGTTTGGACCAGGCATGGGAGGGAGTGCCTGCCCCATTATTGTAGGGCAGGTCCCTTCTGGGGATCTTGGGCAGGGGTGGTTATCCCAGGAGGGCACTAGGGGGCGCCCACGTTCATGGCGTGCAGGTTAAGTGCCTGTAACAAACGCCAAAGCGTTTGAAGATCCTGACCAGCACAGAGGTGATCTTCATTGCCCCCTTCACTGGACTCCACCTCCGTCACTGTCCTGAAGGGCAGTGACAAAGCTCACAGAAGTAGTGTCCTAGCATAGGCTGCCATAATAAAAAACCATAGACTGGGTGGATAAACCAACAGAAATTTATTTCTCCCCGTTCTGGAGGTTGGGGAATTCACCATCGTGGTGCCAACAAGGTAGATTCCACCCTGAATCTTCTCCTCTGGGTTTGTAGGTGGCTGTCATCTAGCTGGGTCCTCACATGACTTCTCTGTGCCGCTCAGGTAGAAAAGAGAGAAAGCAAGCTCTTTGGTGTTTTTTCTAAGAGCACCAATCCCATCATGAGGGGGGGAACTTCACTTAAACCTAATCACCTCCCAAAGGCCTCACCTCCAGATACCATCACACTGGGGAGAGGGCATCAACATAATGAATTTGGGGAGGACATAAACATTCAGTCCTTGACAAGTGGGATGGCCGTTTGTAGGTTTGGGGGAGGGAAAGTTGCTGGCGCTGAATGATGGTGGACTCCATCCTCTCACCAGCTTGCAGCAGCCACAGGCCAGATGTGCCCTCGGTTCAGATTAGGGCTTCACATGTTGGGGGTCGGTCATGAGAGGGGTGGGCAGGAAGTTTCTCAGTGCTCATAGGTGCAGTGACCTTTTGTACAGGACTTCAACAAGATGTTAGGCTATCTAATCAGATGTTGTCAGTGCCACTTTACTCATTGTTAGGGAGAATATATACACTCTGAGACTCATTTCATATTAAAAGAAACCGTGGATCAGAAGAAGAAGCTTTAATTTAACAGCCTAGGGAAACTCTGGCTTATCATACATTTTCAGATAAGCTGCAGTGACCATTTAGCTGCATGCTTCTTGCCTTTGGCTGGCCCTGGTAAACCAGCTCCAAGAGGATGGTTTGGTTTGCTTGCCTGCTGAGAGCGGTGCAGATGTCCCTGATTCCTGGGTCTGGAGAGTGAATATTGAGATTTTCCGAGTGTTATTCTGCACCACCCCAGGGCTCCATCTTGGGGCCCTGAGTAATACAGTTTTCGTAAGTGTGGAGTGTTTTGCATTAAAGAATGTTTGTATAGACGAGGAGGGACATCAAGAGGCCAAATGCATTGCCCAAAGCCACTGAATGATCTCGTGGAGGGCGTGACTAGGTTTACAGAGCCACGTCCATGAGGAGTTTGGTAAATTGGAGCCAAATGGATGGACCTCCCTTGAGTGAGGTCTCTTTTGCCATGTATTTTAAGTTTAACCAAACTCTGAGGATTCAGAGACATCCATCCTGAGGTGAAAAAGGCTGGCTAAATTTTAGAATGGTAGCCCCTACTTCTGCGTACCAGTTGGAGCTGATTTCTTCTCTATGCTTGTCCCTTTATTTCACTAGATTCCCAAGATGCTGTCCAGTTAAAAGTAGTTTTGACCCTAGCCAGATGAGAACTGAATGGGTTCCCATAGCGAGAAGTTCTTCCCAGCACTTTAAAGGCTTTACTGGATAGGGAAACTAAGGTAACCTGGTTGTAGGCATTTTCCTCAAAGGTAACCAAGAAAAAAAATGGCAGTAGGATAATCAGAGCTGTGTTCTGGTTTAGCAAAAAAAGACTGCATTTATTCATTAGGGTTGTAAATATAAGTACAGTTTTACCTTCTCCCATAGAGTAGGGAGATTTAAAATGCTCATTCAACCCAGGGACTGAGGAGGAAGACAAAAGGAGTCATATCCAAAAATGAATTGATCTGCAGCTGCCCCTTCCCATCCTCCGTGCCAGGGAACATTGATTATAGTAAATGACAGCCTCTTCCCCAAAGCCATGTTTGGTGAGGTCTAAGGAAAATAATTCTTTTATTCCCCTTTATGTAAGATGGGCCTTTATACATAATTTGTGTCGGGGAAAAATGAAAAGTCAAGTGTATTTGTTAGAAGAAGCCAGGCAAAGTACAGCTGACCCTTGAACAACACAGGTTTAAACTGCGCAGGTCTAATTATATGTGAATTTTTTTCCCGTACTGTTCAGTACCACACATGTATTTGCTCTTCCTTATGATTTTCTTTTCTTTGGCTTACTTTATTATAGAATACAGTATGTAATACATATAAGATACAAAATATGTGTTAACCAACTGTTTATGTTACCAGTTAAGGCTTCCAGTAAACTATTAGGAGTTGAGTTTTGGAGGAGTCAAAAGTTAAACGCAGATTATCGACTGTGTAGGGTGGGCGCCCCTAACCCCCATGTCGTTCAAGGGTCAACTGTATTTAGATGGTTCAGTTTTCAAAGAGGAGCCAGTTGGGCAGGACAGATGCCTTTAAAGGAGGAAGTTGCTGATAGATTGGGGGCAGCTGATAGGTCATGTCTCTGGTGAGTTGGTGAAGGACCCCAGGTGACCAAGAGGAGCAGGAAGGCTGTGCCTCCAGAGAGCTTCTGATTTAACAGGGCAGAGTGGGGACAGTGTCGCTGGAGAGGATGGGTGTGTGTACCAAGGAGTTTGTGGGCTGGACCAGGCTAGGCTGCCGCCTTGTCTGCCCCGAGTGTCTGCCTGGAGAAATCATTAACTGGATTGTGCAGAGATGCTGGGAATGAATCCTGGGAACTCCGTAAGGCAGGGAATCCTTCCATTTTCATATGCTTACACACTGCCAGGTGTACCCGGAAAGCTGACTCACTCAGTTAAAATTAATTATACCTTTTAAATAATCACGGGAAAGAACTAAGGATGACTTGTTAGGATTCTGGTTTAGGCCTGAACTTAAAGTCACTTGTTCTTTGACCTGAACTGGCACATTATATTTAACTAAAGGCCAGAGATCTCGTGCCCCCCCACCCCCAAAGTAGGAAAACACATGAAAAGTGGGCTTTCTAGCTGTTACCTCTGACGGGTGGGGCCTCAGACCAGTGACGACCCTTTGCGGGAGGCCCTGGGAAAATCTGAGGCTTTGGAACCCCAGAACTGGAGGTTGTCCCACAACCCTCCTGATTACTTTTGAACACCTTTGAGGAATTTAATGATTAAAATGTGTTCCACTTCAGAAAACTTCAGATCAAGCTGTAAAAAGTAATTTGCAATTCTTCGTTTCTCCATATCTATACTGAATGTGTGTTTAATTACTCTGTGATAGCTTTTGTTTGAATTTGTTACAAAAATAGACAAGTCCTTATCATCATTAAATACCAGAATTAGTATTTTTTTTAAATTAGGGATCATTTAAATATCATAAAAGGTTTGGAGAAAAATGGCAGCGAACTTTTTTTTTGAGATATGAAATTTTAAACACAGTGCCTTGATATTTACAATAAATGGATTCATTCAAATGGTGTATATTTAAAGAGAAGTCAAGGCACTAAAATACTCATCTCTTTAAATCACCCAACAGCTATTTAAGACAAGATCCTGGAGGGTTGCCAAATTATACTCTGTAATGTAGATTCCCCAGGAGGATGAAATCGCTAGTTTTTGCTCACATTATTTCTGAATAATATGGAGTATGTTTAATTTTTTAACGTGTTTAACAGTTTCCAGAGTCCAGCAGCAGGGTTGGTTAGTTGGCATAAAGGGCCAACACCCTTACCTAAAACTCCCACCAGCCTGAATTATGGGAGGTTTGTTGGTGAGAAGAGAAAGTGAGTCATGGAGGAAGAAAGAGATGGGTCGGCCTTCTCCTCTCTCTCTGTCCTCCTTGGTTGTCCTCTCCCTACTGGGGTCCCAGGTGGATCCTGGTAATAACATCAACTTGTCCACTACCGACACAGGCCACATTTAAAGGAGATCCTTCTGAAGCAGTCCCGTTTGCAGAAAGAAGTGCCCTTGATTCACAACTAGGTAGAATTATTTTTAAATTAGCTTGCACGTCCAGGTCTTGATTTAGGTGTTGTGGAAATGTGAAGTAATGCCTGTCACAGGGCATTAGCTTTTATATTATAGTTAGAATTTAAATTTATGGGTGTATTCCAACAGATTATTTTTCTTCACTAAGCAGGTGAGTTGGGAAAAGTTGGCAGCTGTTTTTAGTTAAGACAAAGCTCTCAAATCTGGAAAGGGGAAAAGGGGAAAAAGGGAAAAGGAGAATACTTTTTAAGAAAGGAGAACATTATTTCATCAAGGTAGCATTCAGAACAAGAAGCTTTCATTTGGACTTACCTAACATACACATACTGAAAAACACACTTCCTATAAATTATATCAGTTGAATTGGCAACAAGATCCAAGGGATCTTAAGACTGGCTGTCTCCATGCTCTACATGCTACAAAGGCACATTTGCTGTGATTGTACAAATTTATAACTTTGAATCATAACATCTTAGAGGTAGATGTGGTTTTAGCAATTATTTAGTTCATCGTTACTTAAGGCACGGAGGGACCGAGGCTCATATGTCTCATGTTACAGAACCAGCTAATGAAAAAGCTGGGACCGGAACTAGAGGCTGGCTGCTAGATCTCAGACCTCACTCGCTCTTGGAACAGTCCTGAGGACAGGATTTGTGCCTGCTTGGTTGCCTTCTCCGGGACCCATCTGCCATTGACGGTCCCTATACCTCTTCCAGGAATTCCCTCAAAGCACGACCATGAACAGTTTACTTCCCTATTCAGAAGTCTTCTTAGCTCCCCCTGGAATGAATTTAAAATGTATAAAAATATTTCGAAAGTAGAAAATAAAGTCCAAATTTTCCTTAACATCCCATTCAAAGTCTTTCCCAAGCTGTAATCTAGCCGTGTCCTACCTTTCTAGCTTCCTCTCATTCTCTTCTCCCCTATGAACATGAAGATGCTTCCTTCCTCCAGCGATGTTCTGTATTTCCACATCCCCATGTTTTCCTTCCGCTTCTGCTTTGAGTGTACATCTTCTCTGAAGTTTACTGAGTTAATTACTGTGGCTGCTGCTTGCTTCCATAACACTTTTTTTGCTGATGGCTTTGATAAAGTATTTTTTGTCTTTCAGTGGTGTGTGTGCACAGGTATGTGCACGCATGCCTAGTTTCTTCAGTAGAGGGGAGGGGCTCTGGTCTGTTTATATGCGTGGCTACTGTCTAGTAGTTGCTCCGTAAATATTTCTAGAGTGAAACTAGTCTTATTTATATCATCAAGAACTCTTCCCTTAATTAGCCAGGGAAGCTAGATTTCAGCTGAGAATCAACATATAGCAGTCTTTACGTATATGTATATTCATTGTAGCACATTCCCAGAAACTCCTGGGGGGCTAATAGTTCCCACCTTGGGAGGCCACATCACCTAGTGAGCAAAACCTGAACTTTGTCATAAGAGAGACCTGATTTTGAATCCAGCTCCTTCATTTTCTGTCACTGTGACCTTGAACAAGTTATCAGTTTCCATTTCCTCATCTCTAAAATGCGGTAATGCTATTTACCTTTCAGGGATGCTGTAAGGATTAAATCAGAAAATATACGTGATGTACTTGGGGTAGAGTAGGCACTCAGGAAATGGTGGTAAGAATCATCATGATGGATCAGGAATCCCTTTGGTTAGGAATCACACTTCAGGGGCTCTAGGCTGGCTCAGTTGGTAGAGTGTGTGTCTCTTGATCTCGGGGTCGCGAGATCAAGCCCCACGCTGGGTACAGAGATTGCTTTTAAGTAAAAATCTAGGGGCACCTGGGTGGCTCAGTTGGTTAAGCATCTGGGTTTTGACTTGCGTCTTCACTCTTGATTCTGGCTCATGATCTCAAGGTCATGGGATGGAGCCCCATGTGGGGCTCCGTGCTCAGCTCAGAGTCTGCTTCTCCTTCTCCCTCTGCTCCTCCCCCACTCGCTCTCTCTGTCTCTCTCTCTCAAATACATAAATAAAAGCTTTTTTAAAAAAGTAAAAAGTCTTAAAAAATAAAAAGGGAACCACACTTTAGACAGGGTTGTAAATCCTCAGTTACCTTATTTTCTTCACTGATGCCCTTTGGATTGAGGAGGTTAAACATGGACAGAGCATTCCAGAAAGTTGTCAAATGGGATGTCACAGCTAGTGATTTCCAGGGCAATCTAGGGAAAAGGTAGGCTCCTAAGGGGTGCCAGGTAGGGATACATAATACTGTGGAACAGCCTCCCCTCCCACACAGATATTTGTATCAGTGAGAACTCCTTAAGATAAACTATCATCTCACCTTTACAGAAGAAAGAAGAGGAGCAAGGATGCCCCTAGTCCCTCCAGCTATGCAACCCACCATCATTAACTGAGCCCTAAGGGTATCCAGGCACTAACAGATTTCCTTAAAACGTGTGTATTAAGGGGAAGGGCAATCCTACAGCTGATTTCTGTACAGAAGCAACATAGGTCTATGTCTAGGTTTTAAACTAGGAGGGGAGCAAGCTCCTTGTCTTCATTGGTCGCTCCAAGTATCTGTCCTGTATTGAACACATCATGCAGCAATTAAGAGAGTTGAGGGAGGGTTAAAGTCTTAGGAGTAAGACTCTGAGAACACTGCCCTTCCTTTCCCTATGCTCCTTCCACAGAAGAAGAGATCTCTCTGATACTATTGCTGGTGCTCAGCAGGCTTCAGGTAAATAAGAACTGAGGATTCTGTAGGTCCAACAAGAGCATCCAGAATCAGCCCAGAGCGTTGGCTCCTTCTCCATGTCCCAGTGCTCTGATGCACTTTGTACTAAGTCATTCCATAAAAATAATCGAGCTCTGCTTTGGACAGAATTGACTAGTTGGTTGAGCCAATCGTTTTGGCTATGTGCTTAGTGCACTGGTCCCTCCGCCTCATTGCCTGACCTTCCCACTTTGTTGTTGTATGTAACCAGTGCATTAGTTTTCCATTGCTTCTCTAACAAATTACCCCAAATAAAAAACTTAACCAATACAAAATTATTATAGTTCTTTAGGTTGGAAATCCAGTATGGGTCTTCTTGGGCTAAAATCAAGGTGTTAGCAGAGCTGTGATTTTTTTTCCCCCCTGGAGACTCTAAGGGAGAACCCATTTCCGTGCCTTTCCCACCTTCTAGAGGCGACCTGCATTTCTTGGCTGCTGGCTCCCTTCCTCCGTCTTCAAAGTCAGCAGCATAGCATCGCTCTGGACCTTTTTTCTGCCTGGACATCTCTCTTGGGAAGAGTTCTCAGCTTTCAAGGATTCAAAGCAATGATTAGATTGGGTCTGCCCAGATAATCCAGGATAATTTCCCCATCTCAGGATCCTTAATTTAATCACATTTGCAAAGTCCCTTTTGCCATGGAAGTAATATAGCCACAGGTTCTAGGGATTAGAAGATGGACATCGCTAGGGGGCCATTATTCTACCCACCTTAGTAGAGATAGAGAAGCCTAGTGCCTTTGGCCATCCTTTGGAGCCATCCTGGCTTCCTAGGGCTGCCCAGCTGGAAGATGATTGAAACCCTTTTCATTCTCTTCCTCAGAGGCCTCCCAACTTCTGGTAGCCTGCAATGACATTTCCATCATAATTCCTTTAACTTTCCAAATCGCACCACCCAGGGCTTTCAAAGGCAGCCAATTGCTCACTGACTACCAAGCCTGGGAGATAATGGGAGGGGTGGGAGGAGAGCGGAAAATGACGTTTTGATTACCCAGGCCCTGAAACAGTCCGTCTAGAAATAGCCATGTTACAGCCAGTTCTTTTGAAACTCTAAGTCAGGTACATTTTGTAACAACTGCTATAATTTGAAGATGTCTCAAGCCACAAACTGGCTCCAGAAATGAGCTTTGTTCTTTACAGCACACTTCGCCCCAACACACAGGCCCTTTAAAATAACTTGATAGGCACTTACTGCGGAATATCCTAGAGGGCAGAGATTCTGGTACATTCATCTTTGTATATGCCCGGTACTGAGCACAATGTGTGCCTGCCCTAAGTGCTGGAACAAGGGTGGTAGATGGGACGCTGTCTCATGAATGAGCCCGTGGAAGAAGCAGTTCTCATGTGACAGGACACAGAATCGAGCACGTTTTTCACTTCCATCCGTTGAGCCCTCCGAAGAAATTAAAGGACTCTGAGAAATTTTTTCTGCTTCCATAATGCATTCTGTAATGGAGGCAATCAAGTCAATGAAACTGTCTTCTATTTCCGTTTACTGGAAGTTCTGAACAGAAGTAGGTGCAGGAGTTTGTGAGTATCTCGTTTGGGGAGGCAGGATTCTAGTTCATATCTCGTTTAAAAAAATCACCCTTACCTCGTCCCACAGCAGGCAGGAGGGAGTAGTGTTTGTGGAATGAGAGCATGACGGTACAGCTTGGTGCTTGGTTTTTTGTTTTTTGTTTGTTTGCTTGTTTGTTTGTTTTTAAGATTTTACTTATTTATTTGACAGAGAGAGAGAGACAGCGAGAGAGGGAACACAAGCGGGGTGAGTGGGAGAGGGAGAAGCAGGCCTGTCACTGAGCAGGGAGCCCAATGCGGCACTCGATCCCATGACCCTGGGATCATGCCCTGAGCCAAAGACAGACGCCTAATGACTGAGCCCCCCAGGTGTCCCAAGCTCGGTTCTTGTTAAGGACAGCAGCTTTGGAATTGGGTGGCATCCAGTTGGAATCATGGCTGTGCCTCTTACCAGCTCTGACCACATTACTTCGTCTCCAAACCTGATCTCTTAACTCCAGAGAGCGGGAAGGAAAGCATCAGTGGGTTGACCCAGTTCTTTGGGCATTGGTGGGACAGAGAAGAAGGAATCAGACATGTTGGTAGGGGTCTTGTCTCTGCTGTGCAGTGATGACGTCTTTCTCACCAGAGCCTGCCACACTGAGGCCCATTTCTGTTTCCTCTCTTGGTGCACGGACTTACCTCTGGATTTCGTATAAAGTTTCGGTGGGGCCGGAGACCTAGAGCTTGCTTCTGCCTCACAGACCCTGTTCTTATTACCCTGGACACAGAGATCAAAGAGGGACTTGGAGAAGGAGAAGCAGAAACCTGCCCGAACAATTCAGGGTCCACAAGTGAGGCGTGCCCAGGGGAAGCCTCCCACTTGACCATGCAGAGCCCCTTTGAGATGAAACCCCTCTGAGGAGAAATTCTCTCTCTGTGAATGGGGGTCTGTCAGCTCAGTCTGATCTTTAATCATTTTAAAAGGCAGCCCTTTTGATCATGAGTCTTAAAGAATTCAGACGAAGTTTTCTGGGCCTGCCTTATTTGGGAAACATTTGTGCTTTGTGAAGACTCGGGCACACCAATGTTTGAAGGCCATGCCGAGCCTCTTCGACTCTAGTCCAAGGGACCAATTGGCCGAGGGCAGCAAACAAGGAACGTTTTGTGCCTCCATAATTGCAGAGCGGTCGGCATTTTATAACTGCTGAGCGGACTCCAAAGTTAATCACCATTTAGAAGTCTGCATAAAATGATCCTCTAAAGCACTGGGGATCAGGAAGGTTTCGATGATTTATTTATATTTAAAAATCTAAACCAGTACTACCCAATGGTACTGAGCTATGTATGTCATTTAAAAATTTCTGTACCACATTCAACATATTAAAAAAAACCCAAACGGGTGAATTAACTTTAACGTTTAATTTCACCTTGTTTATTCAAAATATCATTTCAGCATGTAATTCAGTATAAACAATTATTAACTATTTTACTTTTTTCTCTGACCCAGTCTTTGAAATCCAGTCTGTTTTATACTTAGAGCACATCTCAGTTCAGACTCACCATGTTCAAGTGCTCAGCAGCTGCTAGGTGTAGACAGAGGTACCAGGCTGTGATTCCTGGAGAGGGGATGTTGTCTTTCATCTGTGCCCAGCTTTCTGAGTACCCAGCGTGGTGTCAACTCCCGAACGAGCGAGCTTATTACGATGTGTTCATAGCATGAAGAGCTGGATGCAGTTATGAGACTGGCTTGCCCAGCTGTGGCCCCGAGAGGCAGAGGTTGGCATAGCTAGTCATTGGAAATAGAGTCGCAACCCAGGACTCTTTTCTCAAGCAGCTTTATTGAAATATAATTCACATACCATACAGTTCGTTCATTTCAAGTGTACAGTTCAGCGTTTTTTAGTACACTCATGGAGTTGTGCATCTGTCTGACAATTAATTTTAGAACATTTCCATGAGCCTAAAAAGAAACCCAGCACCCCTTAGCTGTCATCCTCCCCTCCCCTCACCGCTCCTATCCTTAGGCAACTATTAATCTATTTTCCCGAAATTTGCTTGTTCTGGACATTTCACGTAAATGGGACCATACAATATGTGTAAATGGGACCATACGATACGTGGTCCCTTGTGACTGGCTTCTTTCAGGGTAAGGTTTTTCAAGATCTATCCATATTGTAGCATGTACCAATTATATCACGCCTTTTAGCACTGAATAATATCCCATTGTTTGGATATCCCACATTTTATTTATTCATTTACCAGTTGATGGCCATTTTGGTTGTTTCCATTTTTTGGCTATTACGACTAATGCAATCATGTATAAGGTTTTTTGGAGACATATGTTTTTCTTTCTTTCTTTCTTTCTTTCTTTCTTTCTTTCTTTCTTTCTTTCTCTCTCTCTCTCTCTCTCTCTCTCTTTCTTTTCTTCTTCTTCTTCTTCTTCTTCTTCTTCTTCTTCTTCTTCTTCTTCTTCTTCTTCTTCTTCTTCTCCTCCTTCTTCTTCTTCTTCTTCTTCAGAGAGAGACAGAGTAGGGGAGGGGGGAGAGGGAGAGAGAGAATCCCAAGCAGACTCCATGCCCAGCATGGGGCTCAGTCTCACAACCCTGAGATCAAGACCTGAGCCAAAATCAAGAGTTGGACGCTTAACTGACTGAGCCACCCAGGTGCCCGTTATCTGTTTTCCTGTCTTTTGGGTGTATACCTAGGACTGGAATGACTGGATCATGTGGTGACTCGTTATTTAACCCTTTGAGGACATGCCAGACTCTTCTCCGAAGTCTGTATTTTCGCATTTCCAGCAGCAATGTTCCAGTCTGTCCAGATCTTCAGTAACACTTGTTATTACCTATCTTTTTAGTGATAGACATCCTTGTGGGTGTGAAGCATTACACCCTTGTAGTTTTGATTTGTATTGTCCTGATGCCTGATGATGTTGAGCATCTCTCCATGTGCTTATTGGCCATCTGTATACCTTGTTTGGAGAAATCTTTATTCACATTCTTTGCCCATTTTTTAAATTGGGTTATCGGTCTCTTTATTTTTGAGTCATAATAATTCTTTATGTACTCTAGATATAAGGGCCTTATCATATATGTAGTTTGCAATTACTTTCTGTAATTCTGTGGGTTGTCTTTTCACTTTCTTGATGGTGCTCATTGAGACATGATTTTTTTTGAAGATGCAGTTGGCTTTATTAAGTGATTCATGAATTGGGCAGCATCCAATCTAGCAAGTAGAGAGATGTTCCCTGAGACACAAAATTTTTAATTTTGAAGATGTTTAGGCTATCTGTGTTTTCTTTCATTGCTTTTGCTTTTGATATCATAGGTAAGAAACTATATCGTTCATTTAAATTCTCAGCTCAGTACGGTTCAGTGGTACAAATATTTATCCACAAAGATTTATCCTTATGTTTTTGTTTAAGAGATTTATTTTTTTATTATTTTTTCTAATCTCAATTTCAGTTTAATGCAAGAAATTGGAAATACATGTCCAAATGTAGAAGACTGATTTTAAAAAGGAAAAAATTAATGGTTACCTAAATTAGATTATGTACTTATTCAGAATTGTACATATAAAGAGTTTTGTGTTAACGTTGACATATTGTTGTATTGTAATCTTAACTGGGAAAAAAGTAAGAAATATATATTCATGAGAAGAATATTCATAGAAAGAAACATGACAAAATATGAATAGTGATTATACCAATAATTTTATAGTTGTATATGTTTGATCCATTCTGAGTTAATTTTTATATATAGTATGAACTAAGAGTCCAGTTTTTACATGTGGCTATCCAGCTGTCCCATCACTATTAGTTAAAAAGATTACTTTCCCCCATTGAATTGCCCAAAATTCAATTGATCATAAATGTGAGGGTTTTTTCCTGGGCTCTCAATTCTTTATTTTTTTTTTAAAGATTTTATTTATTTATTTGACAAAGAGAGAGACAG
The DNA here is from genome assembly GCF_024610735.1 of Ursus americanus. NCBI lineage: Eukaryota > Metazoa > Chordata > Mammalia > Carnivora > Ursidae > Ursus > Ursus americanus. The sequence goes on from NC_142132.1 coordinate 14,451,464, forward strand.
CCAGCAAGAGGGGGAGTGGGAGAGGAAGAAGCAGGCTCTCAGCAGAGCAGGGAGCCCGATGCAGGGCTCGATCCCAGGACCCTGGGATCACGCCCTGAGCTGAAGGCAAACGCTTAATGACTGAGCCACCCAAGCGCCCCTGGGCTCTCAATTCTATTGCATTGATCTATGTGTCTAACTTTATACCCATGCGACACTGTCTTGATTACTGTAGCTTTGTAGGAAGTTTTGAAATTGGGAAGTATAAGTCCTCCAACTTTTTCCCTTTTTCAAGGTTGCTTTGGTTATTCAGGATCCCTCAAGATTCCATATGAATTTTAGGATCCACCTGCCAGTTTCTGCAAAGAAAGCTGGATTTGATAGGATCTCATTGAATCTGTGGATCAGTTTGGGGAGTATTGCCATTTTTTCAGCCATAGACTAATTTGCCTGTCGTAGAATTTTATATTAATGAAACCACGCAGTGTGTACTCTTTTGTGTAAGGCTCCTTCTGCTCAGCATGATACTAATGAGGTTCATTCACGTTGTATATATTACTATTTCCATTTTTTTTTGTATTGTAGAGTAGTATTCTCTTGTATGAATATAATTAGATTTTTTTATCCATTCTCCTGTTGATGGACGTGTGGACTATTTCTAACTGTTATGAACATTTGTGTACACGTTGCTTTTGTGGATATATGTTTTCATTTCTCTTGAGTGAATACCTTGGAGCAGAATTGCTGGATCATGGTGTAGGTATATGTTTAGTTTTATAAGAAATTACCAGACCTTTCCCCAAAGTAAAGCCATTTTACACTCTTCCTGACAATGGAGAGTTTCAGGTGCTATTTATTAATCCTCACTGACATTTGATGTTGGGAGTCTTTTTAATTTTAGCCGTTCGGTGAGTGTATACTGATATTGTGGTTGTAATTTGCGTTTCCCTTATGACTAATGATGTTTGACACTTTTTTATGTGCTTATTGGTCATTTGTATATCTTCTTTTGTGAAGTATCTGTTCGGATATTTCACTCACTTAAAATATTGGGTTGTTTGCCTTTTTATTAGTGAGTCTGAAGGAGTTCTTTACAAATACTAAATACCAAACCTTTGTTAGATACGGGTTTTGTGAATATTTTCTCCCCAAAATAGCTTATTATTCATTTTCTTAATGATGTTCTTTATTGAGCAGAGTTTTTAAATTTGATGAACATTAACTTATTTTTTCTTTTATTGCTGTTGCTTTCAGAATACTATCTAAGACATCTTGACCTACTCCTCTAAGTCACTAGAATATTTTCTTATGCTTTTTCCTAGAAACATAATAGTTTTAGCATTGATTTATAGGTCTATGTCCTATCATGAATTTCTGTGAATGGTGGGAGGTAGGTGTCTGAGTTTATTTTTCTCTCTATGGATGCAACAGTACCATTTGTTGAAGATACTTGCCTTTCCCCATTGGATTGAATTGACTTTTGTCAAACATCAAATGATTGTAAAAATGCAGGTTTGTTTCTGTGCTCCCTATCCTTCTCTATTGATCGACTTGTCTGTCTTAATGCCAGTAACACTCTGTTGATTACTGTGGCTTTATTACATGTCTTGAAGTCGAGTGGTGTTAGTCCTCTGACTTTGCTCTGCTCTTTTTTTTTTTTTTTAAGATGACTGGCTATTCTAGATTCTTGTATTTCTTATAAATTTTAGAATTGGCTTATCATTTCCTACAAAAAGTCTGGTGGAATTACCGTTGGGATTGTGTTGGATCCATGGATCAATTTGGGGAGAACGAATATCTTAACATTATTGAGCCTTCCAGTCTGTGAATACAGCACGTATCTCCACTTCTTTAAGTCTTTTCTGGCTTCCCATGAGCCCATTTTATTTTTTCTGAGTTACTTGTCTTGTTGCTCCCTTTTCTCCCATTTCTACTTCTTGATTCTACAGTGCACTGGTGATGAGGGAGGGTCCAACAGTGAGATTGTTGCTGAGATCTTTGGCAAATTAACTTATTGGTAAAAAGAGGATGAGAATGGTATTTAATTCACAGAGTTTGGCATTATATAAAATATTTAAATAGAGCCCTTAGAAATAAGGGCTCAATAAATGTTGGCTTTGTTTCGGACTGCCCTTCGTGACCCAGCTCAGTTTGGACCTGGTCCATGAAGCCCCATTCCTGAAATTTCTCCTTTCCTCACTCTGCTCTTTTACTTTCCCTGAAGGCTTTAACACTTTTGCCTTGAGTGTGTCTGATACTCCTTTTTATTGTAGGATCTGGGTTTTAGTTTCCTTTAGGTACATTGATTGTTCATTATAGTGCATCAGCTCCATGGAACACTAAAAATGTATCCTAAAATTCAACTTTATTTTTTATGGGTGTGATTATGTCCATTATCTTATGTTTTTCTTGAAGAAGTAGTAAAGTTTAGCTTTATCCTCAATTACAGGTGAGAAAACTGAGGGACTCCAAGAGGGTCTCAGAACCAGCCATAAACAATTAGGGACAGAGCTAGAACCAGAACCCTGCTTCTGGACTTGAGGAATAGTAACCATGATGCTGGGAAAAAAACACACACGTATATACAGAAAGCATGCTTAAAATTTCTTAAGCTCTGTAAGATGCAGGAATTGTTTTCTTCAGGGCCAGCCAACGGCACAAATCCTTCATGAAAATGACATTTACATTTCGTGACTGTGCTAAGCCAGTGAATAATATCATACAGGTTAGAAGAATCTTAAGCTGCCGATTGAACGTCACCTTCTCTTTTTGAAAAGCAGCTCAGTGGGGTATGATGTGTGGTTGCAACATTTATTGCTTGCTGGCTCCTCTTCACAAGGATAAAAATTTACAGCTACAGAGGCTGATCGGGAGGTCCTCAGCTCTCTTGGTCCTCTGCCCCCCTGAAATGCCCTGGCTCCCCCCTAGAAGAGCTCAGCCTGGTGTAAGGTCCTGCCACGCACAGCCATGATGTGGGCTGATGAAGAGAGAGGGGCCACGTTATTTACCAAGCCTGGGAGTGGATGACTTTAAAAAACATACTGTTTTCCAGAAGAAAGACCCACACTCTGAAAGGTTCATGAAGTGCCTGTAGTTTACATTTAATTACTTGCTCCCACCTCCCTCTGCAAGATGCTAGCACTTATGTCATGTGGAGTGTGGGGCCATACTTTAGGATTCAATGTTTGGTCCCATAATAAACATTGATCTTGTTTCCTCAGGAACAAGTCTGACCAAGAGAGAATGAATGCCCCATTGCTTGGCATGTTTTCTCCTATCTTTCCCATGGGCTGCATCCTTCGATGCTGGGGGCTGGTGGGCATGGAGAGTGGACTTTTTGCTTTCAGATCCGTGCGAGTACATTTTACTCATCACAACAAGCATGGCTTCTAGGGGGCCAAAAAGGTGTGTTGATCTTCCTGATATTGTGAAACTTCACTTTTTGCAAGTCTCTGTCCAAATCACCCGCTTCTAAGTGCCTTCTGTGTGCCGGGCACTGTTGTCTTTAGGAGCTGGATGTGCTTAAGTCCCTACTAGGGGCTCTGTGGCTCCCAGTGCATCGGATGGGGGGATGTGGAGCCTTGGAGAGGGCAGCTGACTCGGCCCGTGGCCGAACCAGGCTCCCAGCTCCAGCACCGTGACTCCAGAGCCGCCATGTGTACTGCCTGCAATGCATTTCCTCCCACCCTGCCTCTTTCTGTCCCCCCTCCTCTCACTTTCTCCTTTTCCCGGGCCCTAGAAAGGTGACCAGTCTATCAGCTGCACAGATCTTTGTCGCTCCAGGTGTGGCCCTGTGTTGAATTGTTCTCCCCCTCCTTTGCCTCCTCTTAGAATTCTTATCTTTACATCTGGCTCTGCATCTTGTCCCCATGTCCTTACTTTACCTCAGCTGTTGCCATAAACCTATGGAGATTGTGGAATTTTTTTTTTTTAAAGAGAATTTGTAAAGTTTTAACAAAGTCAGGGCTCACCCAGGTGATTTCTACAATTGGACCCCAAACCCACAGATAATAAAGGTAGAGAAAAAATTGTGGCTGGAGTTCTAGAACTATGGGGATTCAGATATTAAAAAATATTATGGGTACGGCTCAAGTTAACTCCCTGAGCTGTTTGAAGGAATGAGGTACTTCGGCTGCTAAGCTTCCACACTGATGTCCATTGGGCATATTCTTTAAGAGACAGCGTAGCACTGTGATTAAGAGCTGGGATGTGAAACCAGATCACTGGCTTCCCTGGGACCTTTAGTAACTTTCCCTAACCTCTCTGGTCCTCTGTTTCTTTATATGTAAAATGAGAATAATAATGATAGCTAACTTTTGGGGTGATGGAGAGGATTAAGGCAATCTGTGTAAAGTACTTAAAATAATGGGTGATATATTGAACGCTCTGCAAGCATATTCGTTATTATTATTATTATTATTTTTTAAGATTTTATTTATTTATTTGACAGAGAGTGACAGCCAGCAAGAGAGGGAACACAAGCAGGGGGAGTGGGAGAGGAAGAAGCAGGCTCCCAGCAGAGGAGCCCGATGTGGGGCTCGATCCCAGAACGCCAGGATCACGCCCTGAACTGAAGGCAGACACTTAACGACTGAGCCACCCAGGCGCCCCAGTTATTATTAATATGAAGATGTGTCTACTGCCCTCTAATACTCTGCCTTGGACTGTAGGACTATAAGGGACAGAACAGCCCTGGCATCATGGTGCTTCAGCTTAGGTGGAGAGAAAGAGAAAATGATGAGTGTACATAGGTGCACCAAGGGGACATACAGGTGATTGGGGTGTATAACAGGGTCCCAAGGAAGGATTCCCAGGACGTTCAGGTTAGAACTATAGACCTGGAAAGGGTGGCAGAGGGGTTCTAGTCAAACTCCCTTTGGCACCTAGAGTGCTTAATGATTTGCCCCCATTTTTTCAGAGGATGTATGGTAGGACCAGGCTGAAACTGAGGTCGGGCCAGAGTGTTTCACGCGGCCAGTCCTCCTCCTTGAAGACGTAGGCCAATTTGCCAAAACTACTTCACTCCCCAAATCATTCTAATCAGCAGTGCTTGATGCTGGGGGCAGCTTCTCCGAACTCAGACTTTAATTGTCTCTGGCTCCTGGGAGCTCTCCTGGTAGGAATCTGTGCCAAGCCATCAGAATAATGATGATGGCCATTGTCTTACGTTTCCTTTAAAGTTGTCTAGCCTGCTAATGATCACCTGGCCAAGAGAGAGACTTACCCTGTTGGACATTTGTAAATACCTAGTTTGAATTTAGAAATCTGGGCAACCAATCCAATTAAAGCCTGGCTCTCGCGGACCTGCCTGAGGACCACATTGATGCTGAAATTAGTTGACTTGGAAACAGAACGGCTAGAACATCTTTTAGGAAGCGTATGTTGGGTGGGTGGGGCATAGAAAGTGATTGAAGAAGGCATGCGAACCTTAAAGATTTTAGACGGTTTATAATTTATCTGCAATGGGAAAAAGACTTTACAACCGAGATAGTATCTTGGGATAAATTTGAAACCACCAGCCGTATTATGGATGTGTTTGTGGATATATGTGAATTGCAGAGAATGGATTTTTTTTCTGTGAATGTAATTTAACGTGGATAAGATGACGAATAAGCTCTATGCAATAAGAGCCCATTTGATATAATGTGTGTAATTTTAAACTTAAAACTATCGTGCTGTAGAACTGGAAGGAACCTCAGAGATCAAACCGGATTGTAGCTGGAGGAACCAAATCCCAGAGAAGATGAGTGGCTTTGCCTCCAGGGTGAACAGAATCCACATATTTAGACCCTTGTGTTTGGAGACTTTTTAGAACATAAGGCTTGATTACTGCAGGCTAATTTTAAGTAATTTTTTTTTTTTTTTTACCGATAGTGGTCTTAACATTGGTAATCAGAGACAAACTGCTTTCTTCTGGAAGGTGGACCAACTCTTCTGCCCTTTGCATATATGGATGCTTAATAAAAATACTTTCTGTGACCCCCTAACTAATACTTCATTATGTAAGTTTAGGGAAATGAGAAAAATACTATTTATCAAACTCTTCTTTTGACGTGACTTCTTAGGATTCTCAGTTAGCTGATTTGAAAGAATTCAGAGAAAGTCATGTATGCTTTTCTTTTCAAAGAAAAACACTGGTTGCTAGAGGGATTGAGTTTAATATAGTTTCATATCATAGAGGTTTTAATAATGCAGTCTAAAGTATTTGTACATGAATTCATTAAGCCCAGATTAGCCTTATTATAATTACTCAAAAAGTAATTCAATTTAAGAGAAAACATTTTAAATGGATATAAAATACACTGTTAGCTGGGAAGCCATACTGTTCTACTTTATCAGCTCCATAAAGTACTAGCAGATTTGAACATAACTTTCGCAGTATACAGAATGCAATCATAAAAAGTATTATTCCTAAATCTATTTTTTTATGTTCTTTCAGTAGTTAAGAGCTTTATCCCTCTGTGCTAGGAATGAGATATACTAGGGATAGCATGTCATAAAAATCTTCGGGACTTCCTAGCTTGCATCTCATGCACTGGCTCCCCAAGTCAGTGCTGGCTGATGGGTTACAAGCGCGAGGCCTGAGATTGATGTTGGTAGCACATTCTCTAGAAAATGTAGCGGGAATGTACTTCAGGGCTTAAAAAAATGTTTTTTTTTTTTTCTTACAAATACTAAAAGACATTTACTGACTGCCACGTGCCTTCAGAGGTACGCCAATGGCAGGCAGAGTACTGGTCTTCATTTCTAGCATGATAGAAGGGGATGAGAGGCCAGGAGCAAGGAATACCATAGAACGTCCCCTAGCCTGCACCAGAGTGAGACAGAGAAGTAAAAGCAGAGGGAGCTACGAGGCCTACCTGCATGAAAGAATGGGTACGTGTTTGGCATCGAGGGCTGGAGACTGAGGAGTGAGGCCTTCCCGCAAGTACTCAATAACCATGACTCAGGGGGCTGTGTTCAGTTCGAGTTGCCTGAGTGTGCCTGGGGGGAACAGGAAGAGCGTGGAAATGAGCTGTGTGGCCACGCGGCTGCCTGAGCTGTCTGGCTTTGGAGACACAGGAAACTAATCACAGCTCCTGGACGGTGCCTGGAGACCTCGCTGGGAGCTCTGGGGGAGGCTTCGCTCTGGCCATGCTCCAGGAGAGCACAGACTTGCACCTGGATAGGAAGGGGCTCCACATAAGTGGTTTGTTGTGTTCAAACTTTAAAATTTATGTAATCAAGCAGCAAAACCCTTTATTTATTTTTGGGCAGATTCTTCATAGAGCTCGACTGTGCCCAGCAGAGTGGGTCTTACTCCTGCTGTCCCTGTGCCCTCTACCTTCTTTGAACCCTAGGCCTCTGGAAGCATGGCTTCGAACATGGATCAAAGCCCAGAGCAGGGCTGGGTGAGCCCTTGACGTGGTGGCCTTGAGAAATAATGACAGATCCAGAAGAGATACGCAACGTCAGAAGGGTGGAGTGGCGCCAAAAAGAAAGGCCAGGGCCTGGCTTTCTGGAACTTCTGGGTTTTAGTCACAACCCTTTAGATCCCAGGTGTTTGGGGATAGGATGTCTTTGGGTCTCTGATCTCAACACATTAAGAATAATTCATTCCTCAGGTAATATTTGAGAATGGCTTTAGAGTTTCTTAATGGCACATAACTACGTGACAAGAAAGAATTAAAATGATCGTTTTATTTTAATGGATTTTTTCCCTGATACTTTTACAGTCCTGTACAAGTCATGAAGGCTTTGCAAATAGTAGGCAATCAATACATGTGTGTTGACTAAGAATCCTACAGTTTATAGAAATCGGAGTACTAGTTATGGTGCATTTTTATTTGCATTACCTCATTGAATCTCCACAGCAGTTGATGAGGTAGCATAAGACATGAGCTACAGGCTACAGGAGGTTCCCCCTGGCCGGGGGCTAGGACCCAGTCTTAGGTCATGGGATCCAGTGGCCATGATTATGTGGTAACATGGCCCTGGATCATATTTGGGAGAATGGGAGTTAGCCCAGCCCCCCTTGGGAAGCCCACGTGCCATTTTTGGACCCAGCTTTGTCCATGTCAAGCAGAACTACTCCAGAGTGCTGGTATTCAACAAGAGAGGAGGCATTGGTGTGCCCACTTTTCAACATAGAAAAGAAAGAATTCACTTCATTCAGAGATTTACAGCAATATGCAGACTGAATTCTAGTTACTGTTCATATCCATGGGTACTGCTGGTTGGATTTTGAAATTTGGTGAGGGGGTAGCTCCGCTGGTCTTGAAATTGATTTTGGTTAATGGTGAACCTTAGCCCATTCAAGGAAGCAGCATTCATATCAGCTGTTCTCTATATCCCTCCCTTTGCCCCTGGTTAGTTGGGTCCCAGTAAAATTTACAGTGCTTTACTGTAAAAGCACTTGTACTTGAAAGAGAATTTTCTTTCTGTAGCTCAAACCACAGGAGGACTCAGAAGACAGCTATCTCCCCAGGTGAAACTTCTTAAATGGGAGTTAAGTGCATGCATTTTCAAGAAACTAAACTCCCCTCATATATAATTTAACCTAGAAAAGAAAGCAAAATTGAGAGAGTAGTATGATTACATTGTTTGAGAACTGGTAACTTTACCTCCCCTAGTCTTATGAAAGTCAGGCACACTTTCACTGTTTGGCATATCTTTAATGCTGTGGGGCGTGTGCTAAGTGTGATGTTGTAATAACAGTGAAGGTTTCTCTAACCATAGCCATGGACTGTGGATTGAAATAGTAAATTATTCCTAGCAGACTGAATGGGCAATAAGACTGCCATCCAGTTGTCCTCATAAAATAAAGCAATAGATAAATAAAGGAGAGCCAACTCACTTAACCCGCGTGGCTCTGTGCACTGCTAATTATTAACCCAGGCGCAAGAGAGGGGTTCACCCAGAGTGTAGTTAAATCATTTTTAATAGAGGTAAACACTAGCCATGTGGACGAGTAGCACTCAAGAAAGTTTTTAATCAGCAACGTTTAGGAATCACCCAGCCTAATTGCCATAACTTATTAATAATAATAAGTAATCTAGTCTTTTTATGGCCCCTGTCTCTGGAGGACTCAGTGCATTAAAGATCTCTGGGGTGTGAATCTCTCAGTAGCTGTGGGGGAAGAGGGCAAGTATCCTTGATGCTCATTCCTAATGGAAGAAACTGGACATCGAGGCCAAGAAAGACAAATATGAGTTCCTTTTTATTTTCTTCTTCCACATCTGAGTCACCAACTTCTACACGGCCTTTCATCTATCTATAGGACCAGAATGGCTCCAGGGTGTGGGGGGAGGGCTGGAGAACAGGCTTTCTTTGTTCACGTGAATGATTGGGGTTGAGGAAGTGAGTGTGAGCAGAGCTTTGTCTGAAGGAGTTTATTTCCTCTGCACAAGTGTCCCTGGTGTCCTTTGGCCTCAACCTGACTGTGCCTGGGTGGGTTCTGGCAACTCCCAGCTCTGTGCTTGTGTGATTTCCCACTCCTGGGAGAGCAGGAAAGATGGCGCGGAGTCTTCGGAGTAGATGATGGGAGAACGTTTGTGTAAATTATCTAAGTTAACCTGCCCAACACCAAGGTGTGGATACTAAATATCCCCAGGTCATCAATAAGGAACTTCAAGTTCAGAGCGTGTAAGTGATTGACTACCACATGATTCCTAGTGATTGGTTAGATTGAAAGGTGAATATCACACTCAAATTTGAGGCCCTTTGAATTTTATGAGTGATGAGTCCCTTTGGTTTGGGAGTTGGGGGTGATGGGCACGAACACCAGAGTACACGATGATAAGAGTATTTCTGTGGCTAATACCTTTTTGGGTCCAGAATTTTGGGGGAGGTAAAATGGAGCCAAACAGCACATGATTTACCTTCTTCTTACTTGTTTTTGGTTTTGTCCATGAATCATTTGAGCCTGAGTCTAGATGGCTGTTTCAGTCTGGCAAAGTGAAATTTTGAAGAAGGTACCCAAGCCATTATTACACAGAGCAAAGAGCTAACTAATGCTAAGAACGGAATGATTTATGCCACAGACTACAAAAGACATAAATTTAGAGTGTAAATTACAAGATAACTCATGTGCAAAATTGTTGCAATATTTATACTAGTGTTTATTAAAATTTACATTTGAATAAAAAGGTGCAAAATGTAAATGAAGCTGAAAAACGTTTTGTTTTTTTTCTTAAATCTAAAATAGCTTATACGAAAATCAAGAGCGTTTTTTGGAATAGAAGATATGAATAGTACTCTATGCAGATTTATCTGCTAAGGCATGAAATATACAGTGAAATCGGAAGGAATAAGGTCACTAAATCCTTGCCTCAAGTTCCTCCCGCCCTGCCCACTGATACTTTCCAGTGATTGAAATCAGTACTGAATTTCGAAGGAAGAGCTCCCTGTCAAAAGCCATGGAGAGGAGGGTGGGGATCCTGGACGGATGTCGAGACTGGATCCGTATTTGAGAGACTAATCTTATTTCACTGATGTTTTCAAGGTTGGAATTTTTTGTCTGTATTCATTAGAGGAGAATGATAAATCTCTAATTTGTACTTTGCTAATAATAGGGATGAGATTTGTGCTTCATTAAGGCTAAATGATTCTCATGTAGTCCTAGCTGAGTCTTTAGTGCCATGCGTGACCTTGGGAAAAGTCTCCTACTTCCGTGGGACTCAGTTTCCTTATCTGTAAAATGAGGGGGTTGGACCAGATGAGCACAAAGACACACCAGCCCTTTTCCTCGCCCTCCCGTGTGGGAGCATACCATGCCAGGCAGTGAGGACCCACAAAGATGATTAAAAACACATAACTCTTGTCCTCGGGAGCTCATGGTCTACATAAATAACTAACTATAATGTGAACTATAATTGCAACGTGCACAAATTACTCTAGGGGCACAGAGGTGGAAACAGTGACTTCCCTCACTGTGGGGATAGGCTCTGAGAAACTTCACAGTGCCTGTGACATTTGAAGGCTGAGGAGGAGGGCTCCTTCAGGTGTGCAGGCGGGTCAGGGGGTGGGTGGTTCAGACGGCGCATTTCCAGGCAGCAAATGCATGTGGCAGGTGCATTTAGGAAGCCGCACGTGGTCCTTCTCACGGTCTCCGGACAGTATGGATGCATGGGGGGAGAGTGCCATCCACACGCTGCTGGGTCAGAACCTGAACCAATGATGAGTGACTGAGGTTAGGAAGTAATACACCAGGTACATACGTTAGGTCAGAATTGAGGTTGTCCTGTAATGGTACCACCATGCCCATTACATCCCAGTTAGCTTTCGTGAATGTGAGGGAGAGGGTGATGTTTTAGCCAACTCCCTGGGCATCGTGAGCCTGCAGCCTGTCATACCTGTGCCACAGCCTGGATGTGCCCTCGGGAGCATGGATAGGGCATGTGAATGACACCCCTCACGGGGGTCACGTCTGCGCCAGTGGAATGAAGACTGCTCCCACAGGGATTCTGTCCTTGTGGGCTGTTTAATCCACCAGGTGCGTGTTTCATCTTTGAAAGGTGCACACGCACCTTTCCTGGCCACTCCACTCCACTCTCTGTGACCTCGTAGGAGCTGAGGTTGTAGCTGACAACTGGCAGCAAATTCGATGTCGACGATTCAGTTCTTATTTAGTTTTTAATATGAAAATAAGGTTTTAAAATTCAGATCATAGATGAAAAGAATGGCCATTTAAAGATTTAAAGAAGGGTCTCCACATTCCATGACCTGAAGACAAACATTTCCACGGCTGCCTTTCTTTGTGGAGATATATGCATGCATACACACATGTAAGTGGGTCAGGATACATGTTCCATGTTGCTGTCTGATTTTTTTCATTCAAAAGTAATCAAAGCCTTTAAGCAACCATTTGAAATGGCTGCACCATAATCCATTGTGTGGGATAAATTACTCGTGGTTTGATTCCCTATAGACAAACAAGCAATACCCATTGTTTAGCCATTATATACAACGCTGCAGTGAACATCCTTGTTGACTTATTTGGTGCTTTTAGTTATTTCCATAGATAAATTCCTGGAAGTGGTACTGTTAGGTCAAGGACTGTATATTTAACACTTCCTTACATCTTGTCCAGAAGTTTTGTACCTCTCTACAGCCCCATTAGCAGGGCAGGAGCTGGCTCGCATCTGGGTGGGACTGTCTGTGTTCCTGCCAGCACTGTCTTCCATCTTTAAGTTACTGGGTGAGAAATATGAGCAGCCAAGAGTACTTTTGGGGCGATTGGGAGGCAGTAGAAGCAGGATGAGCTCTGAATGCTCATGAGAGGTGTCAAAAAGGACCTGGAGTATGCACATCTGTTCACCAAAAGATATGTTCGAAAATATTCATCACAATTCCTAATTGTCAAACACTGAAAACAATTCAAATGTCCATCAAGATTACAAGGGGAAAATAAATTAGGATTAATCACACAGTGGAATACTATATGGGAAAGAGAATGAATGATCTACTACTATATGCTACGTGGAGTGTGGGTGACTCCCACAATCACCGTGGAGCAAAAAAAAAAAAAAAGGCAGACAGAAAAAATACATACCATATGAGTCCATTTATATAAAACTTACAAACAGGGAAAAATGAATGTAAGGTGTTAGAAGTCATGCTGGTGGTTACCGTTAGGGGGATATTAGTGACTGCTTATTCATTTATGCCTTTTCCTAGATGTATGTTTCCCAGTGCTGGACAGAGTGCTTGGCAAATGGCCTCCCCAATATTTGTTGAAAAAAAATTAATATTTTTTCACTACTTTTAACAAACTTTGACCTAGGATAAACGTGAAGACATGGTGTTATTCGTTGTGTGTTATGATGTGGAGAATTCATATGGATTTTTTTTCCTGTGATTTAAATATGGAACCTTAGTATATTTGTAGACCCTTCCTCTGTTTATTCTCTTGTGCGGTGTTGTTACTTTTGTGTTATTTATAAACCAGTCAGACACTTAGTGGTGGGTGAGGAGACGGGTTTTGGAATCAGACATTTGGGTTCAATGCCGAGCCCATTGCTTACTCCTCTGTGGCCTTGGATGAATGACCTAACCTTCTCTAATCTCACTTTCCTTAGTCTGTTTAGTAAGGATGAGAATACAACCTACTCTCTAGGGTTTTTGTGAAAAATAATAATATTAATATTAATAATAAGCACCAAATTATGTTTGCTACGTGCTGGACACTGATCTAAGCTCTTAAAACATAGGACATAATTTGTTTGATCTTTCCAGTACCCCTATCTATTTGTGGTTTAGGAAATGTAAGCCACAGCGTTAGTAAGTGTTGAGCCAGGATTTAAATCCAGGAGTTTCATTCCAGAGCCTGAGCTCTTAACCACTACCTCTGAGTTAAAGGAAATATTGCACCAAGCGCTCTCAGCAAAAGCAGCATCTGTTAGCTGTGATTATCATCATCGTCAGTTTCAGCATCATTATTAATATTTTTTTTCTCCTCTCTCTTTCCCTGCTCTCCTCCCTTGTTTCTCCGCCCTCCTGGCAGATATGTTCCAGCAAGGTAAGTTCACTGTTTCCTGCCTGCTTCTCCACTGGCTGTGCTCTTTTGGGAACAAGGGTATCCTCTGTGTGCAGAGGGTTATGGAGCTTTTCATTCTCTGTGGTCTCGTCACCAGGGCTTTAGGAGACACCATGGGGACAATAGCCTGAGGTGGTCTAAAGTGCCATCGGCCTCGCTGGGCCTCCGCCGTCCAGCCTCTGCCTCTGGACTATGCTTGGAGGTCGGGTGGGGTCTGGACGGTTTGGGGCAGGCACGCTGGAGAGAGAATCATGGCTGGGTTGGCGTCAGGGAACAGCATGCTTGGGACTCGTGAGACTGGTGAGGAGCAGGTGTCTCTGGGGTGGGGGTTCAGCTGGAAGGCCCCTGTCCCTCGGGGCTCCTGTATCAGGGCCAGCAGCTGCTGGGGTGGGGCTCCATATGCTGGCTCCACCGGGGGTTTTCTTTTCTCTGCCAAACAAACATGTCACTGTCCCGAGAGGAGGTGTAGACAAGACCACGGCAAGATACCTTCAACCCAGGTGTCCCTGGCGACCCCTCCAGCTGGGCCTATGACAGAAATGGAGCCCGGCGAGGGCATGCAGTGTCTACCTATTTTGCCAGCCAAGATCATGCGTTCTGGGGAGCTGGAAATGGAAAGTTCACCTGCGTCTTCCCGTGCGCGCTTTCGTCCTCACCGAGGATACACAGCTAGCTCGTGTGCTCTGGGATGCAGAGGGACACTCTAGCCCATGGCCTCGTTGAACCTGCCAGACACACGTGAAGGGGGTGCTGCCTCTTTCCTTTCTTTTTTTTTTTTTTTAAATTATAGTCTGGAACCACCGGGTAGCATCGGCAGGGCATGACTATATTCAAGCCGGAAAATACATTTGTGGCACACGTTTGCTATGTCTTTCTTAAATCCAAGGCTGGCTTAGAAGAAAGACACAGGTTTAAAAATACATCTTGGCATCCCATAAATAGCGGCCGAATAATCTCACAGGCTTGATATTTTCACAACGATTATTTCAGCCCAAACATGCTGCGTGTGTTGTGGAGAATGTCTGCCTGCTCTCTCTGTGGAAGCGTGGTTGTGGGTCACAATGAGGGGACTGTTGTGTTTGTCTTTAAAGAGTCTGGAGTCATAGACCTACTTTTATAAATAATTCATAAATCCCAACAAGCTATAAGTAATAAGTTCCATTTGGCTAGAGACTAAGAGATGAGCAAAATTGAAAAGGTGCCGTGACTGTTGATGTCGCGAAAGTCTCGCTGTCAGGGCCCCCTTGCTGCTGTGTGTTTTCTTCCTTGACAAATTGGGGGTTCATGGAGACACTCTGGGAGGAGAAGAGGGTTTTTTTTTTTTTGCATGAACTAGAATACAAACACCACCCAACGCTGCATCTCATTCCTCCTTGTGAGACACAAAACGATTGAGTTTGGGGAGTTTTTCTGGAGCTCGAGTGCCAAGACCCTGGAAGAGTGGGGAGAGAAAAGGCTTCTAACAGATCTGGTTTTTCTTCGAATGATCGCGAGCATTCACGGCTGTCATGGTTGGTATAAAAAATGGCTTATTAGGCTACCTATGTCAAGTTTGCCTCCTTTTATTATCCGTCACGCCACTTGAGTGATGGGATTTGCCTGTCAATAACAATGATATGCAGAGCATAAGTTATAATCACCCGCAAATCACTGGCTATCGGGACTTGATAGCATCTTCCAGAGACGGAAGCTGCTAGCTGCCCGTTGCCCCGCGTGATGGTGGGCGGCAGCTCCCGTGTACGATATTACTAGGATTTCAAATGAAGAGAACTGAACTGGCTTTTGTGAATTATTAACATGGCGCTGGCCTGTCTAGGACCATTTCGTATGGAGGCACGTTCTCTGAAATGGTAGCCAAGGCCCCGCCAGCTGGTGCCCCCTCTTTACCTTCATTGCTGGCCATTCTGCCAAGGAAATGAATGCTCAGTGACATGCGACAGTTCAGATGTGTGGTGATGGTCACATCAGACCAAGACAAAAGGTTCTGTGTCCTACAGATTGCCCAAAACGTGACTCCACAATGTCTTCTTGGTTGAAACTCTGTTCCAGAATTGTGTCATTGATTTGAAACACGAGGGGCCACGGATGGTGCTAGAAATAAGCAAACAGAAAACTCTGTGGTTTCAGATGAACGGAAGGAGGGGGCCATCCATCCACACACACAGTGAGAACTCTGGGCAGCTGGGGCCTCCTGACCCCGTCGTGGGCATCCAGCTCCTGCCTGCCTTGGCTTTGCCTGGGGGAGCCGGGGGCACGGCGCACTCGTGGGAGACTCTCCTTTGTCGGGGTGTGTGGTTCTGGCGGTGAGTGAGTGAGGCCCGCCTGCCCAGAGAAGCGCCTGCCCGCGTGTTTGGACCGCTGGGCACCATGGCAGGCAAAAGAGGGAGGTTGCCTTGCAAGCTGACAACATCAGACAATCTCAGAGGAAACCAAAGTTATTTCCCCTGGATTGCATTATCTTTTATTTCACGACAGATCAATCTTGTTAGGGTAGGTGACAGCACAGCTGCTACTGCTGGGCCTTTCTTCGCTGTGTCCGTGGTGTGTGCACGTGGCAACGCGTTTCTCCCCTGCTCCTGTGCCTTTTTAGAGCTTGTTTTATTTCTCCCATCTGCAAAGGCCGCTTGCTGTGGTGGTGAGACCACAGGGCACGAGGACCGTCAAGGACTAGTGGACCCGCAGCTGGGCCTTCTGCATATCCGAGTTCCAGGACCGTGGGGCCACGTTTTCAGGGAGCCTTAATTGACCCACGTTCTCCGTTGTCCGCAGAGCTCATGTGCCACTGGATGGCTCTCAGCGATGCCAAAGTGCCAGAGAGCTGCTCTTCACAACATCAAATGCAGTTGAAAATGCTGTGTGTGCACATGTGTCTGGAATCTTGAGTTTTAGAGCACTTTTATATCCATCGTTTAATAACGAAGTCAGGACCACACACACACACACACATATACACACACGTGGAGGCCTTTTGAATACTCATCCATAGGCTCAACCTTGATTCTGAAATCGAACAGAACCCGAGTGAGTGGCTTGGAAATCAGAGCGATGCCAGTCAGGAGGGTGTTCGAAAGTGTAAGTGGGCACAGTATAAAGACTTCACCATTGACTTAATTCTGTGCTCTGTGCTGTGAACTGAAGTCCCTGATAGACTCTGAGCCCGAGGAGGCATAGCCTTTCCTCCCGCTCAGTTCTCGCCTGGAGCTGGGGTCTTGCTATTAAAGAGATTTTTCTTTCAGCTCAAGTAATTGTTGATAGCTCGCAAACATAGTGTACTTGTTTATTTTGCAGCCAGTAAATGTGTGCCAGGCACTTTCTAGGGCTTGAGGATACAGGGACGGACGAGACAGCAAGGGGTCTGTGCTCATGGAATGTATGGTCTAGCTTGGGGGACCCTGGTGCTAAGCTTGCCAATAAACCATCAAGGCAAATTCTAAGGGACGTGTGCAGTGAAGAAAATGTCACAGGATGGTGTGCTAGTGGCCATTTTAGATGGGATGGAGAGAGGATGCCAGAAGGACCAGCTATTGGGGGATGCAGAGGACCCCAACAGGCAGGAACACCCCAGTATTCCAGGATCAGAAGGGACCTGGTGTGGTGGGAGCTCACAAGTGAGGGAGAGCATTGTGTGAAATGAAGAAATGAGAAGAGTGTAGTCTGGAGATTGGAGGAAGGAAATAGGCAGTGGGTTTTAAGCAAAAGAGTGGCGTGGTCTGTTTACAAGAAAAATCACCACTGGTTGCTGTGAAAATGCGTAAGAACAATGTGTGAGAAGTTAAAGACAGGACCAGGGCTGCGTGCTGAGCAGGCTCAGGCTGGGCTGAGATGGGGACCCGCCCCCAGGCCCTAAGCACTCCCCTTAGTGGGTCTCTGCAGCCCCATTCCTGGCCAGCTTGCCTCCACCGAGTGTCGCACTTTCTGGTGTGTTGTGCCCATAACTTACGCCTCCTCTCCTTAAGGCTGGCAAATTGTGCTCATCAAGGGCATCATTAAAATGCTCCTATGCTTGTCTTTAGATTTTAGAAAGCCACTTCTCTCCAATATACATATACATGTGTATCATATGTATTACGTATTGGTATATACATTAAATGCTCAGGAAACCTCAGTTTGGCTCCCACCAGGGTGGGCCAGTTGCTTTGTCCTGTAGCCTCAGTTTTCCCATCTGTAAAATGAGAGCGTTGGGGAGATTCCTGACCCAACTTGGCATCCTGCTGATGCTCTATCTTGACAAGTTTTAATTGGATTTGAGTTAATAGAGTCCAGAAATATCCTGTACGACAAGTTACGACCATTCTCTAAAGAACTTGGGTGAAAGCAGAGGCCTCCCTCGTGGCTGGGGAATTAAGGTTAAAAGAATTGTGGTTTCAGAAGTGTAACATCAACTCCGGAATTCACAACGGATGGCATTGCTTTTACTGATTTGAAGAGAACAATAAATCATAGATTGGTTTCTGGCAGCCCAGCCAAGCCTGGTAATCATTGGGGTGGGCTTGTGGTGACAGGGACCACTGCCATTTATAATGTGTTTGACTTGAGCTCTTTTGCATATTTCAAACTGTTGGTCAAATGGCTGAGGCTGGATCTTAGATTTTCCCAACCATTTCAGAAAAATCCATCTATTATAAAGCTCTGACCCCTTTAGTCATGAATTATGGTTCCCTTGGTAATGTTATACATTATGAAATATTGTTTTCTTTATGAGTGTGGGATTTGGGTGAATAAATTAAATCTGTTGTTACCATTTCCAGTTAAAAATTCCAAGTTGTCATATGATGTTAACTAGCGAGTGAGAAAAATGCATTAACATTTTTATGGCGGAAAGTGGCTGGTTCCCTGGTCACACTTCCCATATGCTGATATCTACTATGTATGTATATTATTCCCCATTCTGTCCAGAATCAGTAGAATATTCTGAGTTATGTAGGAAATGCATCCATCTTTCCATCACAAACTGAACAAAGTTACCAATTAATTACACATAGATTCATTGTGTGTGTGTGTGTGTGTGTGTGTGTGTGGTATATGAGGAAAAGGATAACCATATTTAAATAATCACATTCTCTGAGATGCGTCATGGTGTTCTGTGTGGGCTCCGTAGGGTGGCCTGCTCCCTGCCAGGTGACCTTGGAATAGGTTTGTCTTCGTAGCAGATTCATCCTGTGCCCATTCCCATCCCAGGGCATGAGTTTGGGGTGAGGTTTTAGAGCCTCTCCTCCCAGTAACCTGTGTTTCAAAATTGCCAGATCAGTAAAGGGAAACTTCTAGATTCTTCTATTGAGGTGGTTTCTAGTATGTTTTAATTTTTATTTTACCAATAAGGGAAATTGTAATAATAATTATGCCACATTTGTGGACCTCCTATTGTCCAGCCATTGGAACAGGTACTTTGCATACATTTTCTCATAGGATCTGCCCCCCTTTCAATTTGATGAAGTAGGTATAAAAATCCCACTTTACAGAGGAGAAGACTGAGGCACAGAGTAAAATCGACCTAGTGACCATTATATAACTTTTTTTTTTTTTTAAATTGAGAGGCTTTATTCTACGAAACAGTCCCAGGCTTTCAGAAACATTGTGAAGATAGTTCAGAGAACTCCCAGATACCCCGCACTCTGTTTCCCCTATTTTTAATGGCTTACATTAGTATGGTACATTTGTTGGAATTAATGACCCAATATTGATCCATTATTATTCACTGAAATCCATAGCTTCTTCAGATTCCCTTAGTTTTTACCTAATGTCCTTTCTTTATTCTGGGATCCCATCCAAGAAACCGCATTACACTTGGTTGTCATGTCTCTTTAGGCTCATCTTGGCTGTGACAGTTTCTAAGACTTCCCTTGTTTCTGATGACCTTGACGGCTTTGAGGAGTACTGGTATTTGGAGGAATATATTGTAGGATGCCCCTCTCTTGGAATGTGTCTGATGTTTTTCTCATGATTAGACTGAGGTTGTGGATTTTGGGAAGATCACAGAGGTAGAGTGCCATTTGCGTCCCATCGTATAAAAGGCACCTGCCATCAACATGATCTATGACTAATGAGGTTGATCTTTATCACTTGGCTGAAGAAGCGTTTGTCAGGTGTCTCCTCTGTGAGGTTACTTTCCCTCCTCCTTTCCATAGTGTACTCTGGAGGGAAATCTATGCATAACCCACTCTTAGGCTCCATCTCATTGAGGGGAGAGAAGTTATATAAATTATTCTTTTGCATAGGAGATTTGGCTCTTAGCCCTCATTTATTAATTTATTTCAGTCATTTATTTAGATCGATATGGAGTCACGCATATTTATTTTCTACCTTGGGTTATAATGTAGGACAGCTTTATTTAATTTCTTGATTTGGTCACTGGGAGCCTTTTCAGTTGGCTTCTGGTGCCCCTTTTACATATCCCTTTCAATTTCTGGTTGAGCATTTGTGCAGTATTTTCTGATACTACAAGATGTACCAGGCTCATGTTGTGTATTTCCCACTCTTGTCCTAGATTCAGCCATTCCTTTAAGACGATGGAGAATGATATTAGAAACCAAGATCTGGGAGCTAGGTGTGCTTATCGCTACTGGAGTGTCAGTTTTTTGGGACCTCTCAGCTGACAGAGCAAAGAAATATAAGTGTGCATACTAACCTACATATATATGCATATCTATTTCTATATGTAACCAGGTGTATCTGTGTTAAGCCTGCATTCTTCCTAAAGTCTCTAACTCGAGTCCAGTACAACATGAATCATCCTAGCCTCCTCCTTTTGTTTATCTGTACATTCCCACTCCCAAGGTGAGACACCTGAGCCAAGATTTTGAACTCAGGTAGTTTGACTACTGGTCCTGCAATATGCTGTCCTGATTTTTCGCAGTAACATGCTGTCCACAGGCTTTTGAATACCTCTGGGGGGACATAGTCACCAATCCTTGACCCTTCTCAAGGCCCAACATGATGGCCCATTTGCAGAGGGGTGAGATTATTGAGCACATGTTTTAGTTTGGGCCGTTATAACAAAATGCTATAAACTCTGGGGGCTGAGCAACAAACATTATTTCTCATGCTTCTGGAGGCTATTAGTCGTAATCAAGATGCTGGCAGATTCTGTGTCTACTGAGAACCCCCTTCCTGTTCATAGATGGCCATCGTCTTGTCATGTCCTCACATGGCAGAAGCAGAGAAGGAGGTCTCCATAGTCCCTTTAATAAGGGTACTAATCCCATTCATGAGGGCTCTGTTCTCATGATCTAAGCATCTCCCAAAAGTCCCATCCCCTGAAACCATCACACTGAGGTTAGGATTTCAACATCTGCATTTGGGAAGGGGACACACACATTCAGCCCATCACTGTGCCTCTCTGCTTCCACAGCAGACCCAGGCTTGCTGTCATGACTTCTCAGCCAGTTCTAGTTCTGCAAGCTTCTAAGTGGGTTTGTCCTTTCTAGAGTGGAGGTTGATTGAATAGTACATTGTTTCTGAGCTAAGACATTTGTACTTTCTCCCATAACCTGGGCAGACCAGGGATGAAACAACTGGTCTGTTTATAATATTCCAGCTGTTGAATGCTTAAACTCCCCTGTACCTTCCTTAGATTGATTGCTGACTACTGGGTCCCAAGATAGACCAATCCTTTAAATTGCTGGGTTTGTCCTGGGGACAGATTTGAGGCTGTGTTTTCTGCTTGGGCAGGAGGGTACATAAGAGGTTGAGCCTGTTTATATGTTTGGGTTGTCCCCACCTGTCAATTTCCCCCAGCTTCCTCTCTCTGATGCCCCTTCCCAGGTACCTGGGCCAGTGCACTGTTCCCTGCAGCCAGAGGAAATGTTCTAACTTGGAGGTTTGCCTGTGACAGCTACCTTCAGCAGCAGGCCGATGGGGGTGCCTGTGGAGACACCTGGTGACCATTGGCGAATGCCCTCTGCTACCTCTGGTGCACTGGTCCCCTCTAGCCCAGCAGTCAGGGAGTGGGACTTCTTGAATCCCACGATGTCATTCTAGTTGTTTTTGGAACCTGTCTTGCTGGAAACCATGGAACAGACAAACAGTTGTAGTTGATTTATTCATAGATTTTTGTTCATAGCTGAAGCAATCTTTTGGGAAGCAGTTTGTGAGATGATAGAAGTATGTTCTTTATACTTGACGGTGTATTTGGTGACATGTTCCTAGGCTGATGGCTGGATGATTGGGCACTAATTTGACAATCAGCTTTCTTCTAGGGGACACCAAGCCAGACCTCCTTGAGCCGTGGCCACCCTCATTTCTGGCAACCCTCCCCCATCTTGTCCCATTCATCCCCATAAGCCTCTACCAGATTGATCCCTAATGTTCAAAATGCACATCCACACCTCTGTGCCTTTGGATCTGTTGATTGTTCTATTTGGAACGTTCTCTCCTCTTTTCAGCAGGCCTTGTCTCGTTCTGCTCCCTACCTTTGGAAAACTACCCAGGTTCTGCCACAATGGTGGCTGGACCAGGGGCAGGTGCTGTGGGTGTTCAGCCTGACGCTGATGCCTCCAGTGTATGTGTGAGCAGTGGACTCTCCTTTTCACATGGTCCTCTAATGTCTTGTTAACACAATATTCACAACCATTGTGACATTTTACCTAGAAATCATTGAGAATGTGCCACCCACTTCCCCTCCTAGATTTGCCCCTGCTTCTGCTTACTCTTCAAAATTCGGCCTAAATCCTTTCTGCTAGGTTATCCCAACTCACACCCACCCCTTTGAGTGGGGAGTTCTCCTTCCACTCTGGAACTTCCCATTGTCCCCTCATGCCTCTGTCAGCACTCCCTCACATTGTTGTAATGATCTGTTTAGCATCTGTCTTCCCACACTGGATTGAGCTCCTAGAGAGAAAGGAGCAAGTCTTTTATTTTGAATCCCTAGCACACAGTAAGTGCTCAATAGATGTTTGACAAAAGAAAGTGGAATGAAATAACAAGGCTCAGAGGAATTGGCATTTTGTGTGTGGCTGGTGTGTGTGTGTGTGTGTGTGTGTGTGTGTGTGTGTGTAGGTACACACTTCTTTTATGTGTGGCAATCTAGGTTCTTTAATAAAGTTAGGACAGAATTCTCACAGTATCATGGGTGGTCATATTGACAGCCAAGCCAAGTCTTTTCCTACCCTTGAGTCCAAAAAGTTTCTTCTTTTTTAAGGTTTTATTTATTTATTTGGGGAGAGGCAGAGGGAGAAAGAAATTCAAGCGCGCTCTGTGCTGAGTGCAGAGCCCAGCATGGGGCTGAATCCCATAACCCTAAGATCACGACCTGAGCTGAAACCAAGAGTCGAACTCTTAACCAGCTATGCCACCCAGTCCCCCCAAAAGCTTTTTCTTTTCTGTTCTTCCACCACTGTTGTTTTTTTTTTTTTTTGAGGGGACAGTATGTGGACTTAGGATGAATCAGCAAATATTTATGTCCTCAAGTTTGTGCAAGGTATGAGAAGCAGCATGGGATATGTAGTGGACATTCCACTACCTTCTAAGAGCTGACAGCTTCACTGGAGACCCAAGGCTAGTCAGTCTGTGGACTAGTAGGTGACGTCCTTTCCCAATGCAGGAGGAAGTCACGGAGGACGGGGTCCCTAGGAAAGGGGAAGCAGCTGAAAGAGTGGAGCTGGAGAGTTTTGAAGGAAGCAGAAGATCTGAGTGGGCAGGACCAGGGCAGGTGTATGGGCGGGTGGGATCCAGGAGGACAGTGTGCGTGGAGGTGGAGACAAAGACAAGTATGGTGTTGTGTTTATGGGATGTTGAGGGGGCAGTGAAAATGACAGCTCTGGGCGGGGCCAGTTATGGAGCCTTCACAATCTGTTGATTGTCAAAACCCTCTTTGTCTTCTCGTGCTCCCCAGCACTCCCGTATGACTGGAAAGATTTTATCTACCAAATGGATAGTATTAGTTACTGACTTTTCCCATGTTTTATTACTCATTTTATTATTTCTTTTGCTACTCAAGAGTGACCCATCAGCCAATGACCATTCCTGATCAGCACAGTGAATGT
This sequence comes from Ursus americanus, assembly GCF_024610735.1. Lineage (NCBI taxonomy): Eukaryota > Metazoa > Chordata > Mammalia > Carnivora > Ursidae > Ursus > Ursus americanus. The sequence continues at coordinate 14,474,939 of NC_142132.1, forward strand.
TATGTCCCTGAGTTGATAAAATTCCAGTCCATAAAAAACTGGCTTGGTATTTTAGGTAGCTTGAGCAACGGTTTTAAAATCCATGCAACAAAGGTGAGAATTATTCTAGGAAGCCTGAGAAAACCATTGTAGCTTTTTGAGCAGAGAAATAGAAGGTACTAGGCACACGATCCCATCTGTGCTGGGTGTTGGACAGCAGAGGATAAAGATGGCCTCTCCCTACTTAGCTTGTGCCAGGCACATTCATGAACTCATTTCTTCCCCAGAATACCCCTAAAAGGTTCACACACTCATTTATCACCATTTTTAATCCCCATTTCTCAGGTGCTAAAATAGATTCAGAAAGCCTAAGTGATTTTACTTTGTGGAAGGTCTCCCAGCTAGAGAAGGACCGCGTCTGAGTTCAGACACAGGCAACTGGACTTGGTCTGAATTCTCAATGACCACATCATACATCCTGGAGGGACAGGGAGACTATGTTGGGCTTGCTAGTGGATCAGGGCAGACAGCGCCATTGTCACGTGAGAGGGCCCAGCCAAACCCCAGAGAAATGAAAGCAGGTATCCAACAAGAAGACTCATGCACCCCAGTCTTCATAGCAGCTTTAGTCAGATAGCCAAATACTGAAGAGAGCCCAGGTGGGCATCAATAGGAGAAAGGACGGTTAGTATACCCACAGAATGGAACACCCCTCAAATTAGAAAGGAGCAAAATCTGGATTCACACAACATGCAAGAATCTCAGAAATATTGGGCTGAGGGAAAGAAACCCTTCACAAAAGAGGTCACTGTGTGTGATTCCATTTACATGAAAATTTTAAAACTAATCTGTGATGGACAAAATTCAGAATATTGGTTGCCTCTGGGGGAACGGGAGTGAGGACTTACTTGGAAGACTCAGGAAGGCACTCCCTGGGCTGATGGTAAGACTCTCTCTTGATGGAGGTTTGGCCAATGCAGTTGTGTGCTTTTGCCCAAACTCAGAGAACGTACTCGTAAGATTTGTGCATTTCGCTGTATGTCAGTTTTACCTTAAAAGGAGAAGACTGAAGGCAGATATTAAACCCCAGTTAATGATGTGCACACTGAAGTATTTGGAGGCAACTGCCCTGATGTCTGCAATTTATTTGAAATGCATCTAAAAAACCAAAAAGATGTATTGATGGATGGATAGAGGAATGGATAGATGGATAAATCTGTGATAAAGCAAGTAGAGAACAATGTTAATCGAGTTCATGTCAGTGGTAGGCATATGGGTTTTCATTGTAAATTCTTTCAACTTTGTGGTATGTTTGAAAACTTCATAATAAAATGTTGAGAGAAGGAAAGAGAGACCCCAGTTGGGATCCTTCCTACATAGAGAACATGTGGCCTCATTAGTCACAAATGCAGAGGCCAGTCAGGGGTTGGACCACCCCAGAGGAGGAGGAGGGCCTGGGGTCCGGCTGCAGGGCTCCAGGTGAGAGATGGGCGGAGAACAGCCCCCAAACACGCTCCTAGTTTCCTGGGGCTGCTGTAGCAAATTGCCACTAACACACATTGGTGGCTTAACACAATAGAAATTTGTTCTGTCAGGGTTTTGGAGGCGAGGAGTGCGAAGTCAAGGTATCAGTGGGGCCTTTTCTCTATGAAGACTTGAGGAGAGGATCCTTCCTTGCTTCTTCCAGCTTCTGGAGGCCTCAGCAATCCTTGGCTTTTTCCCTTGTAGCTGTGTTGCTCTGATCCCGCCCTTCAAGGTCATGGGTCTGATTCTCTGTGTGTGTCTCTAATACGATATGTCTGCAAAGACCCTATTTCCAAAGAAGTTCCCATGATGAAGTTCAGGGTAGACATGCATTTTGGCAGGACATTATTCAATCATGACAGATGACTAAACCACCTGGGGGGCCAAGTGGGGAGAGAACCTTAACGTGGCAGAGAAGAGAGGAAGGGGCTGGAAGGGGGGGGGTTGAATCCGAAGGAGAGTGGAGAAGGAAATCAGATTAACTTTGGCAAGATAAAGAAACAGGTCAAGGGGGAGGGGGAGAGGGAAGTAAGGCAAGTAGGTTTTCCAGGAAAGAGCCAGGCCTCACCATAGGCCTCTCTATCCATTTATCTCCTGAATATCTTAAAGAATTAAAATGTAAATCTCAGAAATTAAATCCATGGGCACAGTGTAAATAGAGGAGGCTTTTGCAGAACAGACAAAGCTGTTCTTTTTCCTTGTTAAACAGCCATGGTGGGAGCCCAGGACTGTATGCACAGGTTTTATTTGAGATGGATTAAGGTTCATGATGAGCGAATCTCGGAAGGATTGGAGGTGCTGTTCTCATAAGCCTGCAAAAGTTCAGCTCCTTATCTGAGGCTTATCCAAACCTGACGAAACCTTTTAGGCCCGGGTGGAGGTTAGGGACTTCCAGCAGCTGAAAGTTAATATCCTGCATCAGGAAATCACCTGCATTGTGAGGGGGGAGCAGGAGAGAGGCCTATAAATTAACGCGCTCTTGGAATAGAGGCCTGCTGTGGTTTGGGGCTGCCTGAGCTTGGACCACCCACTCTCTTTGGTGGGCGGATTATAAGTTCAACCCGTGAGCCTTTTGGAGAAGGAGGTGATGCTTATTAGTTCTTGAGATCCTTTACAACGTTCAGTTCTCACATCAGCTCTTGTGATGTCCCCTCAGCACTCCGCTGGTCCCCCCCCCTCAGTATTTCCCCGTCACCTTGCTCAGTCACCTCCTGAAGCCTCGATCTGGGTTCTTGGGCCCATCATCTGAGCTCACTCTTGCCCCAGAATATTCCTTCTGTAGCTGCTACTCTTTGTTCGACAATCGCTTCTCACAGATGCCTTCCCTGGCCACCCTCGCTGAAGATTTACCCCCCATTTCCTCATTTAATTTCTTTATAGCACTCGTACAAAATGGGTAGTGGGTTGAATAGTGTGTCCCCGAAATTCATGTCTACCTGGAACTGCAAAATGTGACCTCATTTGGAACCAGGGTTTGTTAAAGACCTTGAGATAAAATCATCCTGGATTTCGGGCGGGTCCTAAATTCAATGACTACTTGTCCTTATAAGAGGAAGAGAGAACACAGAGAGAAGGGCACGTAAAGCCAGAGGCAGCAATTGGAACACACCTGGCACCAACCAAGGAACGCCAAGAGCCACCTGAACCTGGAAGAGGCAAGGGAGGCCTCTTCCCTAAAACCCTCAGAGGGAACATGGGCCTACCGACACCCTAATTTTGGCCTTCTGGCCTCCAGAATGGTGAGAAAATACGTTTTTGCTATAAGCCACTAAATTTGTGGTAATTTGTTGCAGGGGCCCGAGGAATTGAATACAGCTCTCAATACTGTCTGAAATTACTTTGTTCTTTTTTTTTTTTTTTTCATCTTCTTCTTACTTATTCCTTGCCTGTTTCTCCAGCTAGAATATAAACTACATGAGAGCAAGGGCTTTCCTGTGTTATGCAGCCCTCCATCCCTGGGTCAAACATAGTGCCAGGCCCATCGATAAGTCCTCAGTGAGTGTTTTTTAAATTAATGAACTCTATGAGATCCAAATTTTGTCCCCATCTCTGATTGATGAAGTTGATACCCAGGAGGCTTATTAACTTGCCCCACATCACATATTTGGAAGAGTCAGGGTTCAAACTCAGGCTTTCTGGTCCTCTAGGTCAGGTTTATTTTTACCATATCACAGAAGATTTGTTGTTATTTTAAAAAGACTGTCCTTGGTATCTTTACAATTTATTTTGACATGCATCCAAAAAATACAGTTTTTTTTAAAAGATTTTATTTATTTATTTGACAGATATAGAGACAGCCAGGGAGAGAGGGAGCACAAGCAGGGGGGAGTGGGAGAGGAAGAAACAGGCCCACAGTGGAGGAGCCCGATGTGGGGCTCGATCCCATAACACCGGGATCACGCCCTGAGCTGAAGGCAGACGCTTTAACCGCTGTGCCACCCAGGCGCCCCCCCAAAAAATACAGTTTTAAGCCTTACAGAAGTGGAGCTGGAACTTGTCCCAAGGGGCCTGGGGGATTAGCCTGCCCTGGAGGGGAAGGAAGCCCATGCACACACAGAGCTGTGCAGGTGGCTCGGATAGCCACAGAGTGAAGATGAGAGTCTCCCGGGGACAACTGATGAGGAAACTGATGCCATCCACACTCGAATGGGTGATGGAGGAAGGGCTCACTCTCAGCTGAACTGTGACTCTGATGGGTGTCGTTGCTTCCCTTTCTGCCCCCAAGACCTGGATTTGTTGTTTTATTCTCCTGGTCACTCTAGCACATCTCCATCACCCATTAGATTTTATCTGGACCCTGCGGTTTGGCTTTGGGCTTGATCATTTTGTGGGTTTTGTTCCTACTGCATCCCTTGCCACTGGCCCTTGGCTCTCTTCTCTGGTTCTCAGCCTCGACCAGTTGTCCTTTCTAGTTCTTGTGGACCTGTTTTGTACCTGCTTCTTTATTAGTCTGTGTTGGTGCCATCCCCCAGCTTTACTGTCTCTCTCTCTCACACACACACAATTTGAACTTGTTTTTTTTCTTGGCGGAGGTGGGGGGTAAATAATGTACATACTGTCAATTTTTTATTAAAAGAAATATGCTTTGATGTGCTAGCCAAACTGCTCTAGCTTCCTGTGTACCCCAGTTCTGTGTGGCTCAGATTTAGTACCTATGAACAGATGTACAAGTCATTTATTACACTTTTTACCAAAGGGAGTTACTGTTGTCCTTGCTCCAAATTTTTCTTTCCTTTTCTTTTTTTTTTTTGCAAATAAATAAAGCTGGGTTCTTACTTGAGGAAAACAAGATGGTGTAGAGTACACGACTTCTAATATCCCCTCCTAGGGTATGCCTTAGTCACATGAGGATGAATCTGGCTCTCAGGAAAACCTAAAGGTCACCCAGAGTCCCTTTGGCTAAATAAGCAAGCAAATCGTCAGGCGTGGCACTGCCAGTCCGGGGTGGAAATAGGATGTGGTGTTAAGGTGAGCAGAATGGTTTCCCACCCCCCCCCACCAGCCTACAAGCTTCTTGTGGGTGGGACCCAACTTAGTCATCTTTTATCACTGGCACCGGGAACACAGTAGGTATTTAATAGATGTTCGAATGAATTTGTAGGTGGCCGGGTGGATGATGTACAGCCTTAGAGTGAAGGCGGTCCTGAAAAAGGACTTGCTATGGAATTTTAAAAAATGATTACCTATGCGGCCCCTGGGAAGGTATATGTCAGCATTGTGTTCTGTTTAAGGAGGCCCCTGGCTGTGTGATCACAGCTTATGTGTTTGAGTGGGTCAACAGTATATTAAATCCTTGTCTTTTCCTTTGTTTTCCATAGCCACTAAAGTGTGGTTGTTTTAACACATCTGAAAAAAAGTATAGATACAAAGTAGAAAAATTGATGTCATGATGTTCATGTCATGTCTCTGGCATTCAGAGGGCATGGGGACTTTTTTGGGCACCGTACCTGATTACTAGGTGATGTTGGGCAAGTCAGTTTTGATGCTTGAATTTTCTCATCTGTACCATGAGGAGGTTTGACATCATCTTGAGGACTCGTCCTGTATAGTCTATTATTCTGTGAAATGGTGAATTCCAGCCACGTCTGCTTTGACTCAAAGCTGTTTTACCTTTGCCTTTCCCCCAGTGTGTATCTTTCCCTCTTATTTAGAGTTGAAGCCTGTCCTCAGTCACTGCATCCCCCATGACATAGTTAGCTGAGATGGCACGTGTGATTAAATGCACTCGGGACGAAGTGTTAGTCATCCTGAGACTGCCTTGGTTTTTGGAACAGCTCAAGACTGTAATTTCTGTCACTTGCTTCTTGTTTGAAGTAGTGATATGTGGATTTCTGAAAAGCCAGTCTGAATTTTGGGGAGATTTTGAAGGCTTACTCGGAAAGTTTCTAAGTGTGCAGTTCCCTGCCCTTCTTTGTGTCTGGCACGGATCCCCAGTGGAGATTGGCTTGGCTGCAGTGCACCTCTTTTTCAGAAACTGTAATGCCTGCCTCTTTGTCTCCAACCCCCCCCCCCCCCCGATTCTGTTAGCCTTTAAAGATAAGTGTGGTAGGCAGAATAAGGGCCCACCAAAGGTGTATGTATCCTAATCCCTGAAACTTGCAAATATGTTCGTTGCATGGGAAGAAGGATTTTGCAGATGTGAGTTAATTAAGGATCTTGATTTGAGGAGATTGTCCTGAATCATCTGGGCAATCACAGAGGTCCCTTGAAGGGAAAGGCAAAGGGTCAAAGAGAGAGAAGTAGACACAATGACAGAAGAAGATGCAAGGAGAAAGAGAGTGAGCTTTGAAGATGCTGTGCTGCTGGCCTTGAAGATCCAGCCAAGGGCCACAAACCAAGGAATGAAGGTGACCTCTAGAAACTGGGAAAGGATTCTCTCCTAGAAAATCTAGAAAGAACACAGCCCTGCTGACACTTTGATTTTATGACTTCTGAGCTCTAAAACTATAAGATGATAAATTTGTGTTGTTTTAAACTAGTAAGCATGGTAATTTGTTACAGCACCAATAAGAAACTCATACAGATAGGGATGCCTTTACTATTAGATTAAAAATACTAAGAGAATGAAGGCTCCTGGGGCAAGATGATTACATATTCATTCATCCATTTAATGTTATGGAGGATCTGTTATGTGCCAGGCACTGTGTGATTTACAAAGTGGGTGTGTTGTATTAAAAAAAAAATCAAATACTGATCTAGGAGTTTACAAGTAAGATAAAAACAAGTGTAAGATAAATACCAGAAGGCTGAAAATGGTCTGTATGAATGGTGAGTAGGCCAACCAAGCAGCTGCTTAGGGTACCTGTCTATGGGGAGGGTTGCTAACCGTCATCGAATATGGCTTAGAAAAGACTGTATGGACTCTTTGGAAAAGAGTATGGATATGTATGGGGAAAATTGATTAGTAGTTGGGGAAAAGAACTGGAACCCCAAGGAACCCTCTTTTTTGGTGAGACTTGGGTTTCCCTGAATAGAGTTTGCAAGTTGGGGTCTGAGCTGAATTGCTGGGAACCAAGGAGAGGAATCTCAGGGCCTCATGGATGTGCCCCTCACATAGCAGTCAGTCTGCTCTCTTGCAAGCATGCTAAGCAACTGTTTAAAGCCTGTCAGTTTGGAGAGTACAAAATTAACAGTCTGCCTGGCACACCACATATCTCAGTCTGACTGTGAAAGTATAACAAAAAAAGGTAGAACAGAATCAATAGGGCAATTTAAAGTAAGAAAGAGTTCTTCCAGAATACACTCAAGAATGTTCCATGGGGGAGGTGTTTTCTTTTTCTTTTTTTTTAAAGATTTTATTTATTTATTTGACAGAGACAGAGACAGCCAGCGAGAGAGGGAACACAAGCAGGCGGAGTGGGAGAGGAAGAAGCAGGCTCCTAGCAGAGGAGCCTGATGTGGGGCTCGATCCCATAACACTGGGATCATGCCCTGAGCCGAAGGCAGACGCCTAACCTCTGTGCCACCCAGGCGTCCTATGGGGGAGGTGTTTTCTAAACTTGGCCATGAAGGAAAAGAAAATATTATTTCATTCTAAGAGTTGACAAACTATGGACCGAAGACTGGCCGCCTATTTTCGTAAATAAAGTTATATGGGAACACAGCCACGCCCATTCAGTTAAACATTGTTTATGGCTGCCTTTATACCACAATGGCAGCGTTGAATGGTTTCCACAAAGACCGCGTGCACTGCGAGCTGGAAACGTTTGTTTTCTGGCCCCTTACAGACAGCGTTTGCTGACCCCTGCTTTTCTACATCTCCATAGCAGGTATTTGGTCAGAAGCCACAGTGAATAAGAAGTTTCAAAAATGGTTCTCAGGCTGGTTAGGGAATTAAGATGAAGATATTGATAGAGTGAGGAAATGAGACTACCCTGGCTCAGAGTTGTTCCTAAATGTCCAAATATCTTCTTAATTGGGTCATGTAGAAAACAATTATTTTTTTAAAGATTTTATTTATTTACTTGACAGAGAGAGTGTGTGCAGGAGTGGGGGAGGGGTACAAAGGGAGAGGGAGAAGCAGAACCCCCGCTGAGCAGAGAGCCCAATGTGGGGGCTCCATCTCAGGACCCTGGGATCATGACCTGAGCTGAAGGCAGACACTTAACTGACTGAGCCACTTAGGTCTCCCGCAAACAATTATTGATACCCTCCTATGCGTGAATCAGTAAGCTACAGATTGATCCTGAAAGGAAAAGAAAGAAAGAAAGAAAGAAAGAAAGAAAGAAAGAAAGAAAGAAAGAAAGAGGGAAAGGGGGAAAGAAAGAAGGAAAGGGGAAGGAAGGAATGAAGGAAGGAAGGAAGGCTGGTCCTCTGTGGTTGTGTTTCTATTCTAACTGTTGAGCGTTGGTAATCCATGGCTACAAGGTAATTCTGTATCAACCAGAATACTTCATTATTCAGAACTCCAGTCCTTGATCCAGCTAAATATTGTGTACTTATCAGATATCCACAGAGCTATACCAGAAATTTTAATTAACCTTTCAAACTCCCTTTCAATTTCCTTAAGATAAATTAGAGAACCTAGTGTCTACCGGGTTCATCCACAGAGAGGGGTAGTTTAACATTGACCTGGAAAGGTGAGCTGGGTCACGAATGAGTCATTGGAAATAGCTTTGTTTTCTTGACTTTCTGGTGGGAAAGAATTCATGTGGTTATTTTTAGGTATTCTATTCTCATTTATCAGTCAACTTTGGCAACATCGATTTACCTAACAGACCCAACTTGTAAATAGTAAAACAAATTCATGGGAATATTTAGAAAGCACTTTCTGCATATACAGCAGGTTGAGGGAGAGCAAATTATTAGTAACTCGCTGGCTGTTCTAAGGCTCTTCATTTGAGGCTTTGTAACGAGCTTGCTTTTTATAGATTGTTGACTCTGGTTGGCTTTGGGACAAGACTGGCACAGATAAATGGAGTGGGGGGGGGGAAGGACCATCTGGAAGCAGGTCGAAATGCAAGAGTACCCCACCCGGGGTTGACTTAGAGACTGTTTGCTCTCCTTTGCCTGTCTGCTCAGGTAGCAGAGCACAAAATCTTCTCAACAAAAGCAGGATTTGTGTCTCTCAGGAGACCAGTCCTTCTCTGCTGGCCACATCAGAAAATACAAACCAGATATGATTAATGGGGAGGGACTGGTGACATTTCTGTGAACTTGGGGCTTGATGAAACCCTTTATCTTTGAGCCCCCACATGTAGTTTTTGTCACTTCGCCTCCCCAAAGTGTGTTTGGTTTTATTTTCCTTTGAGTGGTAAAGAATATGTTAATAGATTTTTAAGAATCAACTCAAAAAACAAAAACAAAAACAAAAACAAAAAACCCCAAAGTCTTAAAAATCCTTTCTATTTCCTTCCCCTCCCCAAACTTTAATAGCCCCTGGAGTGGGTGTGGAGGTGGCAGGAGTCTTTTGTACTTTCTCAGCCCGCTGTTTGCACAAGTGGCTGTTATGACTGCAGCAACATAATTGCTTTTAAAATGCCTGGATAATAAAAAAAATCTATTTTTATTTTGTAATCTTGACGCTCCTTGGCTCCCATTTTTCTAGGCCACTTTAGTGACTTCTGAAAATTAGCCTGACAAATATGGCTTCCCAGCCTGACCGGGGAATAGCTCTATGTCAGGGGGCAGGGGGGGAGGGGGGCTGTGTGACTGTGTGTGTGGAAGGGAGCTGGGGAGAGACGGAGTGGGTGGAGCTGTAAAAAGGGTTATATGGATTTGATTCCAAGATGGCAGCTGTTTCTGCCTTCACTTGACCCCTTAAAAGGAAGCCTGGATAGAAAATCCGCTTTTCAGTGCTCCCCTGGGACTGCCTCTATTTCCCCAGGCTCAGTTGAGAATGAAGGGGCAGCGTCTTTTTATTCCTTGTTTGTTTTGGGTGCCTGTAACTCCTTGCTGTGCTGGCCATTCTGGATCTTCAGCACCGCGAGGGCCCAGCCACACTCATGTGGTTTCCTGTGTTTTCCTGAGCCATGTTCCTAAGGGGATGGGCTCAGGCGAAGGCCAGAAGGACAGAGCCTGTCAGCTTTGAGAAAACGGGATTCCCGCTGGGCGAACGTGCAGGAGGCAGCCCCTTCTGACACTCACATTCGGCAGTTTGACTCTGGTTCAGCCTGCAAACAAAGCAAGCTCTGTGTTTGCCGTAGATGATTCATTCACCTTTCACGAGACCATGATGCTGATGTCATGTGGGGTGACCCTTGGCAGTACGGGCTCTCAGGAATAGAACCACCTCACTCGCGTTTTCAAAGGCAAAGCCTAGTGATCGTGCCAGGGCAGGTCATGGAATGGAAGCTCTTGGGCAGGTCTGCCCCTGACATTTGGGGGCCCAGGGCAGGGGGACAGCAGCGGCCGACCCCAACCCCTTTCGTAAGCAGGAGGCCTCAAGATATCCAACCTACAAACCCAAACTCCTGGTCTGTGGTCGGAATGAGGATTTGTGTCCTTTAACATAGATCTTCCTGGTTCAAGGGGACAAGGACTGCGGGTCCCTCTCCAAGCAAGGGCATTTGACATAAGGGCAGGCAAAAAGCCCCAAACCATTAAGAAGTGAAATTACTCCTTAAATCATGGTGAAGAGTGAAAGAAAGAATTCATGTGGACTCCACAGCGTTGGTCCGGGAACACCTAAACTTCTGCTAACGGCAAACTTAACTGATTTGTTCACACGGCCCCGATCACTGAAATACCAGGCCTTTAGTTTTCTTTTAAATGCTTTAGCTCGTGTTAAAAATGTTTTCAGGTATTTGGAGGCCCAAGGAGACAGTCTAGTAAAACCTTGTAATTTCCCCCTGGCCACGTGTAAGTCACCCCTTCTGGTAGGGGGAGAAGGCAGAGCTCACATGCAGTCAAGCCGCAGGGTGCTGCACGGCTTAGAACGTCAGGTTTTCACGACGTGGCTGCTGAAAAGTTTATTGCCTTGTGCCAAATAAAGTCATTCTGATCTCATTTTTGAAAGTTGAATTTAAAACTCAGAATATACTTTCTTTATAATTATGCTTCTTATTTGGCAACATATGGTGAAAATTTATACGGCCTATCAATGTAAAAGAACAGAGCTGAGGCTCCAGGCTTTTATGGTGATTACATCTACCTGTATGGGGGCTTTATGTGCTTACAATTTGAATCATTTATAGATGCACACTCAACAGAGTTCTAGCATAACTAGTACTGTGGGTTTTTTTTGCTGACTAAATGATAGGCAAAGCAATTTTCAACAAATGTCTCCCAGTAGGCTGTCATCATAGAAGCCTTGTAATATTGCTTTTTAACCTTAGTGCTGGCAGCTCTCCAGAAACTACTGCATTGATACCAAACTGCCTGGCACCAGGCAGTTGCCCTTTTCTCCATGGGAACCCGGTGAACTCTCGAGTAGGTGCCGGCTTCCCCCCTCGAGCTCCCTTGTTTTTATTTCAAGGAGATCTTTTTACCTGTTCTTGTTCAGCTGTAGGTAGCCAGGCACGCTGGAAGTTTAAAAATATAGCAAAACAATTTTCTGCATTGTGTTATTATGCCTTTAATGCGTTCAATTAACATTCAGGGCTTTGTCACCAAATAAATGATGCACATCGGTGGCACAAAGGGGAAGGAAAGGAAAGGCTTTGTGCTTTTTTTTCTTTTCCTCGGGCAAAGTCAGATCCAGCTTCCTTCCTTCTCTCCCCCCGCCCCTCCCCCTTGCCTTTCTTTCGCTTTCGGAGCCTCTTGTACATGGCTTTTGGGGATTGGTGGATCACAGTTCTGTCTGGGGAAGGACGGAATGAAACACATGTCCTGTCCGTGCCCTGCAGGGGAGGTCCACAGAGGGTGGGATCCAGGCAGCATCCTGGGAGTCTCTTCAGGAACCTCAGCCCCTGCGCCTGTGTCTTTATGGGCGCTCTGGAAAAGTCTGCGGACCTGGCTTCCTTCTGTCTCCTGTCTCCAGAGCACTGGCTTGGGTGCACCTGGTTTCCTCGGAGCCCCCATTCTTCTTGAACTTCAGCGGGAGGGCACAGTGCTGACCTCTCTTGTCTAGGTCAAGGAAGGACCAGTCTGGTGGCTGCGTTTCGTTCTAGAAGCTTGATTTCAAACACCAGTCAAGTTTTGAGTTCGCCTGCTGTGTCTAAACAGACACCAAGCGCTTCATAGAAAAGCTCAGCTGTCCGACTGAACAAGTGATTCTTTTCTCTTTCGGTAGGAGCGTACTGTTGTGTTCGTGTGCCACATCGGCTCTGGCCTGACTCACGAGTGCTCCCGTCATCTGCGTCCCAGTCGCTGTGCCGTGGTGCCCTCCTCTGAGCACTGGTTCCTCTCTCTGCCTTGCCTGGGGCTCTCATCAAGCTTGAAATTCCTCCCTGGGGGGCATTTGTCTTCTCATAGAGAGCTATGCCCATCTTTACTTTCATCGGGAAAGGAGACCTTAAAAAAACCTCTGGCCTAATGCATTTGCCTTGACCTTCTAAAATGATGAGTGCTATAAATGGAGAAATAGATAACTATTATGTATCTGTGGTTCATAGAAAATTCTGTCTTCGGCTTAGAAAAAAAGCATTGTACTGGATAAAATTGGAAATATAAACTATAATAGAAAATCAAACTCGAAGCGTTGGATAAAATTGTGGAAGTTTCAACCTACTCTTCTTATTTCTGTTGCCTTAGAGATGTTTAATTCAATAAGTATGAATGAATGAATGAATGAATGAACCTATTAATGTAATAATTCTGCTTTGATTGATACTTAAAGAGAATTAAACTAAAGAAACTTAATGTATTTAATTGCAAATGCAAATGTTGCCCCAAAGGGTAAAATAGCTGGAGTTGGGGCTGGAGGAAGAGTGAAGCCAGAGAGAGAGAGAGGTGATGGGTAGGAAGACATATACAGGAGTGCTCCAAAGAGCATGCTGGGAATGAGGGGATGTTATTCCTTTGGTAAACAAGATGTGCTCATCAAGGAAACTCCTAGGAGGAAGTGCTCCTTGACCTATGGTTTGAAGGAACAGAAGCATTGCGGGATAAGACCCAGCCTTTGTGGGGAAAGGACAATTATTTCACCTTTAAGTCAGTAAAGAAGCGGAACCAATGCTCTGGGTGAAGGTGGATTCATTAACTGGCCCGGGGAGCAGACTCGAGTGCATAAAAATGCCCAGTGGCTTGCCCCCCTTCTTTTAAATTGCAGTAACATAAAATTTACCATTTTGATCATTTTTGAGTGTACAATTCAGTGGCACACAATTGAATTCACATTCCTCTTATCCCCCGACCTTGGTGACATCATTCTTCTTTCTGAATCCAGGAATCTGACTCTCCCAGGTAGCGCGTGTAAGTGCAGTCATACACTATTTGTCCTTTTATGTCTGGCACCTTTCACTCTCACCCACCTTTTTGAAGATTGGGTTTTCATTGCCAGGAGACTATGTCGTGGGGGTGATGGTATTTGTTCTTCTGAACCTCAGTTCCCGTGGGGACCTCTGCATATGGCTGGACCCCTAAACTTGAAGGCCTCAGCTTAAATGATGGTGCCTCTAAGAGGTCCCCACCCTGCCCATCCTATCTTAAGAGGTCCCCTTTCCCCTTCTTCTTGGGGCTGATATTCTGCTTCTGGCCCTATTTCTCCTGTCTCAGTGTGTGAGTATATATAAGTTTATGGTTTCTTCCTCATTGGCTAACTGGTCCACTAGATTTTAAGATCTGAGAAGGCTGGGGCATCTACCATCTAGATTTATATCACAGTATAACCCAGTGCTTATCCCCTAGTAAGCGCTCAGGAAATACCTGCAGGGTGGAGGGAGGGATAGAAGAATACATGTCCATCTCTAGCCTTGGCTAAGAACCATGACGAGACCATACATGTGGCCGTGTTTTGAGTGCCTCAGAGACAAACCCTAATTTGCTGCGCCGTTCCTACTGGTCTGCACCGCCGTCATGTAGATTTTCCATGACAAATGTTTCGATTGCAAACCGCTCCTTTCTCATAGCTTCGTAAGGGTTTGGACTGCTTCGCTCTAGTCCCTCCATGGGTGTATGCGCAGAGAAGGTAAACAAGTTTAATAGCAGCCTACATAAAACACAATTAAAAGCTAAAACCCGCTACAGAGAAGGCAATCCCTGCGTTCTTGTGCTAGATAAAATGCCTTATGGATGAGCTCCTTTATTGCATTATCCAAGCCACTAACTCCTAGATTATTATTTTAATTAGGCTTTATTAATATTAAAAACAAGATAGGAGTTTTCAGGCCTGGGGTATTAGCACATGCTCCTTGAATAAGGCTGAAGGCTTAGAGGGCCCTCACTGAGCACCTAGGACAATTTTCTCAGCGTGAAAGGCAGGTGACAACAGGGGGCACCCAGCGTTCTCCAGAGACGCTGGCGGAGCAGACCCTGAAACCCAGGGCTCATGACCCCAAATGGGCATTTTTGAATAAAAAAATAACATGCAAAGACTAAATGTTCACAGAATATTTGCATTCAGGAAGAGTTAAGTCTTTCTCGGAAATACTTGGTGCTTTTATTGACTCACGCAAGTATTGCAGTCATTTTGTTTATACCTTGTTGCCTTTAAAACCCTATCTCCATTTAAATGCAATGCTTTCTTCATTTAAATAGCACAGTTATTTGAACACACCTGTGAAAAACCTCCAGTTACTCTTCTGTTGAGTTTTAACATTAAAGTTCCCTGGAACATTACTGGTTCTTGGGGACAGGACTGAGATGTGACCCTGTGTGAACAGGTCACCTTCCAGGTTTTGGGGTGACAGCTTGCAGGATGTTAGTTTGAGCCTGGCAAACGGAGGAAGCACTTGAAGTTTGCTTAAAAAGCTCACAGGGTCTTGAGGCATGAATTTCAGTTAAAACTGTTCTGTTTCTTTGGGGGAAGAGTCCTGTTCCTTATAAATACTATAAGTACTTTCATTTGCCAGGAAAAATCTCATTTCTTTTATGTTCCGTTCACCTGAAACGCTAGTAGGGGTTTGCTTGCGATTAATTAAGCAGATGATAGATGGCACTTAAAATGAATGTTCAGCATTTTTCCCTGTCTGTATACAGACTCCAGAGATAATTGGATGGGAAACAATATGGTATTTCAATGTGGATTTCTTTAAAAGAGCCTTTCCCCTTTGACTTGTATAGACGAAGAAAGATTGGCCTTTCAGCATCGTGCAATGTCACGGACATCTGTGTAAACCAATCCGTTGTGCCACATGCCCTCATTTTGTGAGGGCACCCGCTCTTTTGGCTGTTGGCAAGCCCTTGCTTAGTGGTGCATCAGTAATTAGGAACTGCCATCACCTTTGCGTGAAGTAATGTGGCTTTTTTATCTTGTCACTTAGTTCCTTTGGGGGTTGTGGGGGAGTCACATTTCATCACTGGTAAAACACAAACCTATTTAGAACATGGCAAGGTGGTCCTGGACTGTTTTAACTCCCTCCCAAGCATCTCTCTTTCTTAGGGACTTGTCCCTGGGACAGTCGTGCCTGCCGCCATCTTGGGTTAGCACAGGAGGCTTTCCATACCTCTGGTGCCATTGTGGGGTCCTGTGCTAAGGGCCTGGTCAAGCCACAGTATGGCTGCTGCTGGCTGGCCCTGTGTTCTGAGGCCCTAGGAACGAATTCCCCGTGGTTCCTCCTCCCTCACCACTCCCACCCCCCAGAACAAAGAATGAGATGGAAGAAAATAAAAAGGATCGGGACTGCAGCTCTCCTGGAGGCGAGGTACGCAGAGTCTATGTCTAGAGATCAGCTAGAGGTCATCCAGTTGTGGGTTTTTTGGGACATTGTCGGGCATTGCGAAGGGCACGATAGCAGATAAAATAATCAGTGGTGCCCAGCCTGTGTCATCCGGCCTCATGTTCCTCAGACCCTTGAGATGAGAACATGTGTGCAAATGATCTCTTAAGAAAGTGCTCCCTAAAGAAACTAGTAAGGGAGAGGGAGTGAGGACAGAGAAATGGAAGAAGCCAATGCAAATTCAGATGAAGGCCTCTTGGAGGAAGACGAAGGTCTCTTGGTGAAAGAGGTATCTCCACCAGGAGGCTGTCTGCTTTGGTCCTGGCTCCAGAGACAAGACGGCCCCAGTTCTCAATGGCCAGGGCTCTGGTTAAACAGCCAGGAATCCGGGATGACTGATGCGGCTCATTTTCCCTGAGCCTCCTGCTCTGAGAACTCAATCCAGCCTCACGTCAGGGTAGGGAAGATACACTGAGAGCGCCTCATGTCTCTGCTGTGACCTCTGAGGATACATTTCAATTAGAGCTGGAGCAGCCGGCCAGGGAGCCCAGCTGTCGTGCCACCTCCTCTTGGAGATCAGGGCTTGGCCAGAGAAGGGCCTTCTCTGGTGGCCAGATGCCACTCCCACTCTGTTGGAGAGTTGGTTTGGGGCTGTACCTGGGAGCTGCAGGTCCCTGCCAGGCCCAATAAAGAACTCATGTCGCTCCTCTGGGGAAATGCTGTCATTTGTCATCAGCTTGGTGAGGGCATTTCTGAGAACCAGGAAAGCCAATAGATAATGGCATGTAGGCCCGGACAGAAGGCTGCTGATCCAACCTCCTCATGCTGTGGACTCCTCTCCTTCTAACAGCTGGCCAAGAGGTGACTGGTTCTGGCCACCCAGGATTTTCAGGGGCTCCCCCAAGCCATCTGGGGGCTTTGGTAGGCAATTCCTCTATACACCTGGAGAGTCCATGAACTGGTTACTAAAGGGTCAGGAAACCTGCCTTTCTGGGGCTATCTTTACAGTATAGGGAGAATCAAAGAGTCTATAACCAGTGTGTCTTTCATGAGCAATTGGGCTTCTGCAGAAGCAAGTGACTTTCTTAGAAAGCTTCCAGGTGGAGTGGGTGCCACATCTTGTGAAAATACTCCATGCAACTTCAGGAAGCATGTTCAACAGCCAGCATGCTGGGATGTTCTGAAGCACTGGCCCAGGCAGTGACCTTCACTCTAGTGAATTTCCCAGGGGAGGCAGTGGGGTGAAGCGAAGAGCATTGATCGACGACCTGTCCCAGGCCCCGATAGTGAAATTGGAGCATGTCCCTGGGGATGCTGAGACGGAGCAAATACTCTCCCAGCCTTCAGGGAGTTGGAGCAGAAACTGGGACTGATAGGTGGGCAGAGATGCTCAGATCAGTGGCCCTAGTGTGCTACCAAACACAGAGCTGCCTGACATCAAAATGTTGAAATGAGCAGTATCAGCTTCTGTTGCCCTAAGAGACCCAGTGGATGTAAGGAAAGAGTGGGTGAGTGAACCAAAGCAAGAGGAGAGGAGGAAGTAAAGAACAGGGAGGACCAAAAGCTGAATATCTCACCCAGCCTGCAAGAGCACTGGGCCTTTCCCCAAGAGGAGCCTGGGTGGTACTGCTCTTGACTCACCTCCCTTGCCCTTCTTATCAGTTGACTTACGAGCACCTTGCCCTCCATCCATTGGGTTCTGCCCTCTTGATGCTGAAAACAAGTGAGGGGTTGGAATGGGGTGAAAAGGCATGATTTCAGAGTAACCAGTGTTCTCATCCACCCTCTTGATCTTGAGCAAGTTAACCTCTCTGAACCTTTGTAATAATAAAGGGCAGTTCATAGGGCTGTTGAGACAGTCCCATGACATAATGCATTTAAAGCCCTTTGCAGACATTGGCATGTGTCACTCACTGCAATCAGTGAGTAAAAGCCATTAGAATTGGATTGGACCCATTGTGGTGGTCCCTGAGTGGTGGGTGACCTCCCAGTGTATATATAGTGCTGTCCTCACCCACCAGGCCTCTGTCTGACCTGAGGCGATCAGCCTTGAACCCCAGGCCCAGGGAGCAAAATTTCTTTTCTCCTCTTCCTGGAGTGCACTGATGAGGTGGTTTTGAAATGGTCAAACAAAAGGAAATGGATCCATGAATACTGTGCCTGTTCACGCAGAGGAAAAGAATGCATTTTCCCCTTTAATACTTAAGACTTGGGAAAAGTGAGAAAGCTAAAGTAAAATGAAGAGGGCAGAATGTGTCCAGCCAGACATTTGAGAAGGCCCTTGGGTGACCTCGTTTCAAGATAAATCACATGGTGTTGGGTCATCACGAACTACTGGGCTGCTTTTGGCTGGAAGCATGGGGGAAACCAGGATCTCAAGATAATTGTGAAATGTCTTCCAGGAGTGCTCAGGTCCTGGTGAAACTTGAATGTGGATGTTTACCGGAAAGCTTACTGACAGTGACTATAACCTTCAGAACGCAGGCTGCTTCATGCGGCCCCTCTGAACATGGGCCCGGGCATCTCTCAGAACGGACAGAGCGATAGTGACAGGTCCTTTACATGTGAGACTTGGCAAAGGGATGGATGGGGTCTGCTAGTGCTCCCAGAAGTTGGACATGAGGCAAATGATGGTTGTTGGCTGGCTGAGGCTGCTTCTGGGTCATCCCAGTTCAGAAGATGGGGGACAGCTTGAGCTGTTTTGGGAACTGGCCTTAGCATCAGGGGGGCTCCCAAATGTACTTCATTGTCATCCTGGCCACAGAATCAAGAGTTCTCCGGATCTGCTTGCTTAGCAACTTTCCAAAGCGCTTGTTTAATTAGGCTTTTGATTTCTGGGGGTTGGGAGGAGGGGAGCGATTACAGACAGAGCCATGTTCCATCCAAATTCTGCCACTTAAAAAAGATTTGCTCTTTCACTGAACATTTAAGACATATTTTCTTTTTTGTGGTTCCTAAATAAAATATAGAGCCAGCAAGAATGTTATTGTTGTATTATTATTATTATTACTAGTATTAATAATAATGATATCATTAGACCAGTTAGTCATCCTCCTCGATTTATGGAGTGATGTCAACATTACATTGGCCCCTCTCTTGGGTTTATTTGGGTTTATCCCACACCATTCCCCATCTCTGCCTCTTCCCTACCCGAGCCCTGACTCACTTGTGTTTAGTCTGTGTTCTCAAATATATGTGTATCCTTGAACAAGGTATTTTTTAGGTGCCCATGTTTGTTTGTTTGTTCTTTCATACACATGATATCGTACTACAGAGCTGGTTCAGTTTCTTACCATTCCCACTTAAAACCTTTAGAGATCAATTCATAGTTTTGTGCTCTATAGCCAATTCACAGCTTCTGCTGTGGGAGTTTTTAAATAAATTCTTGAGAAAAGAAAAAAAATGAACCAATAGCTCAATGGGGTGTTTTTGTGGCTATTTTACAGATGACTAAACTAAGACTTTCAGCATGGGGACATAAGTTAAGGTGCATGGGTAGGCCTGATTGACTCCTGGCCCAGGGAGTGCCCTTTCTACTACTGGCCCTGTGACCTTGGTTTTCTTAAATCCCTTAGTGACTTGAGCGTATAAAAGTCTGGCCTTGGTTGTCTTTCTTTCTTTCTTTTTTTTTTTTTTTGAGATTTTATTTATTTATTTGAGAAAGAGACAGAAAGTGAGAGAGAGAACACGAGTGGGGTGAGGGGTAGAGGGAGAAGCAGACTCCCTGCTGAGCAGAGAGCCCGATGTGGGGCTTGATCCTGGGACTCCAGGATCATGACCTGAGTTGAAGGCAGATGCTCAACTGACTGAGACACCGAGGTGCCCCCCTTTTTAAATGTTTTACATAAAAAAGCCTCCTTTTTTAATGTTTTATTTCCTTTAAGTAGGCTTCACGCTCACTGTGGGGCTTGAACTCATGGCCCTGAGATCAAGAGGCACAAACCGTACCTACTGAGCCAGCCCGGTGACCCTGGCCTTGGTTGTCTTGATGGTTGTATCCTTACAAAGTCCTAGGGCTAGAGGCTGAGCACCCAGACCTTTGCCCAGTCCTCACCTCATTCTCTTCCTCCGTACGCATGGCACATATACCCATGTTTCCCGCTGCTCGAGAAGAAACATAGTGCCTCTCATACGCGAGAGCCAAAGTGGTATCACAGCACGCTGTTTTTCTTATAGGCATGAGAATAATAGTGTCTTTGTTCCTAGGTTCTCACAAATGGAGTCTAGTAGGCTTATTTAAGTTCATTATTATCATCCACCTCAAGAGCGTCATCAAAATCGCCTCTCTACCAGGAAACACATTATTTAGGGAGGACAGTAGTTGCTGGTGATGATTTAGAAGGAGGGAAAAGATCTGGCTTCTGAACTCAGGGCCCTTCCTTGCTGAAATTGTGGATCCATAAAAAGGCTTATGAACACTTTCTTGAAAGAGACTGCCGATGTGGTTTATAGAAAGGTCTAGAAAGAACGGTATTTGGAGGGGGTGATTGTGGGGCTGTGGAAGCCCAGAAGGGATGGAGTTTCCAGTTGGAGCACAGAATGAAGCTCTAACCCGAGAATTCAAAACGAAAACAGAGTACTTAGAAAGAGACCTTAAAAGAAGGGCCTAGAAGGAGCTGAAAAACAGGAAAACGGGGCCAATGATTGGATAGAAAGTAAGGATAAGACAATTAGTTTTGTTGGGAGAAAAAGTTAGGAAGCTGTTGGCAAAATTTGTAGTGACTGAATATTGAATGTCACTTGACACATAACTTTAATTATATCGCTCGGTTATTTGTTACTGTATTATTACCATCCTTTTTATTTAGTAACTGAATAATGAGAGAGAGAGTTGATATTGATGAAGACCTTCAAGTCGAAATATTTATCACGGGACCCAACTTTCTTGGAATATGTGTCAGGAAACGTAGATTCACAAAAGAAAATTTCATATTTGTGAGGACAGTATAAGTATTTGGCTTTTATTTATGTTCTCATACGCTACACAAATAGGTTTTCTGTCCAGTGTGTTGGAATTTATGCTGTGGAGTCTTATTACAATATTGTAAATTGAACTGTGTATGAATTTTCCTTTGGAAATACCATTATTTTTCCTGCATGTTCACCTCAGCCAGACACTTTAAAACTTTTGAGTCAAAAAGGTGTTGTCTGGATTAATTATGTATTTGTTTGGAAAGAAATATTTGCTGACTGGCATGGATCGGAATAATGATTATTAAGGAATTTAATTCATTTGACAAATTGCAGATTGCCAGAGTTACAAGACTCACAGTGTAGGAAACAAAATGTCTCCTTTGCAAGGTCGGCTTGGTGGGTGACACCTAGAAGCTGTGTTTTGTCTCCAGGGGACTGTGCATAGGGCCAGCCTCTCTGGGCTGACCACCCCTAGAACTCAAGAGTCTGACCTTGCGTTTCTGTGACCAGAAGGCGTGTGCCTTTATATACAATGTCTGCTTGCTTCCAAACCCTTGTGGCTCTTGAGAGCCTTCAGGAGTGGGATGAATTGTCCTCAGCTGCCATTGAAAGGCAGCCCTTTGCTCTGTGCCCAGCAGGTGATCCAACATTTCTTTCCGTGGACTCTCTGTGTTCCCGATATTCCAGCCAAGCCAGTGTACTCATGGTCACCTCCGTGGACTTTCTTGGCTCTCTTTCTGACATCTCTTCTGCATGGAGTGGCCGGTCCCTGTCCTTTCTTCCTATCTGAATCCCATTGATTATTCCAGGTCCAAGGCACGCCTCTCTATCTCAGACTGTTATCTCAGACCCCGTGACCTGAAGGGCTGCCATATCTTCTGTCTCCAGTGTCCAGGTCTTGGGTCTGAGTAAAAGGCAGTATACACGGATGGATAGTGAAGGGCATGGGTTCAGATCCTGCCACTTACCAGTCACCTGACCCCTAGCTAGTCACTGAATCTCCATGCCTCAGTTTCCCCACTGGCAAAATGGTGAGGAAACGAATTACCTCATAGGAGTTTATGAAGAGTCAATTAGTTACCATTTGTCAAGTGCTTAGATCAGTGCCTGATGTTCGGGAGGATTAATATGTTAAATAAAATCCTGAGAATATAGCCGTTTGGTACTGAGGGTGTAGTTGGTTGGTTTGGGGTTATCTTTGGTTTTCTCATCTGATTGTAAGCTGCTTGGGGGGCCAGCCAGCCCCGTGCTTCTCTGTAACTCGCTCTGCACTTAAACTACTGCGCACATCAGCCGTTGTGGAGGGAGGGAGCAGATGGGGAGCAAGGGCCCTAGCTATGGAGAGTTCTGGCTCCTGCACACAGGCGTGTGCCACCTACACGTAGAGTGCCCCAGGGCACACAAGGTGTTCAAAGAGGATGGACAGCATGGACCCAGGAGGATGGCCGCATTGGGGAAGAACCCTAAGAGAGAACAGAAGAGAAAGCCCTGCGTCTCCAGAAGAGCCAGTATGATGATTTTCTATTTGCACATCTCTTCCTTTGGAAGAGCGTCTACACTTGCTTCGAGGGCTCTTTGGTTTGAATGTATTTACTGAGTCCAGCAAAGTCACATACCATGGGGCCCCCAGTCAGATCAGAGGTGCGAGTTCGTCACTGCCCTCTTCTGGGCATCCACTGCACACTGGTTCTGCCTCTTGTAGAACTTAGTCAGTTAGTCATCAGATAGAAATCTGTCTCCTGCACCCAATTTTGGAACCTTGGATTGCTTCCCTACCCTCCCGAATTAGATGCCCGAAGTGGTGTAGTCACGGAGTCCGTGCTTTGTAACACCCAGGATAGTGTAACTCAACCTGTTCTCAAGAAGCCTGATATCTGGCCAAATGACAATTAAATAATAATAAATCAGGAAGTAGTTAATTAACAGCACAAGACAGCAAAGACAATACACACTGTATGAGTGTGCGGGGGGTGAACCCCTCCCCCCCCGCCCCACCCCGGCCCCTCGTGGGCTGGAGCGCTCCAGGGAAGGGCTCCTGGCACGGCAAAGATTCCTGTGTTTATAATTTGGCTTTATTTGAAAACTTCACAATTTACCAGTTGGGAAGAAGCCAAGTCCAAACAAAATCTGTATGCAATTCAAACTCAGGTAGACTGCAGGCAGAAGTGTCTTTGCTTTTGAAAGTGTGCATTTCATAAGTCTAATGAATTTGGTACCTATGAAGAGGTACTGAATACAATTTTAAAAGATTTAAAAAATGCAACCATGGCATGAGCCAATGGACCTATTGTTATGGATTTGGCAGAATGGGCTCAGGCCTGGGGCTCTAGGGCCTCGTGCCTTGGGCTCCTTGGTGGACGTTGTTTCATGACAGGTTCCCTTTCTATCTCAGGAGTTGGGACATCTGGCCCAGATGTGCAGATGTGTATACTTATTTGTCAGTAGGAAGAAATAGCGGGATGTGGGTAGAGGTGTTTAATTAATAGTGATACCACTCAGATCTTCAGGAAGCAATTTTACTGCTTCTTGTTTATGTGATTCATTTTCCTAGCTAACTTGTCATCTCCTTGACGGTGTGTCCTGTCCCCATGAAGAATGGGAGTGGATGCTTGGTGCCTCCTTTTGCTCTTCTGCGCCGTCGCATCTCCTGCAGTGGTTTCGGTCACCCGAAACTCTGACCATATGCTCTGACCATATACTGTGACCACAGCCACCTCTGGCCCGGGCCCTCCTCCCGGGATCTAGATCCTTATTTTGGATGTTTCTCCCTCAGCTTCCTCAGACTCATCATTGCCCCAGCCCCAGGCCTGCCCTCTCCTTGCGTTTCCTATCACAGATGCTAGCACTGCATTGGCTCTGAGCCTGGAGTCAGCCTGTTTTCCTCCTGCTCCTCCCCTCCTCCACCCATCACAGGACTATTCCGTGGGACCTGGCATTCCACCTTCTGGGTTTGGTTCACATCCTTCCCCTTGTTTCCAGGCTTGTCTCTTCTCTCTGAGCCCGGGCCCTCACGATTTTGCCTGGACCATTGTACAAACCTCCTGATGGACCACTCTCTCTCTGTCCTCCGCATGTCACCAGGGTCCCCATCGTAACACACAGATATGCTCCTGTAATTGTCATGGTTCTAGAACCCTAGATGACTCCTCATGGCCAAAGCTGCAAGCCCCTGTATTTCTTAGCAGAGCCTTTGATATTCTTCACAGTCAGGCCTCGGGCTTTCCTTCCAGCCTCATCCTCTGTGCTCTAGACACACTTGACTTTTTACCTTTCCCTAGACAAGCCAGGTATGTTACAGCCTTTATGCTTTTGATCGTATCATTGGTCTACCTTGTTTCCCTACTGAATGACCACTCCTCCTTCAAGACCCAGCTCTGTTGTCTCTTCTCTGTGAAGCTCTGCGCCCAGACCACAGCCATACCACAGCACGTGCCACACCGCATGGCGATCTCCTGCTTGTCTGTTGGCCTGTTAGTAGAAGTGAACTTCCTGAGGGCTGACACTGAATCTTTGTATTCCTAGTGCCTGGTTCATGGTAGGCCTCACATTATGGTGTAGGGATGGTTAGAGGGATGGAAGGAGGGATGGCTGGAAAGAAGGAGGAAGGGAAGGGACAGAGGGAGGGAGATAAGGGAAAAAAATGGAAGAAAGAATGAATGAATTCCATTTAGAATCCTAAAGTATTCTCTGTGGAGGCACTTCTTTCCCGTCTCTGGATGCCTAAGGATGCCACGTCTTTTTTTATTTCCTGCTCCAAAGCTAACCAGGGGCGCTGGCACATAGTAGGCTCTTCATAAGTACTTGCAGATTGACATATGTTTGTGGAAAATGTATTCTGAAATTCTCAGGCTGTAAAAAAAAAAACAAAACAAAACAGGCAACTGGTTGATATTCTGTCTGTTTATAAATTAAAGATTTTGTTTGTTGTCTTTTTTTTTAAAAAAATAGCACATTTGCTGGGTTATTTGTGGTGGAAACAGTCTGCCTGCAACAGACATTAGTAGCTCCTATTTTTTAAAAAAAACCCACTTAGGAAAAACTAAAGGAAATCATTTAGTAAACAGCTGGAAACTCTACCTCACACGTGGCCCTGCTTTTTGACTTAATGCTGAGGCCCTGTAAAGTTGAAATGGGCAGGTCCCTTTGGAAAATAAGGCAGTGAACACAAAAAAGAGAAAAAGCATTCCATTTCCTCCTGAATTTAAAAGGCAGTGCAACTGAATTATTTGTTTACTTTTATTACCATATTGATGTTTACATTTTGTAGCTACGGTAATGTCCCACGGTGGGAGAGGAGAGGTAAACGTTTCCCTGTGGTAGGACCACGGCAAATCAAAGAGACCCTGAGGATGGCAGAGGTCTGGGCCAGCTACCTTCACTGATTTTTCTGAAGCTTCTAATTTAGCTCACAAAGCAAAGCTGGCAAGGAAATTCTGGATGAGGTTCCCAGGCGAGGGTTGTAACGAGCATAAAATCAACCCGCATTAATCTCACCCTTTAATGATCTATGTATAGTAATCTAACATTGCATTTTATTTCTCTTCTTCTGTCCTTGGCTGAAGGCAGCCCGCTGGGCTCCCGCTTGCTCAGGCTTTCTGATAAATGTCAAGGCATCTTTCGGAGCCGGCACGTAGTTAGACAGCTAAGAAGTCACATATTTCCTCCAAGTCACCCTCTTTCCCAAGGATAGGGCTCCATGTTGAAGATAAAGCCCTGTGCACATTCTGCACAGAACAAACGCTATTAACCTGGAGGAAAGCTGACATTTCTGCAGGCTGCCGCAGTGTTGGTATTTTATTTGCTCCCCCTGGGGCCTGACCATATCCTGCCTCTTCCTCGTGATGTGCTCAGGTGAAGCTTGAATGCCGTGTACAGGTTTCCTAACAGGTTACGGAAGAAAGAGATTTCATTTAGAGTCCTAGCGATGGAGGGAGCGAGGAGCACCTGCCACTGTAAATTGATTAGGACAGTGCATTTGCAGGCAGGACCCACAGTTGGGGCTTTCTCATCAGTTATGGGAAATGGTCGGGCAAATCATTTGGAAAAAAATACAATAAATCCACAACTCTCTCAGAGCCATTTATATATTATATTTTGCTTTCAACATCGAGAGAGAAAAATCATGTTTTAAGGCTTATTAAAATATTACCCATATAGATAGTTTTAAAAGATAATTTATATTAGCACTGGTGCGTAACCTTTTAAATTAATATTTCAGAACTGTGACAAGAGTTCAGTAATCCCTGGTAGTATATTATCTGACCGTTCCCTGAGAAATTAGCACTTACGGACCAAGGTATAAAATTGAAAAATCTAACCCATTTGGTAGTCTGTTCTCAGTTACTAGAGCCTTCTTAAATAGAAAGCCTATTAGTGTGAGAATTCTGATTTCTGGAATCAAATCTGCTTTAGGTCATTATGGAGTTTTATATAGAAAGGTCTGTGCTGCCTCACAACACGTTGAAGTCTTAAAAGTAGGCAGACTATTGATTTTTAGCAAGAGTTTTACTGCCCCAGACACTGAAGAATGATTCTCATGACTAAAATTTATAGGTTATTAAGGAGAAGAATGCGGGAAAAAGACTAGTTGGAAGATTCACAAAATTAGCTCATTTTGTTCGTTAGAATTCACTTAGCACTTTTTCCTGAAATATAGATATATCTGAGTCTGGAAAGGGCTTCTTGGTTCCATGGTAAATTTATATAGATCAGAAATATACTGGAATCATATTTTAACCCACAAGGACACAATCACTTTTTGGAGGTTTGCAAAGAAAAAGCAGAGCGTTTTTTTTTTTTTTTTTAAAGAAGGCCAATTCGTCGAAAAGATCAGGGTTGGCAGATCTGGCCACTGGCTGACTTTTTTCACCTGGGGAAAAACCTGTTCAGCCCAAACTAAGCAGATACATTACAGAAAGCTTTCTGTAGTTTAGGTGGGTATTTAATACAGTGTTTTGTTTTGCAACAATCAGATTTTGGGCTTCGGTTTAGAACGGAAACTTTGTGAACCCTTTGGGGGCTGGTATTGTGTCTCGTGACCTTTGGAGGTAATGTGTAGATTATTGGAAAGGCAGTTCTGTGAAAGCAGTGGGTATGTTCTTCATCACACGTGGGCTAAAAATATAAAATGTGTCTTATACCAGAGGTAGCCCAGTACAGAAGAAACCACTGCATTAGGAAGATTAGAAGGGACATCTTGTCTCAGCTCCATCACTGAGCTAATAGGACTCTGGACCCTCTGAGCCTGTTTCTTCATCTGTAAAATGGGAGCCATGACACCCAGCATGCCTTCATCAAACACATCCTCAGACCGTAATCCAGCCTCTCCCATCCAGGGATCGCATATAGTATGGGCTCAGCAACCAAGAAAGCACCAGCCAGCCCCACGGCACCTGTCCCCAGGAACTGAGGTGTGCTTGGTACTCAGCGCAGTAGAGGTGAGGATGAGATTGAATTGTCTATATGAAAGTGCTTTTAAAAGTACATTGATGTAAGAACCTGAGCATGTAACAATTTCCAATTTAAAAATAGATGTTTGTATTCAATACCAGACACAGAGAAAATATTCCACAAATATTTGTTGTGTGAGTCAGTGAATTTATATATCCGAATTAATATTGTCTCCTTCAAAGTAGACCCCAGAAAGGTGCTGCTCATAGATCGCTGAGGATGTTTTCACATCAGTATTTTGTCCTCACACCTCCAGGTCTCTGCAACAGCTCACGAAGGGCTCTTGGCTTCTGCGTGTGCCTTTTCACAAGCCTGTCTCTTTACAGCTGCCAGACAGAGCTTCCCCAAGTGGAGGTCTGAGCAAGTGGATCTGCTCCAGCCAGCAGGGGGGTGGGGTGTTGAAACCCCCAGATGGTGACGACCCAGCCCTATCGAAATGAGGTCCCCACTCCTCAGCCTGGGACACCCGGCCCTGTATTTTCAGACTTCTGCCAACTCCCTAGTTTTCTCCTCAAATATGTTCTTCCCTCCAGGCCAGCTGGAGCTACTTGAATTTCCCAAAAGTGCCAATCCCTTTGTGGCCTCCAGCTTTCACACCTGCTTTCCTTGTTGCCTGGCATGCTCTCTCTGAACCTGTTCTTCGTTTAAGAAGGGACTCAAATGCCACTTCCTCCTCCTGAACAACTTTGCATCCCCTCTTCCAACTAAGTCTGGGGTTCCCTGTCTCTCTCACTGACCACCTTACCATGTTGTACTGTAATTTTTGGTCTCCGTGTCTGCCTCCTTGCTGGACTCTGAACTTCTTGAGAATAGGATTGCTGGGCCCTCATTTCTCCCCCATCCCACCTCACCAGGAAGCACACCATAGGCTCTCAGTAAACCTTTGTTGGGTGGGTGGGTGGCCCAAGGAGTGGAGATAGGCAAGCTCCCAGTCCTGCCTTGTCACTTCTAGTGTATCCATCGTCAGGAGTGGAGGGCAGTGCAAAGAGATTGGGGACTGCATACCCTATTAAAATTGTGAGTAATCCTGGGTTCTTTCTGCTCTGCATCTAGCAAAACTCCAAAGGTTTTGTAAAGACGAGAGAGTCTGGCTCGAGAACATTTCACCTGGTCCCATCTTCCTAGGGGCTCTCAGAGCTGATGGTAGATAAGGCTAAAGTCTTGGAGTAGATTCTTAAGTAAAGGAAGGCACTCCGAATGGAGCTGTGGGGGATCGCAGTGGATACAGGAGAAGGGAATAGGAGAGATTACCACACTGGGGCACGTGGTGATTGCGTGTGGGCCGGTCGAAATGCGATTTCCTTGCCACTCCTCCCTCTGCTTCTTCCCGCACTGACACCTGCAGAGTGACCCTTTCCTGAGGTCTCTTCTTTAACTGTGAGCAAGACGGAGACAGTAGGCAGAGGCCTTCAGAACCTCCGTGACCGTGGGACAGGGCATGGGAAACCGACAAACCCCTGGTCTGGGCAGCAGGGAAGTTCAAGGAAAGCCTCGGCCAAGATGTACTTGGGTCTCAGCATCTGCCAGCAGTCACCATCATTCCAGCCGTGTGTGCACTGCTTTAGGAAGCCTAATAAATCTGGTGATTTAATTACATGAAATTACTTAATCAGAGAACTTTTTATACTACAAATTATTACTTTAATAAACCAGGGAGAATAAAGAAAAATTTCTTGAAATATCTTTGCCACATCGGTCTAGGCATCCATTTTCAATTTAATAACTAATAGCAGAGGAGATTGAAATAGATGTTATTACAGATTTTTACAAGGCAAAATATATTTAAGCAGGATCAGAAGGTTAATTAAAATTATGGTTGGGTCTTGTCATTACCCTGCCACTCTTTTTCTTCTGCATGGTTGCTCCGAGTTTAGCGTCTGTTTGATAAAAATGCTTAAAATGGAATCCTCATTTAAAAGAGAATTATACTCAGTATTATTTCTGAGCCTGATCTCATATACCTACGTCGGAAATAAATGCATAATTAACCCTTTTTCATGATAAATTAACATTCATTTTCCTAGGATTAGTAGGAAATAGCATAATACAGGGCAGGGTTTGCCTTCATTGGAACAGTCCCGGGGGATCTCTAACATTCTTAAAGGATTAGTGAAGCCTGTGATTCATTGTGTGTCTGTGTACAGGAGAATAGGATGGGGTTCCTGACTGGCAGGGAGAGAGGGTTTCCTAATTGACAGCTTTTACAGCTAAACGTAGAAAGATTAGCCTACAAGAACTGTGAGGATGACTTTGGAGCCCTAGCCAGGGTATGTTATCAAAAGGAAGTGTCCTGTGAATATTTAAAATTAAAAATGAATTCTCCCAGGACTTTCAGACAGCAAGTTACAGCAGCCGTTGAAATCAAGGTCCCTGGAGAACAGATAAGCTTTCAGGAGAAGCTCTTTGTCTGCTGCTTTCTCATCTAAACTCGTAGGGGTTTCTTGCTTATCTGAGCCCAGTTTTATCAACTGAGAAGTTCATATTTACATAAACAGTATAGTTTGTTTCATTTGATTTATTAAGATCGGGGTAGAAAAATCAGGGGGGCTTTTGAAGAGCAGAATTCTGAGCCTCCCTGAGTCTGTAACTCAGACTTCCCAAAGCCTGATGAACAAAGATAAGTTGCAATCAAATATGTATTGAGCTCCCCAAAGTCATGGGGTAGGGAGCCTGCATTTTAAGTGTCTAAGGACCGGATGTCGGGGAAGGAGAGGGTGAGTGACACTCCTGCTACTATGGTCCATAACAAATAGGGTATTGGATTCCTTTGATTCAGCTCAAAAGACAAGAGTTTGGAGGGCGGATGGAGCCACCGTCTGCAGAGCCGTTACCATGCCCCGGTTATGTTCCAGGCATTAAATGTGAATTAGCTCAACAGAGAACTTTAAAGTAAAGAGTGAGACACTTGAGCCATGTAACCCTTCCTTTTCAGTGCCACCTACCTAGTTCGATGCTAAAAAAAAAAAAAAAAAAAAAAAAAAGTTAAGGATTCTCCAGCTCTGTTTATATTATCAAGACAGGCTCAGTGTTACATTGTGAATGGCCCTGATGACTTTCTCCCAGTCCTAACTTTAAAGGAAGCTTATTGGGGACCTTTGATGAGCAGGTGATTCAGGTCAGCTTTGTGGGAAGGAACTTTTTATTTCACTTTTTAGAGTTTAGATTGCCGGAGAGTCTTTGGAAGGCAAAAGGAAGATCTGTACTGGTCAAGCTAAGGAGGATTTGGGTTATCTCAGGGATGCTGGCTGAGTTTGTTAGCGATCTTGGAGTGAGTCCTGGGTCCTGAAGTTGGAGGCAGGGTTCCACGGTGGCAAGGGCCAACCAGGGAAGGGGACTGGATGTGAAGTGACCAGGGAAGGAGGCACAGCCAACGAATGGCGACCAGCCCCCGAGCCGGCAGCCGTGAAGCTGCCGCTCATTTCCCAGGGGCAGGGTACACTTAACTGCCCCATCTGGAACCCGTGTCTAAATACCACTTAGGGTTTTGTTTTCAAAGGGAAGCTATTGAAGTGCTCTGAAGTACTGAGAGATTGTTTACATAGCAGAGTCATTGTGGGTTTTATTTTTGAAAGAAAATCTGGTACGCATGTAATCTGCATGCTGGATGTGGATGGCTTCAAGAAACAGTTGGATCAAATAAAAGTAATGATGAATAAAACAATTCCAGCAGCAGCCAATACACATGAAAGATTCAACACCAGCCCACAGCTTCTGCCTGACAGACAATGGAAGGGAGGCTCTCGGGGGACTCTCAGAGAATTCCTTGCCCAGCCCCCATAAGCTTGCCCCGCCCCACCATTGGTCATAGGCCCCCAGAGGGGGCTTGGGTGTTTACTTCCACAGGCTAGCACCCACACACTTCCGTCAGAGGCCAGGACCAAGGGTGACACAACAGCAGGTAGACATTTGGGGAAGGAAATAGCTGACCCAAAAGGACATTGGGCCAGGGCCACCCAGTGTGGGAACCGGTTACACATGCTGTGGAAACATGTGTGCTTTGGCCCTATTAAAAACTTCAGGTTTTCTCCTGCCTTGTCCTCAGTCTTCTCCCGAGACCTGTGTAAATGGTAACATGGCTGGGTGCACTGACACCCAGCGTCCTCCAGAAGGCAAGCCTCAGGAGGGCAGGAATTCTCACTTCATCTGTTAAACTCTGCCGTATTCCAAGTGCCCGGGAGAGTTCCTCATGCTTAGTAAATAAATGTTTATTGGCAGTTGAACTTGCCTGTCTAACCTAAAAAAAAAAAAAAAATCCATGAGGTTTTTGATGATTAATTCTTAATAAGAATTAAGAATTTCATGAATCAGGACTGAATTTTACCCCTGACCTGAAGGTTAACTCTCATGGGTATTTCGTAGTAGAGCCTGTATCAGGATTTGGAATATAAAACAGGCTTCCCCTAAGTGTGGCCTGATCACTTAGGATGTTGGATAAAAATGCAGATTCTTGGAATCTATTTTAAATTCAGTATCTCAGATGACATGAAACCTGGGATTCTCCATTTTAAACTCAGGCTGTCCGGATGGATTGTTCTGCTCGGTAAAGACAGAGCGTGGTCTTCCAGTGGTGCCAAATGAGAGTCTAACAAAGAAACTGGGAAGAAAAAAGGTGACTTTGGTCACAACTGATTTTAAAATGAACTCATTCAGCATTCAGCAGGCGTCACGTACCAGGCATTGGGCCAAACGCAGAGGGATTTTAAGAGGATTGAGATAGTTTCTGTCCAAAACAAATTTAGGATCTGGCCAGGGAGAGATGACAGGAGGAGAGATAACATGACAGAGAGAGTAAGAGGGTACATCAGATAAAGCGCTATAGTCGTTCAGGGGAGAGAAGGACAGAGGGGAGCAAAGGGAAGGCCTCATGGAGCTGGACCTGCGACGATCCGTAGGCGTCCCAGTTGGTGACGGTGGGGAGGGTGAACTCAAGTTCGAGGGATTTCTTGGCCAAAGTATTGATACAGGAATGGCTTGAAGAGCAATTGGCAAATTAGGAAAACCTTGAAAGGCTGATGTCAGGGAGGGAAAGTCCATGAAGAAGTATAAAGCTGACCATCTTCTGCCAATTGAAGGTTAAAGAAAATAAGGTCTGAGAAAGCGCTGTTGGACTTGAGGTTAAGGGGATCATTGGGATCCTCCAGGGGAGGGAATTCCATGGTGGCTTTTGGTGAAAGCAGAGTTTAAGGCTGATGAGAGGAGGACTGGGGTGGAAGCTCTTCTCTTCCTGACTCTAGGGTGTGACGGTGGGGAGTCCGCAGTAGACGGCAATTTGGGGAGCAGTGGGAGCGTGTTTATGGAGAAGGAGGCCTGGATATATTTATGTTCAGAGAGGACCATGTAGAGAGAGAGCTTTATTAAAGATGCAAGGAAGATGTGAAGTGGCTTCACAGAACGAGTATGGTTCTGGGAGCATTTGTGTAAATAGCTATGAGGTCCTCTGTCTCTCTTTATCTGTCTATCTCTCGTGTGTGTGTGTGTGTGTGTGTGTGTGTGTGAAAAAGAAAGAGAGAGAGATTGACACCAAGATTAAGGCAGTGCTGGAGACTTCAACATGTACACAGTGAGTTCCAGAATTGTGTCCTGGGCTGGGAGAGTACCAGTAATCCAGCAGACTTCTCCTGGTTAGAAGTGATTTGGGAATCAAGGAAAGTACCATTAATGACCATGGTTGGATAGCTGATCTGCATTAGCATGTGAGGGAGCAGAAAGTACAATTTCATTTGACTTACAGTGTGGCACTGTGATTGAGTCAGTGTCTCTCTCTTGGGATATCCTCAGTGTTATAAGGTAAAAAATGGACCAAACGTTTCAGGAGTATGTAAAGTAATTTCTTTACCACGGTAGCAGGAGAAGGGTAGATGAGTGATAAAAACAAATACTGTGCAACACAGAATCACCATATGTCTGCTATTTTTGAGCATTCTTGGATAGTTTTGGGACTAGGAGGTGTTGGAGGCAGGTCAAGATACTCAAGATAGTACCACCAAAGAAACTTAGACTCTCATTTATTCAAAACACCTCAGACTCAGAGATTTCAGGATGAAAAGTTCTTAAAAGCTCGGCATTTCCAGAGAAGACAAACTCTGAAGGACAGTTATAAAATTCAATATCATGTTATTAAGAACTGTCTGTCCCTTGCAAGGCAGAATGAGAAAGTACAATATTGGAAAGTAGCGCTAGTAACATACTTTAAAAAAACAACAACAGTTTTTACAAGAAACTTTAAAAAATTTGTACAAATGGTTTCACGAGTTAGGAACAAAATGCACCTTTCCAACAGTGGTCATCGGAAAGAAAATGAGGGCTGGTTTCAGAGGGAGGGCAGGGTCTGGTCGGGTTTAACATCTGCTAAAGGTAACACTGGGTTGCTACTGTTTGAAAGTGAAGTAAAGATCTTATTTTTCAAGTGCAAATCGTGTTTGACTTTAATAGTATGAATTCTGTCAAGTAGTCCATAGAATAAATTTGCACACAGTTTAACATAACACGAGTACATTAAATAGGATTTGGCATTAAAAGACCCAACACCAAATGGGAATCCGAAAATGAATGCCCACATTCTCCCCAGAAGACCATTCACCCTGAGGCCTTGGGCATTAATTTAACTGAATGAGGAAGCCACTGGGGCAGCTGTCGGGAGCTTATTTGATTTGTGAATAAACAATGCCTTCATTTTAAATGCTGTTCACTCTTCCCCAAACCAAAGCAGAACCAAGAGCACAAAAGAGACTAATTGGTTACACAAAAACTACTGAAAAACAAAACAATCTGAGATTTTTGGGGTCAGCAGTGGATTTTTATTTAGAGGAAAACGCAGAACACAGGTGTTGTGATTTTTAAGCCGGTGAATGGTACTAAGCCCCAGGTTGTGTCTTGCTGTTAATTGATATAGTGCATTCAGACATCCAGTAATGAGGAGTTGGGGTATGACAGGCTCTCTGGTAGAGTCTAATCTTTGGGCTTGTCAGCCTGAATTAGCCAGCATTCTGTCTGTGGCCTACAGGACCACGATGACAAGAAAGGCTGAGAAGAGTGGTGTTCTTTGTTGATCCCCCCCGCCCAGGGGAAGCGAGAGGCCAGGTTCTCCTGACCCAGTGTTGTGGCAGACCTCTTCAAAAGTAGGAATGGTGTCCCCTGAAAAGAAGCACCGGGGGTTCAGTGAGCACATTTATGGATTTGTCTACAGCAAGGACTTCTTGACATTACACAAGGTCTAGTGGCATTCGATGTGCAACGTCTCCCTGGTGCTGGAGAGACAGATTAAACTTGAGGACACAGACCCTTGGGGGTTCACATGAATTAGAATCCCTAAATGAGTAGGGCCACATGGAGGAAATCGGTGGCCAGTGTTTGAGAAGAGTGTGAGATTGTGGCCCATCTAGATCTCCCCCATAACCATAAAGACCATTGGTCTTTACGGGGGGCCATGGGCTTTGGGCTCCGTAGACCTGCTTCAGGCCGGGGCAGCCAGGCAGCAGAGCCTGGGGGAAGGGAGGTCTCATGGGAGAGGTGAAGGCATGTTTCCAAGGAGCAAATTGTATTTATTCATGAATTCGCATGAATTTCAAGATGCTGCTTAGAGTGTGCACTTAGCAACTGACAACCCAAGATGAAATGGGCCTTGAAGGCACCATAGTGACACTGGGAATCTGGGTCTGTGGATAAATTGTTTTCCAACAATGTCTTCAATGTGTTGAGAACAAATAGGTTGTCTGTGGTGTGGTTTGGCCTCTGGTGTTTCTCATGCAAGTACCTGGCATGTGGACACCCAGGGAACCCTGATTCCAAACCAGGGCAGTTGGGAGGGATAGAAATGAGGAAGAAAGTGTTCCGGGGGTGCCCATGAGTCCTTTTCCTCCCCAAATCATATGTGTTAATGGAGCATGGGGTTATGCCCTACTCATAGATTTTTATGGTATTTTCTTTCGGAAAGAGCCGGTGGATAACTAGAGGTGTTTAGTGACCTTTTTTATGAGCGGGTTCCTCTTATGGGTCGTTACATTGATTTTCCTCGTCTAGGCCTGGGAGATTAAGAGCGGGGCGCTTGGCCTTTCCCACACTGTGGATCAGGGGTTGCCTGCCGGCAGCAGCACATGACATTAGAATGGTCAGCAGCCTTGTGACCGTGACAGTGAGGAGGTGGCTGTCTGCCCATCCTCCTGCTCTCTGTGCAGGTATATTTGCTTTTCATAAGACAGGAGTCCAGACCCCAAATCTGTCTTTATGGGTCTGGTCACATTGTCTGTCCCACAAAGGCACGCACAGCCCTTGAAAGGAAATCTTCTCTAAGTCAGTCTTTCTGTAAACAATTGAGATGTGATTTACATACCATAGACTTCACCCTTTAAAGTGCTTTTAGTATATTCACAAGTTTGTGCAGCCATCCTTTGAACAATGGAATAATTATCTTTTTAAAGATCTATTTTGATAATCGAAAGTTTTCACCATGGGACTTTTGCTTTCTTGTGAGCTTCATCCATTAAGTGAAGTGCCCTTGGTTGTGTGTGTGTGTGTGTGTGCGCGTGCGCGCACACACACACATTCTCCAGAGCCTCTGCACATGAATATCTTTGGAATGGACTCTGAGGCCTACCACATGAGCTTGGCAAGGGAGCCCAGAGCCTGCTGAGCCTGGGAAGTCCTGCTCAGCAAGCCAGCCCAGCATCGCTGGGAGGCCGTCTGGGCTGCCCCAGCTTCCTAGCCACCTCCTGACCACGATTAACACAGTGCTCTGGCTGCTGGGGAAATATATGCCCTGAGCTCTGAAACTAGAGTTCATGCACATCTCGGAGGATCTCTGATCTCTGGCCTCATTCTACTTAGACCTCAGGTCCCTGCCCTTCTCTGCCTTGACCTCTCCTACTCAGATCAGTGATATGGGCCAGACTAGGCCTGGATGCATAGACTCTGGATCAAACTACTGCTGGGTAACCAGTCTTGGCACCTTTGGATTCTGGGAGAGCTGGTAAACCATGATGTGGTCAGCACTTGGGATTATCCCAAAAAACAAAGTCAGGAAAGATAATCCTGCTCAGAAACCTTGAGCTTGAGAAGGAACTGGTAAGCAGGGAATAATCTAGAAAACTAGCCCCTTCTCAGCCAGGTGTTCTGATCTGAGGTTGTGGCCTAACATAATTCTAAATGTTTTAAATGGCCTTAAACACTGCTTCTTATTTGAATAGGGTCAAATGACCCATTTGCAGATTGACCTATAGTTTTTTGCACAATAGTAGTAAAATGGTACCTAGGGTGTACATTTCCGTGGCATTGTTACAATCAATTTCCTTTCTGATGTAAGAAGTTTCCATGCTCTTTTTATTACAGGAATGCCATTTTTTCCAAATTGGTTCTTGTAGCACATGGTGGGATTCATCATAAATGAGAATCGGCATGTTTGGGCATTGGAAGGTGAGGGTCTTAGATTGAGAATAAGCACGGCAAACAGCACCTCAGATGCTGTGAGTCAGGGTGGAAGCAGCAGGCAGAACTATCCTTCCAGTGACCACACTGAAGAAAACCCAGAATTTTAGAAGGTAATGGACAGTGTGTTTCCTAGTGGAAGTTTTCCCAAACTGTGCTTAGAGATGCAAATCCCACCTTCCCTTTCATCCGGTTAGTCTCATGGCTCCACGACTCACGTCTCATCTCCAAGTTGGCGTCATGGCTCCTATGCCTCTGAATTCTGCCTCCCAGGCCCATTCTCCAGGCTGGAAGCTATCCTGCCTCTCTGGTTACTTGTGGCATCTAGCCCAGAATTCTCCTGAGAAGGAGACATGAGTCCCAGGTGTGCCCTGGTTTCTACTCTTGCATGGATTTCCTTTGAGGAGGTGAGCGGTAAATTAAGATCCTTTAACCAAAGATTTAATAATGCATTGTGGTTATTGACAGGTGTCCTCCTTTCTGAGCAGTTCAGGAACCCACGCTGGCTTGCGTAGAATTTAATGTGGCATGTGAATGGATATTCAGATCTATTCATGGCTGTGTGCCTGGTGGTCCCCGCCACTTGGGGGTTGTCTAAATGCATGATTTGTTAAAGGCAATACATCCTTTTGTGAAACTTATATTGCCCATTAATTGGTCATTGATCTCCAGCCCATTTAGGACGGTTATTCTTACAGATAATTGTATGCCTTTGTCATGTTGTATAACACTGGATCTTAGTTTATTGCTTGTGGATTATGGTTTCATCCCAGGCACTTGAATGATGTCTAATGATTTCTTACTGACATTCATCTAGCAAATATTCCTTGAGCATCTACTGTGAGTGAGATGAACCGCCAAGCACGTGATACACAGAGGTGGATAAATGATGTTTGCTGCCTGCCAGGCATTTTCTGACTGTTTGAGGGAAGAAGAGCTCCACCCAAATAACTATTGTAAGAAAAGTGCTCGTAAGCACCCTTCTTCTGTAGTGTTGGTCGGAATGTAAAATGGTTAACAGCAGTTTGGAAGAGTCCTTTGACAATATCTTTTAAAGCTAAAAATATCTTTTCCTTCGATCCTGCAATCCTCTTTCGAGGAATTTAGTGTCTGAACATGTGGTGCTCAAAGACATAAATTCCAGAATGTTTATCACAACATGACTTGTAACAACAAGTAATAAAAGCCGTAAGAAAAAACCAAAAGCCTTTTATATCCAGCAGTGGGGGTGCTGAGGAATAAGTGACAGTTCTTACAAGGGGCAGAACGAAGTCGATCGCATGGATGAGGCAGTTCTGTGTGTTGTCCGGGAAACATACCTCTGGTAGACGGATTAGTGGGAAAAAAAAAAAAAGTAAATTCCACATGATTCTGTTTTTGTAAAGAAAACAAATTCTTATGTTGGAATCTTTATGGTTTAGTTATGGGTGGGAGATGAGATTAATTACCAACTTAGGTGATTGGTAAGTTGCAGAATTGTTGGCCACCTTCACTTTTTCTTTTCCGATTTGACCTAAGAGCAGCTCCCGTGGGTGGAAGGAGGGGAGAGGATGCGCTGTCCCCTTGGTCTCTCTGTGTGTGGTCTCTGGTGGCCCTCGTGCCATGGTGGTGGGGGGGCACCTGGAGCCCAGCAGAGCAGGCTTTCCGCCCCAGCCTCCCCTGCAGCCACAGTCTCTCACTTCACTTGTCCGAGGAGGGGCGTGAAGCCAACAATAGCAACGCAGTGTGTAGTGTGAGTTCAGAGTGCCTCCTGCTGGGAAGCCCTCCACACCCCCAGGCAGACCTAGGGCCTGGGCAACATGGCGCTTCATACCCTAAAAGGAGCCCCTTCCCCAGACACAGGGCTCTGCACTTCCCCTGTTCTGTGTCTCATTCTATGAAGAAAGGTGGGAAACCCAGGATAGCACTTGGTGTCATCTGATTGGGGGTCCACCACACAGGAGCCTGGAAAGTTCAGTGATGAGATGTGCCTGGAGGAGAAGGACTGGGAATGGGACACAGGACACAGGGACAAGTGGAGGAAAGAGAGGGGAAAAAAAACGAAATATGCTCATCTTCCTTCAGACCTGGATGGCCCAAGTTGATTTGACTGAGGAAAGCTTCATCACATGACCCTTCCACCCAGTTCTGAGGAACACACTTGGGAAAGGCTGAGTCAGAAGTTCCATGGGGCTGGAACATGATGGCGAGAGTGGGGTTCCTTGGCCTCTGCAGAGTGGCCAGGTCAGAAGGTAACTAGGAACCCTGATTTTAGCAACTTTGAGGTCGTAAAAGAGACTGGTTTGTTTTTCCTCTGCCATTTTGACCTCTGTTTACTGATTTGGGTTCATAGCTGCGTCATCCGTATTTGAATGCAGTCAGGATACATGTTAGTATTTTTGTGATGTAGCCGTATCACCCCTCCATGTCTCACGGTATGACAGTGCACTGGTTTCTTCAGGTACAGAGTTCTGCGGCAGACGAGGGGCAGCCGCTGTGTTTGGTGGCATTTAGGGGTGTAGTGTATCTGCTTGTTTAGAAGAACCACCTGCACTGCTCATGGGGTCAAGACTGCATCAGCATGGGGCCTTGAGCACTGTTGCAGAGCTTCGCCTCCTTGGGCCCCTCCCTATGCGCTTGCTCCTGGGAACCAAGTGCTACCAAGGGTAGCCCCCTAGACTCTGGGCTTAGCCTTTCTGAAGAAGACCTCGTTGTTTGGCCTTCTCTGAGTGCTCCCTGGGGAAAGAGGGAGCAGATCTCTCTACCCTTTCTTGTTTGGGTGGTCCCCAGTGTCCTGCTGAGCACTGGCTAGACACCACTGTCCTCCTGCTGATTCTGTCCTCCCAGCATGCTGGTCTCTCCTCTGGAATAATGCTCTCCCAGCAACAGGCCTCACTCCAGGCCCTTAAGCCCCACTCTTGCTTTGCACTGGAAGCCCAGAGTTCAACTCCAGCTTCCACAGAGCTCTTCTTTGGGCCCTGCAGAGTTTTCTCATGAATAGTGAATAAAATGGAGAGAAAACCACCTTTTTGCCCACCATCCAAGCTTTTTACCTGAA
Source organism: Ursus americanus (assembly GCF_024610735.1). Lineage (NCBI taxonomy): Eukaryota > Metazoa > Chordata > Mammalia > Carnivora > Ursidae > Ursus > Ursus americanus. The sequence goes on from NC_142132.1 coordinate 14,514,461, forward strand.
TCATTCATTCATTCATTCATTCATTCATTCAACAAATATCTTTCCAGCCTGGCACCCTACCGACCCTTGGTTCTCAGCCCTCATAGAGTTTACAGTCCAGAAATCTGGTCACAGAATTTCTGAATGTACTTGGTGATCACTGTCACAAGGGAAATTTTCCATCATGGGGTAACTCTCACTACCTTGCTTTCTGGCAGCATACTGATCAGGAATAGTGATACCACCTTCCAGCCCCATGACCATTTGTGGGGTAAATCTTACTGCCTGCACTGGTTTTGGTGGTGGTGCGGGGGGAGTGGGTCTGATAGTAGTTCTACAGGGACAGTCCCTGATGAAGTGGGAATGACAAGTCATACACCACCAGAACTCGTTAGTGGGAGTAACCCTTCTTCTTACCAAGGTTTTCAGACCCACCAAGCTCACTAAGTGAGGAAAGGAATGCTCTTGTCTGTTCAGATTGCTGTGTTTGTGAAAAGCCAGGGGAACATCAGAGCATATCTGAGTTGCCCTACATCACCACCCCTAAGATTCAAGGCAGGAAACTGGACCGTGGATGTCTGCCTGTACATTCATTCCTCCATCAGGCCATCATCTGTTGTATCTGGTACTGGGGATATAAAGCTTACTAAGGTAGTTCTGTAGTAAAGAACTCTCAATTTAGCAGGACAGAGGCATGAACAGATACCATGACGAGTGTCATTGGCCCTGTGAGGGTGTAGCAGGGCCGGGAGGAGGAGAAGCCTCATTGGAGGAGAAGGCAAGATGATGAGAATCAGCAGGGAAGAATTTTCTTCAAGGACATGTAGGAAATGACCAGGAGGACAAGGAGGTGCTCGAGGCATGGAGGTAGCATGTTCAGAAGAATGAAGGCTTAGGTGAGCGGAACTCTCAGTTCTGGGGCGAGCGGCGAGTAGGGTGGTGCTTCCCATCGCCGGGAGGGCTGTTGTGCTAGGAATTCCCCAGGAGGCAAGTTCAAACAGCATGTCTGCCCCTCCCGGACATTGGATACGCAGATCTAGCGGCTTTTGGAGTATTAGACCTTCAGAAGTAGTCACTAAAACCCTACTTTTATCCACATGGGGTGCAATTTGCATCCGGGTCAACCAGCAGCACCTCTTCAGTAAAAGACTTCCAAGTGTTCTCCATCTAGACTTCACTGGCCACACACCAGTGGCACCTGGAGAGCTAATGCCAGGGGACATGGTTGAATTAACCTCTCCTTTACTTGTTTCATGTTTGAAAGGGCTTGCTCACTGAGTTCCCACCTTGTTCTTCCTACCTGGGCGAGCACCACGGGTTGCAGTGGGAGTCCATTGTTTTGTGACAAGGTGAAGAGTTCTGCTGCTGAACGCTGCAAAGGAGTGATGGGGCAGTTGAGTAACTGGTTATAATTCGCCGGCATTGGCTATGTTTCATTTATAAATGAGGGCCCTAGTGTAGCACGCTGGAGGAGGAGATAATGAACCCTCCCCTGGTTTGGTAACAGAATGGGTACAACTCACATTAAAGAACAAAAGGGAAACAGTGTAAGGGCTGCAACGAAATACCATCTCTAATTGGGTTTTCCTTCCACAATAGCACAGATTAAATGCAGAGTATCAACTTAACCTTTCCATTTGCCGCCTTTGTCAGCCAAAAACAGATGGTTAACATAATTTATATTTTTGTTCTTATTGTAGTTCTTAGCCGTTTAATTGGAATCGGATTATCAAACTGTTTTGTAAACAACCTGGAATTGAGGTGTTTGTTTTATCACTGAATAAAATAAATAAAGAATAGGTCAGGAGGGGATACGTGTTCGATTGAACCAGAAAAAAAAAAGCACTGCATGGGAGACTTGGGGGGCAAGACAGATTTTTGAAACGGTTTTAGCTGTATTCCAGCCTTTGGGCCAGCACACACAGTTCTTTGCACAGGGAAGGTTTGTAAAGTCGTGTAAATATCATTTATCCTTTGAATGAAACATGCAAAATAAAATTCTGGGTAAATTCTTCAGAAAACTGAGGAAAATCATTTAAACCCTTAACTTAATTTGAAATTACGCCTAATGACCTGTAATTTCCTCCTTTTGAAATGGTCCCATTACATTAATCAGATTGATATAGTGGTGATAGATTATTCTCATTAAAAGGAATATTCTTTTGTTGTCCTTGCTGATCTACCAGCTAGAATCTCGGACTCGGAGGAGTTCAGGAAGCTATGGCTCCATCCCCTGTTCTGAGGGGCGCATTTCGTCTGGCTGGGTTGATGTGGAGCCCTGCCTTTCTCCCTTCGGTGGCTAAGTGGAAATAGTCTCATTCAGTACCTGCTTCAGGTAGATTGGCTGGGGCGACTCAGGCCTGCGTGGCATGGTAGCCTTCTTTGTTTTCTAGCATTTTCTAGCGGGTGTGCTGGAGAGCCTGTTCTGACAGAGGACTTCTCCCTTTCCAACTGGCCAGATTCATAAACCAGAGTCGGTCTTTACAACCATCTATTTTTTACCAAGTCATAAACCTCGATGGCTCTGGCTCTGCCTCTGCCTGTAGTTCCAGCATGCGTCTAGCGTGATGATTTGGTGGCACAAAAGCCGGGCTGTTTTTACACCCTGACAGCCAAACCTTCAATTTTTCATGAGGTGCTAGAGGAATAATTGTGCTTTCCGGCATTTTCCTCAGCACATTGCTTCCAGAGCTTTGCCTCTGTTAACCATCTTTCCCTGAACCTGACCGTGCTTGAAGGATAAACGTTGCTCAGGAAATCAGTGAATTTGGGGGTGAAACGTAAAATCATATTTTATAATTTTGTATTCCATTAATGTTTTATCAGTGTCTGGGCTCTAGAAGAAAAGCCTTTGTTTTCATGGGGGCTCTTTCTAGATGTTTGCAGGTGACTTGGAACAAATCACTGTCATTCTGGGGCTGCCTCTCAGCACCCCGTGAGCGAAAGAAAGGCAGGTGACAGGTGGCGTCTGTTGCTTGCCTCTTCCCTTCCTCCACTAGAGGGTGGAAGATGTAGAGGGACAGTCGTTATTTGGAACTATACTGTGTTTAGAACAGCACCACCAATTCTTAAAAAGGCATGGGAGCCCAAGAACGTGAATTTAATCCATTTTGCTCTGCCAGTCATCAGCTTTGTGACCTTGAGCAAGTTACTCCACCTGCTTTAAATCTATTTCTGTAGCTTTAATATGGGAATAATGACACATTTCTCATAGGATCACCATGAGGATTAGATGACACACAGTTCTTGACACTTAAGAGTTCTGAGACACTATCAACAGTATTGCTTTAAAGGGGGCTGAGAATGACAAGTGTTTTCAGCTTTACTCTATCTGGTATATAAACACCCACTCTGGAAAACAGCTAAGATCCTGGGCGGTTAATTGTGTCCCTCAGGATGCTTCCCTTTTCTGAAGAACTGGCAGTGACTTTGTGTAGGGTCTCTCCTGACTAGTCCCTATTTAATAATAATAATCAGTAGAGATTAGCCTGGGTAGCTAAGGGAGAGAGGCTCAGGGATGTCAAAGCTGGTGGGCCACTGGTCTTATCCATGGGCCGATCTCCTCTCTCCTCTGCACCAACCCGGGGCCTGGTGTATAGTTGGTGCTCAATCAGTTCTTGTGATGAAGGTGTTCAGAGTCACTTTGGAAAAGTTAACTTTCAAGTTGACTTTTTTATTGACGTTAATATACTAGTGAACAAACCATACAAACTGTGCAGCCCGATGCAGTTTTACCAAGTGAACACAGCCACTTAAGCACCACCCAATGGAGAAATGGGGCATCGCCAGGATCCGAAAGCCCTGTCCTCACCCTCCCTTGTCACCACCCCCCTCAAAGGAGCCACCTTTCCAGCTCCTGTCAGCATGGATTAGGTTTGCCCATTTGAATGTTACATAAATGGAGTGATCTCAAATGTGCTTTTGGAGATTGGCTTCTTTTGCTCAACATCGTTACGCTCCTCCACGTTGTTACATGTGGCAACTGCTTGTTTTCATTGCCGTCTAATATTCTGGCCTGTGACGACATCACGGTTTATCTGTCCGATAGTCATAAGACATTTGCTCACATCCCATTTGGTGCTATTGAATAACGCTGCAATGAAAATTCTTGTAGGCTTCTTTTGGGGAATACATGTGCACATTTCTGTTGAGTAAAACTGCTCGGTCATAAGAGAATGCTTCTATTCAGCTTTAGTACAATCAGTTTATTTTTCCAAAGTGTTTGTACCAATTGACACTCTTACTAGCACACTGTAAAAGTACTAGAAACTCCATATTCTCAGGCATGCAGTTTTTGTTTCGTTTTGTTTTTTAATTTTGTCCCTTCATTGTAGTCATTTGGTGGGTGTGTAGTGGTTTTCTTTTCACATTTCCCTGATGACTAATGATGTTAAGTGCTTTTCCATATATTTTTATTTTTATTTTTTTTTACCACTTGAAGGTCCTCTTTTGTGAATTGCATGTTTGAGTACTTGGCCCATTTTTCAACTCCATTGTTTGTCTTTTTATGATTGATTTGTTGAGTGCTTATAAAATCGGGATGCAAGTCCTTTGTCAGAAATGTATTGCAAATATCTCTTCCCACACTGTAGATTGCCTTTCATTTTTGAAATGGTATCATTGGATGAACAGAAATTGTTTATTTAATGTAGTCCAACTTATCAGTTTCCCCTCATGGTAAATGTTCTTCGTGCTTTGTTTGAGAAATCTTTGCCTTTCTCAGGTCTTCACTATGTTTTCCTATTTTCTAGAAGCTTTACTATTTACTCTCCCAGTTTGTGGCATCACTACTTGTGAAAGAGCTCTCCAGTAAATGGAAAGCTATCCAACGTGATGAGCTAAAGCAATGGATGCTCGATGTCCAAAGCTGGAGATAACACCCGACCTGGCAGGAACTCTGGCATTGTTCGGGTGGGATGCCTTTGATAAAGCCCTGCTGCTCTGCAAAGGGCCTGACCCTGACCAGGTGGCCCTGGGAACCTTCTTACTTTTCACAGGTGCCTTAGTCCTCATCCATACAAGCCGATTCCTGCTCCAGGAATTCCAGAAAGATGTAGTAAGGGAGGAGGCATAGTGACACACTGGCTCTGGGGGCTCTGGGAAGGCTTCACGCTTTGTTTAGCATTCCCCTTGCTCTCCCTGTCTCTGCATCTTTCGAAAAGCTTTGTGTCCAACTTCTAAACCTGCTCTCCTGACTCAGGAGCTCCATAGATTACTGCCTTGTAGTGTTAAATCACTTTACTGTCCTGAGTCTGTTTCTTGATCTGTAAAATTGGGACAATAAAGAGGATCATGAGGAGTATTTATTTGTTGTATGTCTGGATGGATAGATGGGTGGATGGATGGATGGATGGATGGATGGATGGTTGGACGGATGGACGGATGAACGAATGGACGGATGGATCAATGGATCGATGGATGGTTGATTGATGGTGCCGACCATTAAATGAGACTAGGTTTATAGTGTGCTAAGTCCAGTGTTGATGCGCAACTAAGGGCCCAAGAAAAGGACTTGTCTTCTACTCCCTTCCTAACAAACAATAATTACTTGCTGAATAATAAAAAAAAGTCATCAGCTTAGCAAATCTAGTGCAACAGATATTAAAGTAAGTCTGAATTATGTTAAGTCCACAGCACAGCTTTGCTTCACAGTTATGGTAGCAAGCATGTGTGATTTTGTAACATCCCCCAAATAAATAAATACCTAAAAGACATTGTCTTAAAATGTTTCAATTGGAATAGAGCTGCCTGCTGCTGAGTGGGTGAATATGCTGCTAGAGAGGTGCCTTTTGCCGTTTTTAAATGGTGATTGCAAATACGACGTTGTGTGATGGCACCATGTAGGGTACTGAATTATCTCGCAAGCCTCCAACCAGTATTCCTGCTTCCTCTCTGCTCACCTTACTCCCCCACGCCCTCCATGCTCCACCCAGCAGACATGAATGGAATCATGTCACTTCCTGGCTCAGAGCCTTCAGTGATTTCCCACTGCACTTCAAATAATATTCAAGCTTATTCATGCTTATGAATCTGTGCATCCCTGACCCTTGCCAGCTTGTCTGACCTCATTTCTTACCACTGGCCCTCTCACACCCTGCTCCAGACACAAAAGCCTTATTCCTGGTGTCTCCCGAAATCACAGAGATTTTCCTGGTCCCAGATCTTCTCTCACCTACTGGGAGGGCTCTTCCCTGACTTCTCTCCCTAAATCAGGTGGCAGATTCCTCATCATACTTTGAAATTATTCCCTCCTTAATACATATCTTTTTTATTTATTTTTCTGCTTTGCTTTTCTCTCCCACTGGAATCTAAACCTTAGTTTACTTCTAGAACACGGTAGATGCTCGATAACCAGTTAAATAGATGAATCACCATTTGTTATTGGCCTGTGCCCATCCAAGATTTTAAGACTGTCAGCCTTCCAGGTCTTCATCACGGATAAACTGTCCTGTATCCTACCCTCATGAACGATCGAGCTCAGTTCTCTGCCCTCTTCAGTGTCATTCACAAATCCTAGCTGGGCTCTTCTTTCCATCTTGCCAGAGGAGCTTACAGCCTCTCACCTCCCTAGCAAGTCCATCGCTACCATTCAAAAGTATCTCCTTAAATATCATTTTATCCAGTAACAAAAGCTACTACTCTAATCCCATATTAGTGATCATCAGCTATCTCTCCCACAAGAATGAATTAGTGGTTGTGACGTACTGGGTGGCCCCTCCTTGTTTGGCCTTGTGACAGGTGCACGTGTGTTCCTAGCATTCCTGCCAGGGGAAGGGCTTCCTTGTGTCATCCGTTCAGGAACATAAACTACAAAGGGTCCTCTTTGGAATGGTTTGTAGTCAGTGGTCTCTTGGTTGGGGAAAACAGAAACCGGCTCAACTTGCTTAACTCACAGAGAGCAATAAGAACCCAGGTGTATTTCATGGAAACCCAGCAGCAGAAACATGTCCAGGGCTTCTAAGGGGCCTTGCCTTGATACCCAGTCCTGATTTAAGCAGTCAGTGGAGAGTAACGACACCAGATTTCTTCAAGGCAGTATTTGATCCAGATGGTGACGCCTTGGTTTAATCAGATGTGGCTGGGGCGGGGGACACTAGAGAGATGCTCCTTGAATATTGAAACTGTTCTTTGGGAGGTGTGATCTGTGCAGATATCCAGGAGACACCTACTGTGGAACCCCTCAGAAGCATTTCCAGATCACACATCAGGCAGGAACACCAGCAGGAAAGGCTGGCCAGCCCTGATCTGGGAAGATTCCTAAAGGAAGTGCAGTATGGCCAGGGTTTTCCTAAGAGCAATGGGACATAAAAGGAGGTTTTAAGAAGCTCACTCACCAGATGGAAAGAGGAGAAGCCATGCAAACTCTGAATACACTACTGAGAAGATCTGGAGTCTGGTGGGCTGGAAGAGGAGGAGTAACTAGGGAGGGCAGGGATCTGCCTGAATTCAAATCCCTGCCACAACACTTAGTCTTTCTGGGCCTCCATTTCCTCATCTTTAAAATGGGGAGAACAGAGTAAACTAATGCATGTAGAATGCTTAGTCGATACCACGCTAGACACGTAGTGAACCCCCAGTAAATATTGACTAACATAACCATTAATCTCCGGAAGGTCATTCTTGGTGTGCTTGAAACATGTTACGAGGGAGTCTCTCTCAGCCCTTCGGGCCCTGAGTTCAAGCTTTAAAATGGTAGTGGTTTTGTTTTTAACGGTAAAGAAGGACGGTTTGATAAATAGTAAACCACAGCCTTACCCTACCCAACCTGAAGGATTAAAGGACTGATTCTTGTCTTTACGTAACTAGGAATGGGCATGAGATGAAAAGTTCTAAATCAGCTCCTTCACTGATGTCCTCAAATCACATGTTGGAACGTGTAACGTTAGAATGGACCGAATCAACAGATACATCTACCTGGACCAACTTGAAGTGCTTGGAAATTGTATGCAGTAATAATGTACCAAAGAAAGAAAACATTTTCTGCTTCTCAAATTATAGGTGTCTTCCTGCAGTAGGAAAATGTGTTTTCTTCTTCCAGTGTGTAGTGAGCAATTTGTGTGCTCACAGTTTAATACCCCTTCAGCTATGTATTCCCTTTGATCCCGAGCTTATTAAAAAATGCAAATCTAAATTGTATCTTATTAATGTGATCCTTTGTGTTAAAGCTGTGGGGGGTTAAAAATCCCAGTTTCTCTAACATATTTGGATTTTTAATGTGCAAAGTACGACGAGAGCCTGATTTTCCGCAGGCCATATTTTCTAATCAACTGTTATGAAAGATTTTTTATTGTGCTGCTATTTCTTGCTTTCTTGGAATTCAAGGAGATAAAGAGTAATGACTTCATTGTTATACCCCAAGTATTCTCAAGCATGTCGAGATCCTTATTAATTTGCTGTAACTTCTGCAACATGACAGTGGCTCCGTCTTCCAGGAACATCCTGGAAGCATATTTTAAAGATGTGCATTGCGTTGGGGGGGGGGTAGTTGATCCATATAATGTGCTGGTGATCCCCCTAGGCTTGTGGGGTGCTTACGTGGTGCCAGTGCCCAGTTAGTCCCTTGTCTGGACGTGTGCAGCAGTCCTTAGACCCAACCTGCTCTGGTTATTAGAACAGTTTCTTTCCTTTAAAAAATAATGCGTTTGAAATTTAATTTGAATCAAGTTAAAAATTGATCCTGTTAGAATACAGATGCATTTTTCTCCCTGTCTCAGTTCTGTGTCTCCTTGTTCTCTCGTCCTTCCCCTCATTTTTCCCTGCCCTGGAAAAAGTGGCATCCTCGTATTTAATGACTTTTTTCCTTAAGATCAAAGCCGATTATTTTGCATAAGTCATCGTATGGACGTGATCATTTTACATTCATGAGGCTGTCTGTACGTACCCCCAGTAAAGCTCTTTCTGGAACAGTGGCTGTGATGGAGTCGTGGCAGTGTGGAAGAAGTGAGTGCACTGGTTCATGGTAAAACAAAAACAGCCAGCGTAACAGCACTTGCTAGGTGCTGGCCATAGATTATCTCATTTAATCCTCCCAGCAACCTTTAGAGGCTCATACTGTTACTACTACATCCCCATTTAGCAGATGAAGAAGTGGAGGCATAGAGGTTAAGTCACTCGCCCAAGGCACACGCGTGTAGGGTCTGGTGTGAGGGTCTGTGCCGGTAAGCGCTGCCCAGCACTCACATTTCTCTGCCGCAGGAAGACGCGAGCATTTCTGCAGCCTCTGTCCTTAGCTGGCTGTGTGGCTTCAGGCACCTCGCTGCTTTCCTCCACCTTTAAATTAGAATATTGGACTAGATTGTCTCTGAAATCACCTTTGGCCCTCCAGTTCTATAATTCTTGGTAATTGTTTTAAAGTGTTCCAAGGTTAAGCCAGGAGACAAAAGGCACAGTTCTCAGAACAACCTCCTCCCCCACCCCCTGCAAATAACTTTGGTTGTTATCAGTGTTGATAAAAGCACAGTGGAAAGAATCCCAACTGTCATAGCCTATAATATCCGTCATTTTAAGTAGAAATTGTTACAACTCCTATTCCAAAAAAAGGCTCCATGCTGCTTTTTGACACCTCCACTGTGGTCCCCAGGAAACGGATATGCGGGGGAGGAGCGATTGTAGGTGGGAAGAGTGGAGGGTATATTTTTAACTTAAGATCTTTTGCAGAGTCGCTTCCTCCTCTGTTTGTCTCCAGTTCTAGGAAATGAGATTTTCACTCATTCTCATTCACCGAGAAGGCATCGTGGTTCATAAAGGAAATTTTCTCTTGGTTACTGTTGAAGTGTTTTACAAAAAGAAGTTTGATGTGCTCTGTGAGCGGATGGCAGGTGGCAGCTTTTTGTGTCATTCTTTGACATGTGCTGGCTGATATGAAGTGACATGTGGTGACAGAGCCCCGCTTGGCTCTAGCAATTTCTTTTGTCTTGATAAAACAGGTAGCCCTTTCTGTGGGGAGTCAGGAGCGGGGGCATAAACCGGTCTCTTCTGGAAAAAAAGGATGTGTCACCATGCGCGTTTTCAGCTGGGATGGTGTGGTGTGAACCCCCTCATGCCAGCCAGTGGTGCACCTGAACTTGGCCTTTGATGAGAGACAGCTGTCACAGGATCTAGCAGGATGCCCCGCCCCCCGAGCTAGACAGCTCTCACAGTCGCTCCTACAGAATCCCCACCACTGTTCCTGGGGGGACTTCAGCATGCGAGCACACTCAGCGTGTTCTGCCTCTGTCTCTCCATGGAACATTTCAAACACACAAACAAAGGTGAACAGTGATATAAATGGAGTTTGGGTTTAGCGGGATAGTCTTATGTGGGTCCCAGTTACTTCTGTGTATGGTGAAGTTATGGCTGGACACACCAGTGCAGGACTAGTGGCATGGCTTCTGGGATATTCCAGCTGCCCACTGTTCCCACCCTTGAGTAACGTGGCATGACACTAACGCACAGGACCAGAGGTCATAGAGCAATATGAATGTGTCCTGTGGTGCCTACACCTGATGTTTGTGAGCAGTAGAGGAGAAACGAAGTACGTAACGTATGGAGCCAGAAGTCAGTCCAGGGAAAACATGTCAAATACATGGTTTTATTCTTACCAATACCTGTTCAAGTACTCTCTTATCTGGAACATGCTTGACGACGTAGCATATATGGTATACACATCAGTTTTTGTTCAAAACTCTGTATTCTTCTTCTTAAAGAAAGCCTCCTAAATTCAGTATGTTGTGACTCCGCAAAACCCAGAATCTGCTCACATACTGGATTTGTTCCCATCTTGGCTTGGTGTTTGTCATTCTCTTGCCTTTTTTTTTAATTTTTTTTTACCTTCACTGCATGTATAAATACATACACAGATGTGGGTATTGTGTATGTGTACACAATTGTTTTTTAGGTATTTATTGTTTATGTAAGTGTTCTCCAAACATAGACTCTTACAACTTAACCTTGTTTTCAGACATTCTTTTGAAATTTATCCATCTGGATGCATATAGCTCTTGTTTATTCATTTTCATTGCCATTTACAGCATGTGACTATCTCAGAATTTATTTGTCCTGTCTTCTGTCAGTGGGCATTTGGGTGATAATAATGGCTAATTGGAAGTAAACAATGAATAATGGAAAATCTTGGGTTTATTCATATGTCCAGTAGGTTCTCTGTAGCTGTGGTCCTCAATTGCTTTTGCTCAGATAGTCCGCAAAAGAATCTTAGAAAACTGTGAACCTCCTCATTATTAAATAGAAATATAAAATATTTCCACTGAAGTTCATGTAATTGGAAAGGATTTAATTCATGTAATATGGTAACATAGGAATTTAATGATAAAATTAAGAACACTTTGTTCAGAGTTCGATGAAATGAAAATAATGATTTGATTCTCACTAACACCATTTAAATAATATACTACTAAGATTTTTCTTAATAGTTAGAAAGTTTATATCACTCTCTTTGCCCTTTGACCTTGAAATTCTATTCTTTTCCATCCTTGGAATTTATCCTAATGCAATATATTTTTATGCTTGACAGTCTTCTATTGATCACCTCATCATATTCTTCTTTCGTATTGATTCATACGAGTTCTATGTGATTTCTGGATGTCATTCTTTTGTCATTTTGTGAACTTAAATATCTTATCCTGGTCTATGGCTTATCTTTGTACTTTGTTTTTGTAATGTTTTGGTTGTACTAAATTTTTTATTTTAATGTAGTCAATTCATTAGTCTTTCCTTTATGTTTGGGGTGTGTGTGTCTGGTTTAAAAATTTCTTTCCTGTCTCAAAGTTATAAAGATAATCTCCCGTGCTTCCTTCTGAAAGTTTTACAATTTTGTTTTTTCCCATTTAATTCTTTCATCCACTTTAGAATTTATTTTTTTGTGTGGTTGTCTTAGAAATTTAATTTTATCTTTTTCCAAGGGATACCCACTTGTCATAAGACTATTTTTAAGTAGTTCATCATTTGCCAGCTGATAGTTTCTGCCAAATTCTCATATATATCTCTAACTGTATTTTATTCCTTAGGTATATTTGCTCCTAGAGTTTTTAAGAAGGGGCTATTTTTTGCTTGGCTGACATTTTTTTGTATTCCTTACGGGTAAACAACACATTTATACCATACCATTTGTTTAGTTAGTATTCACTCACTTGAACTGAATGCAAATAGGTAGATTGGTCTTGGAATAATAGGGGCAAAATTTATATGGCTTAGCCTACAGTGAACACTATAAATGTTAGCATGAACACTATGAATGAATGAGCAAGCAAATCAGTGAATTATGTGATAGAATTCTGATAGAATTGTTAAAGAGTACCATACCTGTTATGGATTCGATTTTTATTGGCTTGTTATACTTCTGGATGTGGAAAATTGATCTCATTAATAGATTTAGTCTTCTAGGAAGCCCTTTCTTTTAGCAGTGCAGTATTTCTCAAAATGTGGTCTAGCAGAATCACATGGGAAGTGTGTGAAAATGCAGATTCCTGGGTCCTACCCCAGATCCACTGAATCATACTCTAATGGGAGAGGGATTCAAGCCCTCTGGGCGACTCCCCTGCTTGAAAACTATGAGTCATTGGTTTAATGACATGTCTTTCAGAACCCCAATTCAGATGTTTTCCCAAACAGAGTAGTGATATTTCGGTCCACATACGTCTTTGAACAAAACCAGTGAACTTGAAGGTCAAAACACATCAGAGTGAGACACATGGGCCTGGGACTGGGTTCCTAGAGTCTCATATTCTTGTCTTCTGAGGGAGCTGATGCCTTGTCACGTGACCTCCGTGTGTGGGCTCCTCAGTTCTGAGTCTTGTGAATTTCCCTGTCTATGGCTTTTCTAGCCATTTCCTTGTAGGGAAGAGAGGGGGCATTCAACTGGGACAGGGAGCCCTGCCAGCTGCTATCTCTCTCTCTCGCTCTAAATCTACATAATGCTCAGGTAGCAGTGGCAATGAATGGATATTTTTGTCATCAGCTCAGATCAAAGTGAGCCTTTCAGAAATCTGGTTTGGGGACTCCCGCACAGAAACTGCCCTGGCTGCCATTTTGTACGTTGTCTTGGCCACGCAAAATAACTGCCTGGAGGTCAGTGGACCCTTCCTGCTCTGCTAAAGACAACTGAAGAATTTTATTCAAACCAACCTCTTGAGTAGAATCATTAGGACTCTTAGGTTTTAGAAAAATAAATAAATACAAGAGAACAGACTGGTCCCATTTGTTTGAGAAGCGCTGGGCGCAGGGTCCTAAAACCCAGCCTCAGGAACCGACTCATCACAAGTAGCCAGAATGCTCCAGTGCTTCCTCTTTGTGGTCATTCAATTTGAATGGACATACACTCTAAGTATATGAACCGTACAACCGGTTTTAAGCGGGGATAAAACCGGCATCATCCCCACCTCCATCCTGAGTGGTACAATCATTTTTTATTTCATTCTGCTTGGCAGTGGCAGCAATTGAATCTCCCAAGGTATGAAATGTTTTCATCAGTAAGGCATTGAAAATATCAGCCTGTTAGAGGGGGGGAGTGGTCCCATGCTTGACTGTGGCCATACTTCAGCTGCACCGGGGCATGAAGTGGTGAAAAGCATTCATTTCATGCAGTGGGAAAATAAGGCCAACTTCAGCTTTAATCTTTACTATGAGGAGTCTCATCCTTGTCGGCGTGTAATGAGTGGATGCTCCCCGTTTAGTTTAAAGTAACAGATCTATATAGAGTTGTTAATTTATAGATAAATATGGGTTTTCTACTATTGATGTTTCTTGATCTGCACAAAGTGGTTATATTAATACTGAAACATTATTAATCAATACTTTGCTCTTTAAAAATACATCAGTAAGACTACCCAATTACCTTTAAGTATATATCAAAGGGCACAAAGCAATCTGATGTATACTCGAAGTCCATTAGAAGCCACCAGACATATTAATTAAAATTTCTAGTTACAATGAGCTTCACAATGTGGACAAAAACTTCTGCTTTTGGTAACCAACAGTTACTGGCTAACTGAATAGCTGAGACGAGCAAATCCATCTCAGGGCATGAACAGGTCTTGGGGATTTTTGCCATAACGAAACCCAGGGACGACTTCCTTTTACTTGAATCCAACACATTAAGGGCTATTACTCAGGACCACGAATTGAAAGATGCAGAGGGCTTCTGTCCGGTGCGTGCTGAAAGGAAGGGTGGAATTCTCCTACTTTGAAATGAAGCATTCCCGAAGTGGTAGTGGTTTTCAGGTAGTACAAGTAAAACCTCACTGGAGATTAAAAACAAAAGAGAACACGAAGATGGGTGACACAGCCCTTTCACGGTCTTGCTGTGCGGCTGGGCATCATTGAACTTGAGCAGTCTGGGTGTGGCAAATGCCCGCAATGAATAATCCCTTTGGCAGCCATTTGTACTGATGGAAGCCTCTGAATTTGTGCTGAGACTAAACAATCTTTTGTTTTGTCATCTCGCAACAATAGTCAGCTTTCCTTTCAAACTTTTTTTTTATATTTATTTATTTATTTAAAAAAATTTTTTTTATTACATTATGTTAGTCACCATAAAGTACATCCCTGGTTTCTGATGCAAGGTTCGATGATTCATTAGTTGCGTATAACACCCAGTGCACCATGCAATATGTGCCCTCCTTACTACCCATCACCAGTCTATCCCAATCCCCCACCCCCCTCTCCTTTGAAGCTCTCAGTTTGTTTCTCAGAGTCCATAGTCTCCCATGCTTCACTCCCCCTTCTGATTACCCCCCTTTCTTTATCCCTTCCTTCCCCTACCGATCTTCCTAGTCCTTTCAAACTTTTGGTGCTCCCTGTCGACAGTCCAGCTACATCTCTTGTCCAAGAAGAACCACTTAACCAAACTTCACCAGACTGGCATCCAGAGCTCACAGACTGTGTCGGAGATCTTAAAAAAAAAAAAAAAAGAAGAAGAAGAAGAAGAGGAGGAGGAAGGAGAGGAAGGAGAAGAAATGAGAAGGTCAAGACTTGTGAATGCTATTCCCCACCCCTTGGCCCCCTGCCCTTGGGTTCTGCACATCTAGTTTCTTACTGCAAGGAGAGAGAGCATCAGCTCTTAGGATCCAGGAATGTGATTTATAGTGTTATGCTCACTAAACAAAACTCGACAAGTAAGACTTGGATGCCCCGAGGAACTTCTGTAATGGTACTAGACTCTAACAGCCTCATACATTTCTAATTACTTCGTCGGAGAGGGGCAGCTTCAGCGCTTGCAAAGGAGGCAGCCAGGAGGGAACACACCTGAGATGCACGTTTCAACATCCCATATATGCGCTGCTCATTTGGGATGTACTCTCCCTGCACCCCCTTGGCGTCTGTCCCTGAGCTATTATCCAGTACTAACCATCCACTGAGACTAGTGTCAGGTGTAACTGATTGTCATTCAACGCAAGTGAAATCTTTAGGTGAGCATTAGTCACTGTTTTAGACACGTTAGCTTCAAGTGGAAGCAGTCAATTATAGACCAGAGGTTTTATGGCTACATTACTACCATCATACTATTAGGTTTGCAACAGTAGCATTCTATTTGATCGATCTGTGCCAAGACATTGATGGATAACTTTGTTCTTCAAATGTCAAATATGTGGGACTTCTGTACTTTATGTATTTACTGACACACTAATCTCCTGTGGATACCTTTTCCCCCTTTACAGTGTTTTGTCTTAGCAGATGCTTGTGATCCCTGTTCTTAGAAGATTGTGTGAGGTTTGTGATCACATTTATAATTTCCTTTCTATTCTCTCTCAAATGCAGAGCACTCCAGAGTTATCGGTACTTTAAAGAAGTCTTTGCCACACTAAGAGGACCTCTCACTGGTATCAAGAAATAGATTTAGACAATTGCTTTCACTTTTCTTTTTAACATGCAGACACTATACTAGAAATGAGTTCCCAATTTTCAGTTTATAGGTTAGACTTCTAAAGCTTTGGTTTTCTGTTATTATACTATTTGACCTATCTTTCTGAAAGACACATTTAATTTTTGCTTCTTTTAACAAATGTATTCCTAAGCCAAACCTCTGAACTGTATAAACCACCACTACAACCCCCAAACATCATTAAATATGGTACCACTTAAAATAGTGAGCAGAACTTCTTATGTGAAATCCTTGAAGGGCTCATAGAAGACTCTAGGAGATGGATTTCCTTTCAGTTAAAACTAATAGCTCTTAAATCTAATATTGAAGACCATCTGTCACCCGTAATAAATAAAATAGAAACTGAGAAAACCTTGTTCCCCACCAAATGGCCAACTGGACTTCCATTTTGTTCTTTTTTGTTTTTCCCAAGAACTTGGGGGGCACTTGCTGGTCTTGGGAATGCCAACTTTCTTATTGAGTCAGACCAGCCTCCATTTCAATCTTTGTGCTTCTACCTTGGGAACCCTAGTTCTACCATATTTTTCACTTTAGGAACTTTCTCAGCTCTCTTGGCTCAGTTCATTAGCTAATGCGACAGGGAAGAGTCTGTCGGATCATTCCTGATGGTGGGGGCAGCTCTAGAAACATCAGGGGAAATTCTCAGGAGACATTATTCTTTTTTTAAGGCCAAAGGTGCAAAGGCTAATACCCGTGTTTGGCAATATTGTAGAAAGAAGGCTAAATCACAAAGATACAAGGTCTGGCTTTGTGTGGTTCTTCTTGTATCATAAAACAGGATTTTTCTGGGGTGCCTGAGTGGCTCAGTCGGGTAAGTGCCTGACTCCTGATTCTGGCTCAGGTCTTGCCCTCAGGGTCTTGAGTCTGGACCCCACGTTGGGTTCCATACTGGGTGCGAAGCCTACTTTAAACAACAGTAACAACAACAACAACAACTAAAAACAAAACAGGATTTTCTGCAATACAGAGCCTCTTCTATCAGTGCAGGGGTATTGGGGACCCAAGTCATCCTCCTATAGGGCAGAAATTCACTGCTGCTCTTCATTCCTCCATCCCTTCCCCACTGAAGGGCAGCATGGCTGGCCGTCCTGAGGCTGGCCTTCCTCATGTCTCTTGTCCCTCAATGCCCTAGGAAAGGGTGACCCTGTACCTCTGGTATATCCAGGGGTGCTGAGAGGGGCATCAACAGCTGGCCTGAGCACCCCCATTTGTGCTGAATGTCATTCTGATCTCTCTAGGCGTGAAGCCGATTAAGATCATCTTGACCCCAGCACTCCCATCCAGCTTCAGCCTCGCCACTGTTTTAAGTGGCCATTTCTCACAAAAACTAGCTGGTGTACAAGTCCAGATCTCTTTTAGGGAAGGTACACTTCGAAGCTTGCTGGAGTTTTGGGATCGGAACACGTGCCTTTTGCCTAACCTAACACCTGTCTTGACTAAGCAAATTGCTAAGTGGAAATATTGGGCTCTGGGAGCTGGGGTTGCTCTCACTGAGCCCAGGCTTCTTAATTTATGTGTGTACATCAGGGAGACAACAACTCCATAGCTGATACACTTGCGTGAGAAACTAAGAGGTTCCAGAAGCAGCCTGAGTGTGCTGGGTCTCCCACCTGCCTCCACCCACCTCGGCAGACTCACAGCATCCCCTGGACAGGAGCCAGGTGGGAGAAAGCCTCCCAGGGAGAGGTGGCTTGGTGCCCATGGAGCAGCACACAGATAGAGCTGTATTTACTTTGCAATTCCTGCAAGAGACAGAGCAGCGGATTAAGTTGCAGAGACACAACGGAGATCCTGAGTAAGGAATTTTAACGTAAAAATGCCAGGGTTTAAACTTAATCCTTGAGCTAACTGGTGTAGTTCTTCAAATGGGGATCTAACAGGAGTTATGCTGAGGCTCAGAAGGGTAAATGTGTGAATGCATTTGGAACCAATTTAAAGCTAGAAATGAAATGAGCAGAACACTTGCCAACATACCATTAAGATAAAACACAGGGGTTCACTGAGGCATGTGGATGGGCGCACACACGCCTGTTCTGCTGTCTGCTTCCTCTGCAGCTCATGGGAGGTGATGGGGGGCGGGGGGGAGGAGGCTTTGTTTTAGCCCACCTTGGAAGTGTCTGTGCTAGGGCCACCCGGCACATCTAGGCTGGGCTTGATTCGGAAGTAACACTGGGAACATGGGCAAAAAAAGCCCTCTTGTCAACAAGATCTTCGTGGAATGAGGCATGAGCCCCAAAGAGCTACCCACTAGAAGGCATCTCTTAGAGACTATATTCCTGAAACTGAGTAGAACCAACCAGAAGGCTGGGATTTACTAGGAACATAAGTGGGGGTACAGATGGGTAGTAAATGTGAAAGGTTTAGCTCACTGAAAGTCCATGAATTCCAAGTCTGATCATCGCAAGTACTTGGGTGCTTTGTGAAAACACAGCTTCTAAGAGGCTGGGACAGAACCCCAGGAATCTATGTTTTGTTTTGTGTTTGTTTTGTAAAATGTGTTCTTTAGGGGTTTCTGATGCCCCCTAGGTTTGGTCACTACTTGAAGGAACCAACTCTTCAAACACTTAAAACCTATTTGCATAAAAGAGAAACAATGTGCTAATCTTAATTAAAATAAGTTGCCTAAGCACCCTTAACCAAACAAAATATTAACCCGGCTTAACATCAGACACCTTCTTGAATGAAGCAAAACATCATTAAAAATGTATATGTATAATCCAGATTCACAGATCTGACTAATGAACACAGACATTCCTTCTCTCCATCACCTCCTGGAATGTGGCTACACTTAATTCTAGACATTCTGCCCTGGCTACTGGCTTTTTCTCTGGAAATGGCCTCGGCTTCTGGCTACTGGCTTTTGAGAAAGCACGCTCTGTAAACTCAAAGTCCTGCCATCATTATTCATGCAGCTTTTGTTTCTCTTCCCCAAAGAAGCAATTGAGCTGTAGCAGATGAGTGATGTTTGCCGGGCTGCAGTGAAGGTAAAAGCCCACTGCAGGTGGAGCGGCTTAATGGGGTATTAATTGGGAAGCAGGTGAAGGCAAATAGGTGGCCCAGCAGGTATGTAAATAGGCTCGTGGGAGGAAAGGCATTGAATTTTATGCTCTTTAACTAAAAATAAAGACCTGATATTTAGCTTATCTTTGCTGAAATCCCGCACTGCGAGGGCCCTGACAACTGCCAACATCCTCAGTGATTCATTATTATCTCAGCATCATTCAGGCTACTTAATAGGATCTTCAGCCTCTTCATTTTTCATTGTTTTAGCTGATGCTTTGGCTTTAGGATGCATATTTTCCCTTCTCTTTGTGGATAGCAGAGGCCAG
The DNA here is from genome assembly GCF_024610735.1 of Ursus americanus. Classification (NCBI taxonomy): domain Eukaryota; kingdom Metazoa; phylum Chordata; class Mammalia; order Carnivora; family Ursidae; genus Ursus; species Ursus americanus. The sequence goes on from NC_142132.1 coordinate 14,533,643, forward strand.
AACCATTTGTATAGATTGCGTAGTGGAAGGAATATTCGAGCGGTGAGCCTGCCTTCTGGCGGCTTTCTTTAGCTCTAGCTCCTTGGAGAAACAGCAAAGATACAGCATGACTATGGCTAATGAGCCTACCAAGAACGCATACATCTGAACGACGTCCTTCAAAGTAGTCACCTTGAGAAATAAAACACTGATTCCCGTGCTATCATTGGCTCAACACCTTTTCAGGAAGAGCCACTTCACAGATTGTTGTCAGAGATGATTTGTAAGTCCCCGAAGTGAAAAAAAAAAATCCTTACGTATATTTATCACTTGTTTTCTACCCCTGAGCATTGTACAACATTATTGTCTGCAGCATTACCACATTTAGTGCTAAGTGACATCTGGCTTTTCAAATCCATCCCTGATGCTCTTGCTCAGATTATTCCGAAGAACATGCCTCAGGCTCCTAGGGAAGAGTTTCAAGAAATGTCTGGAGTGCTGGCAGCCTCTTTGGGATAAGAGTCCAGCTTCCCAGAGCAATCACTTTGCCTGGCATGCACTTAGAAGTTTCTAAGTTTGAGTATGCCAGTTTAAAAGTTTGGGTGTATTATTTTGAGGCTACCTTGTTATTTAACAGTAACTTAGACAATTTTTGAAAACAAACCATTGTGTATTTCCCTTCTGATTAGTCCTCTCTGAGGTGATATGTTAGTGGAAGAGTGCAGAGGGACCTAGATTCTTTGTTACTTGGTTGGCCCACATTCAGTGTTTTTCTCTGGAGAGAAGTAGCACTGGTTTTGAAGACGTGTTTAGCCTTTTACTATTGAAATGGCTAAATATCAGTGAAGTTTGCACAGCCTAAATATTAGTGGAGCTACAGTTTGTACCCTGTAAAATGAATTAGGTTTACATTATCATGCAGATCTTTTCCTGTAGTTGAAGTACTCATTAATTTTACTGCTAATGAGATGTTAGCAATTAAATACCTTTAATTAATGAAAATCAGACAAAAGCAAAGGGCTGCTGTCTGTGTCTTCATAAACATAAGGAAGATTTTTGTAGATCTCATTGTGAATTTTTTTCTGTAGAGGGACCACAAATCTGAGCTCCTTGGGATCACGTGTTCTGGTCCAGAGAAAGTCATTAAAATAGTTCACTTTTAGAAAATGAAAGGAGTAGGCATTTGGGGGGATGTTATAAAGATTATCTGAGATTGGGAAAAAAATACTCATAACCGGGAGCCAGTCCTACATGTAATAGCAAATTTCATGGTTGAAGATGCAACAGGATTGAGTACAATTAATAGTTCTGAAGCCGTCGTTGAGTTCTGGGGTAGGCCCTGAACACATAATTAGATTATTAAAAATGGCCTGTCTTAGGCCGACTATTACTAAATTGAAATCCAATTATGGCTTTATGATTTTGCTGAAAAATATTTAGCCATTTCGGTCGAGTCCTCAGAGAAGATCATTTCCTCTTTGCATCAGAGTTTGCGCATGTCACAATACATTTTCCAAACAAATCTGACCTCAATTATCTCGGAATCAATCTTACATTAGATAAAATATATTTTAATGAGTGTTTTTATGTGTAATATCATAATTGTGTCTCTCCATACTTGAGGAATTAAAAGATGATGATAGAGGACTTTGCAGAATATCTTTTTAATGAGAGGCATGCATATTTTAGAAATAACGAAATCGTGCCATCTTAATACACGGAAAGCCATTGTGCTCCGATATGTGCCTGAGTATGCTGCAGGACAGACTTGGTTCAGCTTTCAGTAATTGGCATTGGAACTGTAATAAAGCAGTTGTTTGCAGAGAGATGGGCTCAGAAATTTCATGCACTCCTGCAGTGTGGATTTAAATGCTAAGTTAAATATTTATGAACCCGAGATTTTTATAATCGATCATTGTATGATTTATACACCGTAATTATAATTAGGTTGAAAGAGATTTTAAAAAGCCAGTTTCCTGGTAGCCAAGGCCATTAAATAACGTGAAGCTGCCAAAACAAAAATTAGGTGGGAACCCAGCCACCGAGATCTGAGCGCCTGTCCCCATATTCCATGTACAATGAGGCACAGCACCTCACCAGCCATCTCACCTGGGCAACCACTCCTGCGTCACCTGCTATCGTTTTTCATGCCTGTATTTCAAACCTAGTTGAACACAAACAAGAGAAAACTTCAGAGATCCGATGTATAACAAAAGGAAAAGGTGGAGGAGGTTGGAAAGGTTAATTAAAAATGTAATGATCCCATTTGCTGAGACAGCACTATTAATCATCTCGCAGCAGCAAGCATGTGACTCGCGCACCACTTACAGGAGGCATCTGAGTTTTGTAAGGTACGGACGGTGGTGGTGGGCCCCAGGGTGCACATTATGAAAATGGAAGCTCGAAAGGGTGAGCTTGGGGTGAGTGAGCATCGGGTGAGCCCCTGACTTGTGGTTAACATTGGGCACAGTCTTCACCAGACAGAAGAGTTATTTCCAAATTCACAGGTCTTCAGAATAATCCAGTCACTGTGAACCCCAGAGAAAACTTGGGCACAGCAAAAGGTTCATGTAGTCGTGTAACGTAGGAAAAAAAAAACCGAGTGAGGAGGAAATCCATCATCGTGTAATACAGTATGCCTGGAACGGTGTATGAATGACAAAATGGGCTCCAAAGAGCCAACATGTGCGTTTTAAATGTAATTTTTAGCACCCCAGCTGGAAAAGGCCAAGCTCTTGAAGGATCGATTGCAAGGGTCACAACCCGTATGATCGGATTTGCCATCTGCTGCATGTGGATATCAGAAGACTGGACTGCAAATGTAAGCTTCCAGAAAAGCCTCTTCTGCCCCTGTGAAGATCTTGAAGCTTTTGCCCATTTTTTTTATTTGCTGGAATAACACGTCAGAGGGATCCTCTTAGAAGAAGAACACTAGTTACGTTAACATGGTAATTAATCAAGTCAGAAAGAAAGAGGAAATCAGTTGTGAATTCACTTCTGCAGCCTGAAAAGAAAGGCAGAAAGATACCCAGAAACTGGCAGGCATTCATAAACAACATTCTCTCCCCGTGCCTGGTGAACTTTCTGCTTAATAAACCACATCTTCATGCAGGCCGTGCAAATTTTAATATATTTACTGTTTTATTCCACCTCGTAAACTATGGAAATGGATTTCTAGTTGTTTCCATCTGTGTTTCATCCTGAATCATTTTGACTGGTTAGCTAGCTCCAGCATCTGCCAATAGTGGTGGCATTTTCTAAGTGTAAATCTAAGTGTAAGTAATGAGGGGCCGTGGCCATAGTGATAGCCTCTTTGATTTGGGACAGTGTGAGGATTGTACTTGGGATAAAGGCAGTTCCTTGCTCCAAAGGAATTTAGAATGTGAAAGCTTCTTCCGGTGCATAATTCAGGCTTGACACCTCCACATCTCCCAGTGTTGGAGGGATCTTTTACATTTGCTCTGCCTGTAGATCAGGGTTGGAGATGATGGTCCATGTACTTTCTGAAACGGCGAATAGCCGAGAGGCTAGCGTTTTTTGAGTGCTGGTATATTTTTTACATTCTGTCCCCGATCATCAAGTTTTATCCTAAATATTTGATGTCATAATCAGATAAGGCATTTTTAAAATTATAACCATCAAATCAAAGAACCTTGAGGCTTGAAGGGACCTTCGATATATCATCTCCCAAATGGGGGAAACTGAGGTCCACTGGGGGAAAGCTGGCTTGTATGAAGACACACGGATGACTGGACCACATTTAAAATCCCTGATTCCTAATTAATTCATTGTTTTTTCAGCAACACCTGACCCTTTTGTATTCCACGGTGTCTGAGAGCTGGCCCTCCATCACTATGCAGATTATACTTCCCGTGCCCAAGAAAACAGGAAATAAGTCACATCAGATGTGATCACAGCCAAAGAGGCTTAGAATGATGATAGAGAAAAGCAATATGTAACCTGCAAAGTAACAACATGGTTCTATCCAACTTTGAAAGGAAAAGCCGGTTCGATGGCATTCTCTAGAATACAGAACTAGGCTGATGCTGGAGAGGAGCTTCTTAGCCTGCACAACCCATACACATGTGTCCTCCCACAAGAAAAAAGGATTTCTAGTAAACAGCCTTCATTCTGAGAATACTTCCCATTCAGGCAGCATCCCAGACATTCTACCAAGTTAAAGAATGAATAACAGCAGATGGAGGGAGAGATTAGAGATGGAGGGGAGGAGGGGAAAGCAGCATTTTAGTGCCGAGCTCTAAAATGAGCTGTGGAGAGGATGGCACTCAGAGTTATGGCAAAGCTGTCCGGAAGCCTTCCCGCGCCGGCGAGGAGGCGCGTGTGCCCAGACCATAAAACACAGGCGTACTTCTGCTCCTCCCCGCGCTGTGTGAGCTGATGGCGAATTGGGTGTGACTCAAGTGGCCTAAATCGAATCATTCTGCATGTTCCTCCCTCTGCCCTCGAGTCATCAAAGTAGCATTTTTTGCATGCACTTGGCGGGGGGAGGGTGTCTATCAAATAGATACAGGGGATCAGTCTTCTTACCAAGTGAAAACTCAACTCTCGTCTCCGTGTCCTGTGATTTCAGGAGTGTTTAACCAAGAAAGGAGGCTAAGGGGTGCTAACAGTAGCTCTCCATATTCTGTGCATGTTAAAATAAACTTTTTTATTTTAATAGGGTATATATGAATCTGGGGTGTTTTTTTTGTTTTTTTGTTTTGGGTTTTTTTTTTTTTTTGACCAGTTGTATATTAGAACATTTTCAAACATGTGGAAAAAATTTTACAGTTACTCCATCTAGATTCTATCATTAGATTAGAATACAGTTGCTTTGTAAGTATCCATCTGTCCTTCGTTCTTTCCACCTATCAATTAATCTACGTTTTTAACATGTAGTTATCAATATACTTCCCCTACATGCTTTATCATACCTATTAGTAACCAGTTTTTAATATTTGTTGGATTTTTTTCCTTCTGAGGTAAAATTTATATATGTACCAACCTTAAGAGTACCATTCTGTAGGTTTTGACTCAAACTTTTATCAGGATAGAAGTTACCATCACTCCAGAAAGTTCCCTCTTGCCCCTTTGCAACCAATCCCCACCTCCAACCCCTAGAAGCAACCACTCCTCTGATGTTTTTCATCATAAATTAGGTTTGTCTGCTCTAGAACTTCACACATATAGAATCATTCAGTGTGTACTTTTTGTGTAAGACTTTTGTTTTTTTCCTTTAACATAGTATTTTTGAGATGTATCCATGCTATTATGTGTATCTGTAGTTCATCCATTCTTATTTCTGAGTGGTATTCCACTGCATGAATAGACCACAGGCATTTTCCTATTTGTGTAGCCATTTTCCTATTGATGGCTACATGAGCCATTTTTCCAGTTTTTGGTTATTATCAATATAGTGTAATCATCCTCTTACCTGAGTCTTTTTTGGACATATATTCTCATGTCTCTTGGATAAATACCTAGAAGTGGAAATGCTGGGTCATGGGGTAGTGGTATGTTTACTTTTATTAAAGAGCTGCCCAACATTTTCCCAAAGTGATTGGACCATTTTACACTCCCATCAACAACATATGAGATTCCAGGAGCTCCACATTTTTGATGATATTTGGGATTGTCAGACTAATTTTAACCCCTGTGGTGGGTGTATAGAAGCTCCTATTGTGGCTTTCATTTGCATTTATTTCCCTGATAACTAATGATGCCGAACGCTTTTCATGTGCTTATTTGCGATTCATATATCTTCTTTTGTGGAGTGTCTACCCACATATTTGGCCCATTTTTCAATTGGGTTGCTTTTTATTATTGCATTTTGGGTATTCTGCATATGTTCCTTTGTCAGATATGTGTTTTGCAAATATTTTCCTCTAGTATGTGATTTTTTTCCTTTTCATTTCTTATCACTGTCTTTTGATGAGCTGAACTTTTTAATTTTGCTGAAATATAACTTAACAATTTTCTTCTTTTATGTTATGGCTTTCTGTGGTCCTCTCTAAGAAACCTTTGCCTACTTCCAAGATTATCTTTTTTTCTTATAAAAAATTTGTGATTTGGGCTTTTAGGTTTACATCTGTGATCTATCTTATATTAATTTTTATGTATGGTGTGAAGTAGAGGGTTTTGTTATTGTTTTTTACATTGATTTTCAATTATTGTAATACTGTTTGTTGAACAGAACTTCTCTGTTAGATATTTTTTAGTGACTTTGTCAAAAATCAAATGACTATAGATGTGCAGGTGTATTTAAGCCAAGTTCTGTTTTACATTCCATTGTTTGATTTGTCTATGCCTATGCTGTACCACACTGTCTTGATAAATACAGCTTTGTGGTAAATCTTGAAATCAGTATAAAATCCCTCAACTCTGTTGTTCTTCAAATTGCTTTGACTATGCTATGTCCTTTGAATTTCCATATAAATTTTAAAATCCACTTGCCAATGTCCAAAATATTATGATTTGAAGATCATTGATATCTTAACGATATTGAGTTCTCTGATCCATGAACATGGTATGTATTTCCATTTATTTAGGTGTTCCTTAATTTTCTCAGCAATGCTTTTTCATTTTCAGTATAGAGATCTTGCATGTCTTTTGTTAAATTCATTCTTAAGTGCTCCTTTTTTGGTTCTCTTATAAATGGAATAATGTTTTTAATTTTGTTTCCTAAAATTTTGGTAATAGTTTACAAAAATGCAACTGACTATTGTATATTAAATTTTATATCCGTTGACTTTGAATAATACACTTATTGATTCCAGTAGTTGTATTGTAAATTCTTTAGGATTTTCCAAGTCATCTGCAAATAGAAATGTCTTCCTTTCCAATCTCTGTACCTTTTATTTCTTTTCATTGCTTTATTGTAATGGTTAGGACCTCTAGTCCAATGTTGACTACAGGTGTTAAGAATGAATATCTTTCATTTGTTCCTGACTTTTTTGGGGAAAAGTCAATATTTCACTATTAAATATGATTTTTACATGTAGGTTTTTTTATAGATGTCCTTTTTCAGATTAAGAAGGTTCTCTACTATTCTTAGATTGCTGAGCATTTTTTTATTATGGAAGGAGTGCTGAAATTCATTGAATGCTTTTTCTTTGTCCATTATACTCACATGGTTTTCTTCCTGTCTCTTAATATGGTAAATTACATTAATTTTTAAATATTAAACTAGCCTTGCATTTTGGAATAAACCCAAGTTGGTCTTGGTACATTATCCTTTTAACATATTGCTAAATGCTATCTACTGAACTTTTTGAATCTATGTAAGGAATATTAGTCCAAATTTTCTTCTTTGTCTTTGTCAGGTTCTGCTATTTGGGTAAGATGGGCCTCACATATCAAGTTGGAAAAAGTCATGAGAATATTTGGTGTGAATGAGAATCAGGAACAAAAAACAAGTCACACATTGACCTATGAGCTGGACATCAATTCATAGTTTTTTTTTTTTTGCCTCTCTGAATGTTCCAGGTTGTGCATCTATAATTTGTCACAGGCTCTGAAATAATGGTAAAGAGATGGTGCTCTGGCAGGGTAATATATCGATGAGAACAGAATCCGGAAAGTGAGTTTGAGTCACACCAATTGCTAAATGAAGTAAACTTCAAGGAATTGATTTGAACATAAAATGATTCGTTCTATTCCTGCTTTTTATAGAGCTTTTCCTTTGAAATATTGCTTTTCTTTTTGATAACAGTAAGAAGAAAAAAAATAGTTTATGTAGTTTTAACAACTTTAAAAAGGAAGCTGACATTATTATAATAAAGCAGGCATACACTGGACCGATTTTTTTCTTTAGTTTTCTTAAGATATAATTAACATACAGCTCTGAGTAAGTTTGAAATGTATGACATAATGACTTATGTATATTGCAAAATGATGATCACAAGTTTAGTGAACATCTGTTACCTCATATAGATACACACACACAAAAAAAGAAGAAAAATGTCTTTGTGCGTGTGATGAGAACTTTTAGGATTTTCTTTCTTAGCGGTTTTCAAATATAACATAGAACATTGTTAACTATAGTCATCATGTGGTGCATGACATTTTCCATTACATATTTATCTTATAACTGGGAGTTTGTACCTTTTGACCACCTTCATTCAGTTCACCTTCCCCTGCCTCTGATAAATACAAAGTTGATCTTTTTTATCTATGAATTTGGTTTTTTTGGTGGTGTTGTGTGTGTGTGTGTTTGTGTGTGTGTGTGTATGTGTGTTTTAGATGCCACATAAAAGTAAGATCATACTGTATTTGTCTTTGTCTGACTTACTTTACTTAACATGGCAGGATTTCCTTTTTTACAGCTGAATATTATTTCATTGTGTGTATGTACACCACATTTTCTTTATCCATTCATCTATTGACAAACACTTAAGTTGTTTCCCCGTCTTGGCTATTATAAATAACATTGCAGTGAAAATGGGGGTTCAGATAGCTCTTCGACGTAATGATTTGGTTTCCTTCAGATGTATGCCTAGAAGTAGAGTTGCTGGAACACATGATAGTTCTATTTTTAATTTTTCAAGGAAACTCCACACTGTCTTTCGTAATGCTTGTGACAGTTTACAATCCTACCTCCAGTGCCCAGGGTTCCCCTTCCTCTACATCATCACCAGCATTTGTTATTTCTTGTCTTAACGTTAGCCGTCCCAACAGGTGCGCAGTGATACCTCACTGTGGTTTTGCTGTCCATTTCCTTAATGATTAGTGATGCTGAGCATCTTTTCAAGTACCTGTTGGCCATTGGAATAGCTTCTTTGGCAAAATGTCTATTTAGGTTCTTTGCTCATTTTTAAATGGAATTATTATAATTATTTTTTTGCTACTGAGCTGTATGTTATTAATGTTTTTTGGATATGAACCCCCTATCAGATATATGATTTGCAAATCTCTTCTCCCATTTCAGAGCCTGCCTTTTCATGGTATTAATGGTTTCCTTTGCTCTGCAGACTTTTTAGTTTGATGTCATCCCATTTGTTTATTTTTGATGTTGTTGCTTGTATCATCCAAAAATTCATTGCCAAGACCCATGCCAAAGAGTTTCTCTCCAGGCCAATTTTTTTTTTTTTTTTTACTTATATGTTATACAGACTACTTTAAGAGAGCAATAAATTTCCTGGACCTCCTGTGTTGAGTTTTATTATTTTTACTATAATTTTATTTGACACTTATGAACATAGAACTATAAACTTTTATTTTGTAATTTTACACATCTATAAAAATAATACACACAAATTAAATATGAACAGAACTTTGTAAACAATGAAATGCAAGTTAATAGCATTAATTTAATGTACGGGGTAATACCATTTTGTTGAAGCTAAATTGGGGCTTACAATTGGAATATACTCCTGTTTCAGCATCAGTTGCTTTGAGTTGAGCAGGCCTATGTTACTGGGTGTCATGTGATGACTTCATTCTTCTGCCGTTTTCCTCCATTTGAACTTCCGTGAACTGTTTGTCCAATATCATTGGCTCCGTCATTTAAGTATTAAGTGCACCTCTGCACTTCTATTATTTTCTTTTTAGCTAGAGATCATAAATCCCATTCAATACCAGGACAAGTGTAAATGCAGGCGGTAAAGTTATGTACCAATATCTAGCCTTCAGGGCCTAATCCAGATGATCCGGCATTTGGTCATTGGTCATATTAATTTATTTTAGACTCTCATGAAAAATGCATAGTGTAGAAATCTCCTGTGGAACTCTAGACCTTCGAGAATATAAATCACCGTTGCTGATGGGCCCAACAGCTCAACATTAAAAGTCTCAAAAGGGGAAAAGACTGGAAGTATTACCAAGGCCTGTAGGTCCTGGTGGTCCTGTCAGAGCACACGGTGAATATGTCATTTCTTGAGTCTAGAGGAGTTTGAGTGTGAAAACGAGGAGCCAGAGAGAAGCTGGTTTGGGAAGGTCAGGATGGAGAAAATGTACCAGGTGTGCTTGTTAAACCAGCAGGATCTATGTGTAGCCACTGGCTTCTTGTACCACTCACCCAGGAAGGGCTGAATGTCTTGTTTATTGCCTTTCACATTAAATTGTTGGATTCAGATGTCATCGCAGAAACACGAACCTGAGACATAATAGGGTACTGCTGGTGGTGCCAGGGTATAATTTGGTGATTTCAGACCTTTGCATACTAGGCATAAAGCAAGACACACCGTCAGTAAAACAGGGAGTCTTTTTCTTTCCCTGAAATGTAGACTTGTTTTGTGTGCCCTTCACTTATTTACGTTTAAGAAAACAATTGTAGTGAGAACATTTAATATGAGATTTACCCTCTCAACAGATTTTTAAGTGTAGAGTACAGTACTGCTGACTGTAGGCATGATGTTGGACGGCAGATTTCAAGAGCTTACTCATCTTGCGTAACTAAAACTTGATGCCCCTCAGAACAGCAACTCCCCTTTTCCCCCTCCTCCAGCCCCTGGCCATTAACACTGTGCTCTCTCTTTCTCTGACTTTGAGTGTTTTAGGAACCTCCTGTAAGTGGAATCATACAGTAGTTGTTCTCTTTTGACTGGTTAATTTCACTTAGCATAATGTCCTCATGGTTCATCCCTGTTGTCACACCTACAGCAGCGTTTCCTTCTTTGCTTAAGGTTGAATAATATTCCATGTGCCATTTGGATGTACACGAAATGCACACCCTGTCTTTCAGACCCACCCAACCCACTTGGACCCATTCTCCTCTCTTATCAGTTACCTCACCTCTTGTAATTTCATGGCCCCCATTGACTGGGGCACAAAGAGAATGAAAGGGGGTTCCAGAACCAAAGCAGGGGCTAAGGCCTGAGCAGGAACTTCGTGGAAGGGTGGGAGGAGGACAAATCACAGTTGAGTGGGGTTGTCTGCTACCTCTTTGCTGTCTCCAGAGGGTTACTGCTGCACCTAGTGATCAATTTTCCATGGATCACCTTGTAACCTGGCCCTGGAAGATTTTTCCATCACTTCCCTGTGAAAACACCTATGTCATGGTGTCAAGCTACATGTCCCTCGTCTACTCATCTTTTAACTTTGTGGCATTGGGCCTGGTCCTGCCAGTCCGCCTGACTACTGCAGTGGGCCCTGCCTCCCTTATGCCCTCTCTCTAGGCCGCAGAGTGGGCAGCGTGGGAGTGGACAGCCCTGTTTTCTCTGAGCATGAGCACAGAGGGCTTGGGTAGAAGGCAACATATGTTTTGTGAGATTCCTGAGGCCTATGGTTTGTAAGCACATTGACATCCTATCCAGAATCCTAGCTGAATTTTTCTAGTTTGCAGCCTCAATACTCATAGATCCCACATTGTGTATGTGGCAAGTTAAGTGGTAATTGAGGTTTGCAAATTTTCATGTAATTTATTCTGGTTTTCTTCCAATGGCCTGTGAGCTAAAACTTAAACACAGCTTCGTTGTAGTTGCTTCTTCCTGTTTAGAGAGCTGGCATAATATTTTGTCTTCTGGGCTCAAATAACCATGTAATTACTCTGTAATCATATAGTAATTAGCATGTACTATATGCATTTATTACATAATTATATTCCTGGAGGATTGCATGGCAATTAGACTTACATTCAGCATATCATTTTATATACTGTATAATGAACAAGTATGTAATTTGTTGCTTTTTTCTTTTATCCTAATTTTCAGTTTACCAACCAGGAGCTGGAAACTTATTCTCCTGTTGCCTTGTTTATGCATTGTCAGGCAGGTGCCTGAGCTCCTTTGGCTCCTTTGGCCTCAGTACCGCCTAATTATACATCTAAGGGAGCGCTAGGGGCTTGTGGGCTGCCCTGGGCTCCCAGCCTTTGCACTCCTTATACTTTCGACTTGTCATGAACTCATTACCTATTAGCTTCAAAACACAGAGTTGATCAGAGCTCCCAGCATCCACAGGGACATGGCCGGACCTCAGTTAGAACAGAGGGTGTGTGAGCAGCCCGGCAGCCCGCACTGTGATCACGCCTGCCTTTCTCTCCTTTGCAGTGGAACCTGTTCCCAAAGGGAACAACTGCCTGGATGCCGCCAAGGCCTGTAACCTCGACGATACCTGCAAGAAGTACAGGTCCGCCTACATCACCCCGTGCACCACCAGCATGTCCAACGAGGTCTGCAACCGGCGTAAGTGCCACAAGGCTCTGCGGCAGTTCTTCGACAAAGTTCCGGCCAAGCACAGCTACGGGATGCTCTTCTGCTCCTGCCGGGACATCGCGTGCACCGAGCGGAGGCGCCAGACCATCGTGCCCGTGTGCTCCTACGAGGAGAGGGAGAAGCCCAACTGCCTGAACTTGCAGGACTCCTGCAAGACGAATTACATCTGCAGGTAAGCGGGCGCCGGCAGCTGGGTGATAAATGAGCTGGCAAGGAGAACCTTTGCGGCTGCTTCCGTGGCCGAGCTCCTGTTTTCTGAGTTTCTACGGGTGGGTGGGGGCGGGGAGGCAGAGGGGAGGGAAGGTGGTGGAGCGGACTGGCCAGAAACTGAGGTCTGCCCTCGGCCCAGGGTTCTTCTGAAGCTGGTTAGGCTCTTGTGCTGAGGAATGTTCTGGTCTTGAACCCGGGAACGCTTTGAGAGGTGCTTAGTAAGCACAGAGGGTCCCCTGAGGCCAGGTGAGCATGAAGGCTCGTGCCCACTCTGCCAGCCCTGAGCTGCTGCCGGGGATCTCAGGGGGTTAACTCAGTGGGGGGGGGGGGTGCAGATAGGGAGGCTCTTGACTGTCAGGGTCTAAAGACTGGGAGAGACCAGGGAGAGAGACTGGGCTGTGTCCAGCCCTGAAGAGAACTTCCAGAACACCTGAGGCTGTTCGGGCCATTCAGTCATCCATGTGGCTGAGGAAAGTGGGCACCCTCCTGCCCAGCCCTGCTTCTGGATCTCAGCCCCCAGCAGAAGCCCTGCTAAGCCTGTCCCCATTGTTGAAAACAGTGGCTTCCTTTGCCTTTTTGACCATTTAAAAATTTTTATTTTAATGTTTGAAGGAATCCATAAACACATTCTCTGTGTTTAAAAAAAAAAAGGAATATAGAATTAGGTAGCTGCCCCCTTCACTCTGCACACACTTGCCCTCGACTGTCACTGTCAATAATTTGATGTGTGTCCTTCTAAAACTTGGGGTTGAATTCGGTTGCTGGTGGAAGCAAGCAGATTCTGGTAAGCAGAGACCTGAGTCTTTGCAGCCTGAGGCAATGGGCATGCTGCGTTCACACAGGCAGCCTGGACCCCGGCGGGAGGTTCAGCTGGGGCATCATTTTGACAACTGTATTTTGTCCCGGGGAGGGGAGGCAGGAGCCTTCGAACGCCATCTTGGACAAAATCCTAAGCGCTCAATGAATGTTCACAGGTGAACAAGTAGATGAGGGTCTGACTATGTGCTTGTTTGCTTATAGGTTCCCCATTTCTAAAGAGCAGAGAGCAAGGTGGGGGGGGGAAATGTCATACTTTGAAGATTCTGGTGAGCTGAGTTTCTGGTCAGTTTAAATTTTACTCTGATAGAATGGCATCCCATTCTCTCCTTAAACCAGTTCTAGTAGGGACCAAAGAAAATTAAAAGTCCTCATTATTTGTAGAACCCTCTCATGCTGAAGATTTTTCTGGAAGTAATATCCCTCCACTTTTTTTCTAAGTTCTCAGCAGGTGACTTGCTGTATGAGAAAGAGTGTAGGTGAGCAGTCATGCCCTGGGAGGGGTCAGGTGTTCCTACAATGCAGTTTCTCCAAGGACTCTATCACTCCTAGACCACTGCTCCATTGAGACCTTCTTAGCTACGGGCTAGAAGCAGAGACAGCTTGCTAGAAGGATGAGGCAGGTCCTCCACCCAGCCATAACCTGGGGAACCCAATCAGCCAGAGAATAAAAGAAACCCCTGCTGGAGAAGAATGTGGCCGAGGAGCAAGACACAGGGAGGAAGCATAGGAGCAGGTTGGGAGGGAGCAGACCTTCTGAACAGCCCCCCTGTGAAGACCCCTGGATTTGAAACTCAAGTTCCTGGTGCCCCTTTAGTCTGAGCAGAAGGCATCCCTTTTCTAGGAGCAGGACCGAGTTTCTAGGATCTTTCTTGGCTTAAAGTGAGACAGATACAACTTCTCCCTGTCTCTTCGGTAGATGTTGTCTTCTTCACTGATGGGTCCAAGCCAGGCGGCTTCAAGACAGGAAGCTGTATGGGGAGGGAATGGAGCGGTGGGTGAGCCCACTGAGCAGTGGCCGGGAGGTGGGAGAGGTGATGGAACCTCTCCCTTCTCTTCTCATGAGGTTGGTTTTGCACACGAGCTCCAGAGGGGCTCTGTGATGGCTCCTGCACAGGCTGAAAGCTGACCCTGGGCCGTTCATCTGCATTACCTGGCGTGCTCTTCTCAAAATAGAGAATCCTTGGGGCACCTGGGTGGCTCGGTCAGTTAAGTGTCCGACTCCTGATTTCAGCTCAGGTCATGATTTCAGGGTTGTCGGGCTCTGTGCTCACCCTAGAGTCTGCTGGAGATTCTCTGCCTTTCCCACTGCTCTAAATAAATAAATAAATACATAAATACGTAAAATCTTTAGAGAATCCTTGGAGGGCTGGTGTAAATTCGCTAAGTCAGATAGCTTTTTTGCTGAGCTGTAGTGAGAAATAGCTGGGAGTTTGGGAACTTGGAGTGCTCTGGGGGAGATGGCAGAAGGAAAGTGCAGATGACAGGGCAATTTGGGTGCTGTTTGGGGTTCAGACTGACCCGCTAGGAAGGTTCCAGGAATTATTTGTATTGAGACAGCCTCAGCAGCAGACCATGGCCTCAGCTGATGGGGCAGAAATGTCCTGGGGGAGCAGCAGGACAGTCCTGCCTGATAGTTACTGTGTCTGGCCACACCGAGGTGGGGAGGTAGTGACCACCGCTGCCACGTGGTAGAGTGAAGGTGTGCGTGACTAGAAGGCTGTTTGGAAATCCAGATTCTACACCACCCAGGGGCACTACCGAGTGAAATTTACCTCAGTGGGATTGATGGGTTTTATACCCTGTCTTGAGACTTCCCTGGGAAGGTGAATCAGCACCTTCCCCGGTGGTACCCATTGGTAAGTGATTTAGCCCATAATTTCTTTCCAGGGCCTGGACTTATTACTCATGATTACCTCCTCCCTGTCAGATGTGGTAAATGTACTTTAAGCTGCTGGATAGGCTAGGGGTGTTTTCTTTCATCAGATGTTATTAATCTTGTCTTTAGCCCTATCCCTTTTATTCCATCCCTCCTCCATCCATCCCGGGGAGGCCCTCGTGCCTACCGCCCAGAGCAGCGGCTGGTACTCTCTGGAGCAGGGGCTTCTGCAGGGTTTCACGTGGCAGGTGCTCCGGCCCTTACCCACCCAGAGACAGGGAGGCATCGCGGAGAGGATGACTTAAGGTCTATTTTGAGTATTCCCAAAGGGAAGGGGCAGCAAGAGGAGACATTGCTTCCCCAAAACAGTTTTCTTCGAAAGCTCACACTTTCAAAGGCTCCACTTCCATCTTGGGATCAGCGACTATGAAAGAGCTGCCTCGGCCCATCGACACGGCCTGCACTTGCTAGTTTCCCGTTCGCGGCACGAGGGTTCCTTCTGCCAGGGCCCAGCGGCGCCCCTGCGCAGAACCCGTCTCTCTCCAGCCTGTGCCTTCACACAGAAGAGATGCAACTTCAGCCTTCCCTGTTGACTTTGTTTTCTCTTCTCCTTTCCCTTTTAGAAAAGCTGACTGGTTCCTTTCCTCTTGGGGTGGTTGGGGCCTCCAAGCTTGTCTACAGAATATCAAACGCAGAGGTATTTTGGGGAGGATGTGATGAAATTTAAAAGGCACACTTTCTTCCCCTGAAGCACAGCGTCTCCCTTGCCAATGGTCCTCTGGTTGCTTTCCTCAGTGCCTGGAAGGATGTCAGGGCTGGGTTTGGCCGTAAAGGAGGCATAGTCCTTTATTCCTGCTGCAAGTTGTTATGGATGCATAATTCAAACTTCCGCCTACCTCCTTTCCCCCGAACTGATAATCCAAATCAAACTCAGCACTTGAGCACTGGCTCAGGGTGTTCAGATACGCTCCTAGCTCCTTTATTTTTCTAATTAAAAAAGACGCCTCAGCTCGACTTTATTACCAAGAGGTCTAGCATCTTCCTCTGGAGTATGCCCCCTTCTGTTCTCATCTAAGAGTGACCAAGTTCTACTCCAAAACCCTGTCTGCTTCCCACGCCGGGCAAAGAGGGAGCAGGAGGCTGAGGACCAGCTCACCTGCCTGTGGCTTTGGGTGCTGCCTCACGGTGTCGCTGTTGAGAACAACCCAGAGGATGCGTGGTTTGGGGCTCTGCCCTTCTTGGCCATTCTGCTCAGGCTGCAGGTGCTGCATCCTTGGGCGCCGAGTAACTCCGTTCATACTCAGTATGTAGCCGCTGTTTCCCAAAACATGCCGTGTTGCCCTGGGGTGGGGCCCCGATCCGTTCCAGCCAGAGCCAGCCCAGCAGCTGAGACTTCCCCTTTACTGGCAGTGCATTCCGAAGTGGATGTCGCAATGTTGCATTTCCTCCCTCTCCCTCGCTCCCTCCTTTTAAAAAGATGTTACTGTGGTAAGAGCACTTGTCATGACGTCTACCTTCTGAACAGACCTTTGACTGCACCAGCCAGTGTTGTCATCTGCAGGCACAGTGTTGTACAGCAGATTCCTAGAACTCAATTGTCTAGGATAACTGAGATTAGTATACGCTGATTAGCAGCTCCCTGCTTCCCCTCCCCCATCTCTCAGCCACCACGATATATTCTTTGCTTCCATGGGTTGGATGATTTTAGATCCCTCGTGTAAGTGAGATCATGCAGTGTTTGTCTTTCTGTGACTGGCTTATTTCACTCAGCATAAATTCCTCCAGGTTAATCTCTGTTGTCTCCTATTGTGGAAGTTCCTTCTTTTTAAGGTGCAACAGTGCTTGGTCAGGGATATCTCATTCCTTCTGGAAAGATTCTGATAATGCTGAACCTCAAAAGAGAAGGTATCAGGGCCTCTGTGCCCTCTGTCCCCAATCCACTTGGTTGTCCTGGTGCCTTGGCTCTGTGTCCCCCATAGCTTCCAGGAATGGTGGTTTTGATCAGGTCACCAAGTATATGATTCTCCCTTTTCCCAGGGACTAAGGATGCTGCAGTTGTGTCCTGGAGACCTGGTTTTTGTTGTGTTTGGTTTTGTTTGTTTTTAGCAGAACCAGGAAGGTCTCTCTGATAAAGCTCCAGAGGAACAGCATATGTAATTTTCAAAATCCTGCCCTAGCCAGCTCCACTCTCCACCCTGGGGCTGACTCTGTTATACTCAGGGGGAATGTGTTGTTGTTAATTTATTAACTGGGCAGTTGAGAAACACATCACAAAGCCATCCAGCAGATTTCTGCTCCAGTAACTCACTTGGTCTGACAGGTGTTAGTGCACCCTTAAAGGGTGAGGAGCGTTTCATTTGCCTGGAGTCACATTCCCTCCACACAGTAAACCGTGGATCTTAGAGATCAAGGACATCCTCCACAGCTTGGGCTGCATTCCTGAGTTGAAAACTGGGTTCTATATTACTATATCTGGACTTGTCTCGACATGCGGCAAACACAGGAGAAAATGGCTCAGAGGATAATTAATGCCTAAAACTAGATGGGTAGATTAATTTGGCACTTAATTTTATTTTACGCTGATTCATTCACAAATGGAAATCAGCAATTAGACAATGCAAACTTTTGAACCATGGAAAGAAAGGTTCGGGAATATGAGAAAATACAAGTAAAACATTTTCCAGTTCATTTGAGCAGTTTTCATTTCAAATGATTACATGGGTGTCTTTAGCAATGCATCCAGAGTGCCGAATGGCTAGGTTTTTGATGTGTCCCACCTGCATGAGTGGCCCACCACCCAGACTGGGTGCTGAACCCCCCCATCCCCCAACACTTGAGGGGGGAGCTCCTGTGTGCATGCAACGGATTCATCAGGAGGCTGAGAGAAGAGCAAGGCTGTCCTCCGACCTCCACTGCTGCCTTCTTGGAGTCCAGCAGGTGGGAGGAGCATGCTTCCCATCGGGTCCTCCCGGCCCCCGCCCCCAGCCTGTGCACCCAGGAGGCAGGCGGCCAGTCCGCACCAGCGAAGCAGTGTTAGCGCTCGCCAGGGTCCTGCCTCACAGGGATAACCGGAGTCATGAATCAGGCGGGAGCCCGCTACAACTTGCTCTATCTTGTCACCTCGGATCTCTTTCCTTATCTCTCCTTCGGCAGAGGCGGGCTTGGAGCCATTTGTTTGCTACCACTGGAGCCTGCCGCTAAAAAAATGCCCATCTGGATTTACACCACATCCTGTCTCTCTCCTGCCCGCCCCGTCCTGTGCCTGCCCAGAGCTCAGAGTCTCTGCCTCACCTTCTTCGCCCCTTCCTCCACCTGCCCACGTCCTCACCAGCGGCACTTTTGCCACTGTTGGCCCCGAGACAGAAAGAATCAGAGACTCCTTTCTTCATATGTGCACATTCTGTCAGTTACTAGATCCGCATGGACAGATGGAGTCTAGGCACCAGAACTGTGTTTTACCGTCTTTGAGTATGAAGGTGGGTGGAAGAGGGATGGAATGGAGTCTGCCCAGGAGGCCCAAAGAGAGAGCCCTGTGTTTCGTTGGGGGTGAGGTGTCATAGCGGAGGGTCTCAGGAGCCAAGCGCCTCGGTGGGTGAGAAGCAGGGAGAGTCGAGGAGAAGGAAGGCGCTCGGTTTGGGGAGGATACAGTGGTGGGGGTGGGAGGTAGGGCCCTGAAGACTGTCCTGGAGAGAGAAAGATCCATGTGATATAAAGACAAGAGGTTGGGAGGCTCCAGGTGCCATGTTGAAGTATCGACTTTATCCATTGAAGCTTTATGAAGGGAGAAAGACATGACCAGCTGGGCCTCAGAGGGCTCCCGGGTGGCTGTGTAGAGGGGGATCAGCTTGGGAAGAGTCCAGGAGGCAGGTGGGAGGTTCTTACGGTGGACCAGGATGAGAGGTGACCAGGAGAAAGAGGGTGATAGTTGGGAAGCTTGAGGCACCATGGATGGAAGGACTTGAGGGTTTACTGAGAGCATCTGGCACACACAGAGGCTAATGTGGGTCTCCCCAGCCTGGTGACTAGGCAGATGATGCTGTTCGTAGCCAGGATGGGGAACAGGAGAAAGAGGGATGGGCTTTTTTCTTGGGTTGGAGATGGGGGAAGAGGACCATGAATTGTTTGCACCATGCTGTGTTTGAGGGGTGTGTTCATTGGGACTCTTTTGGTCCATGAGAAAAACCTAACTTAAGTGGCTAGGGCAGAAGAGGGGGGTGGTATTAACTCACAGGACTGGGGAGGCAGGGTAATTGGACACGGCCAGAATGGCGGGCACAGTGTCACTGGGGCTACACTGTCACCTCGCTGCTCCCTCTGCTCGCTTCCTTCTCATCCTGTTTCTCAGTGAGTGCTGCCCCCGCAGCTGCAATGCACATATCTCGTTGCCTCATAATCAAAGACAGACTCTTCCCTACTGTAACCTGTTAGAAAAAGCCTGCACAAGGACTTTGATTGACCTTGGTTGTGGCACGTGCCCGTCCCTGGACGAGCCACTGAGGTGAGAAGGAATGTATACTTTGGCCTAGTCGAAGCCAGGGTCGGCAGAGTCAACTACCAGAGGCAGGGAAGGAGTGCTGGGCTCAGAATAACAAGGTGGGGTCTGCAATGCATGAGGATGTCTGTGTTCTGCACCCAGATGGAAGGCTTGTACAGAGAGGCCCTCAGAGGTAAAGGCCAGTCCTTTCAGTGGCCCCAAATTCCCACATGAACTGTCCCTCTGCCCTTACCTGTCTCACCTCTCCTCCAGCCTTCCTGCCTTGACTATCTCTGCTTCAGCCCCACTGGTCCCCTTGCTGCTCCTTGAATGCACCAGGCATGTCCCCCCATCCAGGCCTTTCTTTGCTCTAGCTGTCCTCTCCATTACAGCCACTCTTTCCCCAGATCCTCCCAGACAAACTCCCACACCTCCAAGTCTCCTTCAATCTCATTTTAATGGGCTCATACTGGCCCCCTATTTAATGCTGCATGTCCCTGCACATTCCCAATCCCCTTATCTTGCTTTCATTCTTTTTCACCTTCCAACACCTTCCAACACACTATGTGATTTACTTACTTGTTTTGATTATTGTGTGACTCTTTCCTTCACTGGAATATAAGTTCCACAGTTAGGATGCATCTGTGATATATCCTAAGTGCCTAAAACTGGACAATATTGTGTGCTTACTAAATATTTGCTGGATGAATAAATGAATGAATACATTTAAAACATGAATGGATCTCAAAGAACGGGCTAGGAGTAGATTTTAGAATCATCAACATAGAGATTGTTGAAGATATATCATAGGATTTATTCCCCAGGGAAAGGAAGTGAGAAGAGAAATAGGCCAAAGACTGAACCCTGAGAACACCAGGTTTACTGTAAACATGATTAAAGAGGCCTTATTGAGGTAAGAAGTTAGAGAGTTGGAAAACCAAAGACCTCCACAAAGCTGAGGGAGAACAGAATTTAGGAAGAAAAGTGGGTGAGCATGGGTGTCAGTCACTCAGAGGGAAAAGGAGTAGAACTCAGAGTGACACTGGTTTTAGCACATAGGATATCTATCCATCCACGTAACCACCCACCCATCCATCCACCCATGTATGCATCTACTCACCTATCTGTCCATCTACCCACCTATCTGTCCATCCATCCATCCATCCATCCATCCATCCATCCATCCATCCATCCATCCAGTTGGCCTTCAGTTATTGTGCCAGGAGTAAAGACACAGCTTCTCGTATACAGTGCAGAAAGGAAGGCAGGCACACATACAGTCATTACAGCCTGGCGTGGTAGTCTGTGGTCAGGAAGGTACAAAGTCCTATGGGAGAACAGAGGTGAGAACAGCCAACTCAGCATGGTGGGTTAGCATGGCTTCCTGGAGAAGTCGCCACCTGAGCTGGGCTGGAAGGATGAACAGCCTGGGAGAGAGAGTCTTGGTAGTCATGGGACAGAGGCCCAGGCCTGTGGGCGTAAGGGAGGCATGGGATGTAAACAACAACCTATTCACCAGGCTTCGATGATGAGCCGCACTGGGCCTACGGCACAAGCATGGTCTCTAATCAGGCCAGCTGCCCTGCACAGAGACAGCCAGGGAAGCAATGAGCCCAGGGATTGCCCAGCACCCACGTGGAGGAGGGTGGGGGTCAACCAGGTCTTGCTAACTCTGAAACCTGGTTTCTGTCATTTTTTTTTCCAAATGACTGTCTTTCATGACAAGAATACAATGTTCTCACACTGTTCAGCCTTACTGTCTTTAGTTCCAGACAGGCAGAATGATAATCTCGGCCAGCCTCTGAATCTAGACGCACTTTATGGCTCAGTAACTAAGACAGCACCAGTTTTAAAGACAGTTTTCACAGACAGTTAGGACATAATGTCCATCAGAGCCTCTTAGCATCATTTTAAAAAAAATCTACTCAGGTAATACATGCTCATTAAGTTCTCACTTTATCTAATTTCCTTTTGAGCACTCATTGCTTATTACAGAGTGGTTTCTCTGTGACAGCTTCCTGATTACAAGAGTCGTTTCTACAAATAAGAAAAAATCCTCTTGCACCACACTGGTGTATTCTGTTTGTTATTATTATTATTATTATTATTATTATTATTATTAATGCAGTTGTTCACTCAGGGCACATTTATTGAGCACGGTCTATTTGACCTGAAGGGTTCTAGATGTGTAAGTCATGTGCCCGTCACCCAGCAGCTCCTGCTTACCCGGTTGGACTCCATAACTCCCAGCCGGCCGTCATGGGAGTTCAGGGTCCTCGACCCTCACCTACGCCAAGGCGGCAGAAATCAGGGACCTGGCTGTGTATCTCGTGGGAGATGAATTCTTTGTTGTCACAGAGTGACAACGAGCTCTAAATGATCCACGGTTATGTCACTAGGCTGGGGTCATCCAGGTGTTTGCTTTCCTACCTTCTCCCTGCCCTGTGGCCATGTCATGAATCAAAGGTAAACCTCCATTTTATGAACTGCATCTTGACTGCAGCACAGGTAAAAGGTGAGGTAGAAGAGAGATGTGGACTCATTCCTGGACATGCTGAAGTGAGGGGCCCAAGAGGGTGGACCATCTTCTCTAAGACTGCCGACAGCTGGGAGAATCCCAAGTGATCCCCTCAGCTCCTCCGTGCAGCTTGCTCTCTTCAGAGGGGACACTTCCCAGCAGCCATGTCACATACTAAGATCTGAAGTTCACCGACAAGTAAACTGGCTTCCTCCTCAAGCCAACCTAATCCCAACCACATAGAGTCTATGATGTCTTTTTGTTTTTAATTCCAAAGGAAGGGGTTGCTTCCATTTCATAAAGCTCCTTTTGCAAATGAGTTTTATCCACTGGACAAAGAATGGGAAAAGGGGGACCTCAGTATTCCTGGGGGGGGCAGCTCTCTCATCCAGACCAATAGCTTTTGGGGGCCAGTGGCGTCCCATGCTGGCCAGCATGCTGGCCCCATAAACTGAGACTATTCCCTCTCTGTCTTTGCCCTCCACAGGAGACAAGATTTCTAACTACATGCACAGTTTGCGGTTGACAGAAGTACCCATAGGCCAGGACCCAGAGCAGTCTCATTTTTGTGGGAGGAAATCTGCCCCCTCAGTTGTGGGGTGGCTATTGCGTAGGGTCTCACAGCCAGACTTGAAGTCCTGCTCCACCCAGGAGACCCCAGACCCCCACTCAGACATCACCCTAAGTTAGGTATCCCACAGTCACGTTGGCATTTACATTTCTATGGAGTATTTCCAATTCAGTGAATGGGAAATTGTTCTGTAATTTCCAAAAGCAATTAATTATGCAGAAAATTTTGCACCCAAGGAAAACAAGAATTTAAAAGAACCATCAATGTGGAAAGTACCACACCAGACTGGAGTTGGACTTTTTTATCTCCTTCCCGAGTGGTTGTCAGTGGTGTGGGTGAGTGAGGTGGACCTGGCTGGCCATCCTGGTTCTGCTGGTTCTAGGAAGGTGGGGATTCCATTCTCCCAGGGCAGTTCTAGGGACTAAAGGAAATATCTATTCAAATGCATCAGCACAGTGCCTGCCACCTAACACCACAAACACTCCGTAAATACGTCCCTCACTCTTTCCGTAAGCTGTTATCATAGAGGAAAAAAAAGCTTAAATCCCAAATGTAACATGCCCCTCCCCCCAATAGCAGGCAGAGACCTTTAAAGTAGGCTTGGTGGGTGGAGGGGGTAGATTTTTACCGCTTTACACTTCTCTGCACCCACAGCATTAACCAGCGCGTGGAAATGTCAGCGCCGTTATGTGAGACGATGTTGCTAAGCTTTACACGTCACCATCTTTCCAGTGTTGCACCGTTAGGGAAAAGTGGGGGGCAGAGGCAGGGTGGGGGGGAGACAGAGTCCAGAGGTGTTTGGAGCATGTGTCATCTCAAGAACATTCCTGTCCTGAATAGACCACTATTGACATACAAAGATACACAGTCAGACACGGACGGAGGTGGCCACGAAACTGTTCAGCCCAAAGGCTAGATTCACTATTGTTGAAACTGAATAGGCAGTGGGGGGACCCCTGGCAGCCTCTCGGGGCACGTGCTGCCTCAGTGCCCCAGAGTAACCGTGAATAAAGGGTTCTTAGAGGTGCTGGGGTCTGAGTCAGTGATGTGAGCGATGCAGCAAAGGGCAGAGACTGACTCAGTGCCCCTGAGACTGATCCCTCCTGTCCTCTGGGTGGCTCTGTGCCGTGAATCATCCTGTCAGCCCATTAGGAAGACAGCCACAACCGGGGGCAGAGTCTGCGGTGCCAGGGACAGCGTGACAGGAATGCGTGGATGACGGTGACGGTGATGAGGATGACGAGGACAGCAGCATTTGTGTGACATTTACTGTGTGCCAGGCCGTGTGCCAAGCACTTCACCGCACCCCCCGAAACGGGGCTGTCACTAGCCCCCCGCCCCGTGTCATGGATGAGGAGGTTGCCCAGGTGGAGCCAGTGATGAGAGCCCAGAGGGCCTGTGGGCGACAGAGCCCCGGTTCTGTACACCCCGCGGTGCCCCCTTCTCCTGCGAAGCGCGCGCCTCTTGCAAACCGCCCACAGAATGTGTCCTAAGACGCTCGGCGGGCGTGGAGTTGGATACCTGAAGGGACTCTGTGCTCACGGTTGATTCCTCTTAAAACAACAATTTTAAACAAGAGGCCTTTGGATCTCGTCAAGATAGGGCTTAAGTGCCCCTCACCAAACATCTTCCACTTCTTGTTAAAACAGTGGTTTTCCAGCTTTTTGGTTTCAGGACTCCTTTACACTCTTAAAATTACTGAGAATCCCAAGGGCTTTTGTGGCCGGGGGTGGGGGAGGGGGTTTGAGGATAAATCTGTTGACACTCTATCGAGAATCAAAGCTGAAGAAACGTTTACATATTTAGTACTTCATTTAAAAATAACATCAAGGAAAAAAGTAACACCAAGAAGCCCATTACATGTTATTCAAAATAACAGAACATATTTTTATTAAAAATCACTCTATTTACAAAACAAAAAATGTAGGGTGAAGCATGGCACTGTTTTACACTTTTCCAATCTAGTGTCTGCCTGTAAGATATCTGGGGTCTTATATCTGCTTAGGCCTTCAGTTTGTTGCAGCATCC
Source organism: Ursus americanus (assembly GCF_024610735.1). NCBI lineage: Eukaryota > Metazoa > Chordata > Mammalia > Carnivora > Ursidae > Ursus > Ursus americanus. Next base: position 14,558,267 of record NC_142132.1, read on the forward strand.
CCACATCGTGTGACTTCTGGAAAAACTGGGCCCTCTCGTGAGAACAGGGAAGACAGAAAGGTAAATAAGACCTTAGTATGAGTAGGAAAACAGCTTTGACCTCACAGGCCCTAGAAGGCTGAGATTGCCGGGCTCCCTGGGCCTCACTTTGACAACTGCTGGCCTAGAAGGACCAGAACAGTCTTGGGTTGGAAGACGTGTGTGCACGTTCCCACAGCATCCGTGAACTAGGACATTCTGAGTGTGTACCCAACCCGCTCAGCTCCGGCAGGTCAGAATGGTGAGGGTGGGAGGTGAGTGGGAGCAGGGTTCCAGAGCCCTTGCAGGTGGAAATTATACTGATCCCTGCAGAACTGCTGATTCCCATCAGCCATCACTCTGGGGCCGTGCAGCAGGCTGGCGTGCCTGGCCCAGCTGGGTTTCTTGCTCCGAGAGATGCCTTCCTGACGGGCAGCCCCTTCGCAGACAGCCCTTCCTTCTCTGTTCTAGCATGCCGGAGGAGTTCAGTGTCACGTTCTGCTCAGTCAGGCAGAACTCTAGGCTGATGTGTAAAACCCGTCTGTGTCCAGAAGACTCAGTGGCACTTTTCTCTTAGGTAGGAGCTCATGCCACAGGTAAGCCTCTGCTCCTTGGCAGGCTGGGTGGGGTGATACACCTTGATGTGAGCCATCTCAGGTGATCATTTGCCATGGCGAGAGCTGAAGGGTTATAATGACGTTGGACCTGGGAAAACCCTTAGAGTTACAAATGGCAGGAAACCTGGAAGTTTGAGGGTTTTTTTGTGAGTGCTCAGCAGTTGAAATGCATACTGGAGAGTTGGCAGGCTCCCTCTGACAGCTTTGAACTTCTTAGGATGAAGGTCTGGGAGAGAGAATGCCCTCTCTCCAAGAATATTCACTCCAGCAAAGGATCTCGACACTGTCCTGCTAGAATACCTTTCTCAGGAAATAGACAAAAGCAAATGGGAAATACCTCTTCCATGTTCCAGGATCAAAAATTCAAGTTAAAAGATTTTTAGCTAAAAATAAGGCATATGGCTTGAGCAAATGTGCTTTTTGCTTCGCATACTGGCTGGTGGTTGGTTCATTCATTGGCTCAGCAGGACTGGAGTGCCAGGTGCTTTGAGGGACCCAGAGGGTCAGAGACAAGTGAGCCCTCAGAACAGAGTGAATGTGCCCAGCAGAGGGAGGAGAGCTGGACTCAGGTACCATCACTCTGTAGCAGTGGTTCTCCAACGTTAGCCTGTGTTGGGAACAGTTTCTGACTCATGAGGCCTGGGGGTGGGGCTTGGTAACTTGCATTTCTAGAGCATTCCCAGTGATGCTGCTCGAGTCCACACTTGGCCAGAGAGCCAGGAGAATGTTGACCAAGTGACATTAGCTGATGGGCCTTACCCTGCTCTCAGAGGGGTCCCCAAAGCTGGGGATGAGAAGGAGCAGGCAGCCAGATTGGACCTGTGGAGCAGTGAGCAGGGGGCATAGGGGAGGACGGCATGTTGTGGCTGGTGGTAGCGGCAGGATGAGGACAGCAGTTCAAAGTGTCTGTGCTGCGCCCTTGTCCGGGTCTAACTGGAAGGCCGGGGGGATCCGCTGTGAAAGGCTCTGATAGCCCCCTGGGTCCTGGCACCTTAGGAAAAAGGGATCCTGAGAACTGGCTAACATGTACCCAGTAAGTTACTGCCTGAGCAGCCCCAGTGCAAGGGGGGAGCTTCCTTCTTTGCAGGGAGGACATAGACAGTTTGTTGTCCATAGGCTGAGCTGGGCCAGAGATTGAAATTCATTTGGCTGAGTTATGCCTGAAAAATACAAAGTAAAACAGAGGGTTTCGAGGCAATTATTTGAAAAGAAATCCTCCTTCCAGAATGACATTTGGAGCAATCTTTGCCCTGAACTATTCAAATGAGGAATGCTGACATACATGCTTTGCTTTGCTCTTGTCACTTTTTCCAAGTGGAAGCATCTGTGGTTGTCAGGAGGGAATGTGAGTGGACAGCACCTCTAGTGATGACTTGTAATGCAGATTACTCGAACAAACACGGATGTGTGAGATGCAAAAGTGCTATGATTCCATGGGCCAAGGTCTCCTTGAACCTAGGCCTAGACAGTACACAGTGTGGGCTCACCCCTGGCTCACTGCTGATGGTAAGAGAGGGAAAGTGGAGGGTGTAGGTGGTGGGAGGCCAGACGCCATATCCCAGATGGACCGTATCTCCGTCCTTGACCCTGTCTCACCATGGCCACCACCTCACACACAGGGTCTTGCATTGAGGGTGTATAATGATTGTGTCATTGGGAGGTTGGTGCCTTGTGGGAGCCGTGTGCAGTCGGCCAGGCACTGTGCTGGCTGGGGCTGGACAACCACGCTGAAGATAAGCTGAAGACGAGCATGCTGGGAGCTGGGCGCCTGGATGCTCTTGCACCCTTAGGAGTCCACCTGGAAAGCCTCAGGCCTGGGGCTTTCCACGCTGCGCCCTGGCATCCCCAGGCTCAGAGAAAGCAGAAGGGGTGTTTTCCAGGTGGACAAGAGGTGCCACCAAATACTGCCTGTCCACTGGGTTCTGTTCCAACCTATGTGGGAGAGTGCCTCTGGAGGAAGCCAGGCTAGGTGTTCCTTGTCCACGTGGAGCAGGTGGGCCCACCTCAGGTGGCTTCAGAACCCCGTGGAAGTCCTGTCTCCATGTGGGGTCCGGCCCTCCCTGGCCGAGGCTCCTGATAATCCACTTGATTGCTCTACACGTGCCCTTTCATGGGAGCGGAGAGAGACACCTTCTCCATTACCTGCCTCACAGGACTCTGGGGGGACAGAAGAAGCCAGCACTGAAATACCTTGAGCGTAGTAATGGTAACATTCGTATCCGGCCCTTTTCTGTGCCAGGCAGTGGGATCCGGGCCTCAGCCCTCACCACATGGGCGGATGCAGAGATGAAATACAGCAGCAGGGACAGTGCAGCTTTGATCCCGTGGTCTGACTTCAGGGCTCCTGTCCTCTCCCACGATGCCCCACACCCACAAGCTCTGGGAAGCGTCCATACGTGTGTCTCCTCTTCCAGGAAGGCACCCAAGGAGATGGTCCCAGCCTGGCCAGCTCCTGCCAGATGCTTCCTGTCTCCGGCCTCAAGAATGTTCTCTGCAGTCCAGAGAGGGCTGGTTGGGGAGGCTGCTGACTTCTCCCTGTGGGCCTGGGAAGCCCCACATTTTACACCCTTCACTTCTTGACTTCAGCAGCACCCCCTGGAGTGACTATATACACAGCCGGGGGTGGGGAGGGGGTGCTCTTTGAGGGAGATCATGGGCTGAGGGACTTCTTCACCTAGCCGTGTTATGGAATTGCATTCAGCCTTACTGAACAGCAACAACAGATATTATTTTTTTATGTTTTTAAACTGCAAGCACGATTAAACCAAAAGAATGCCCACTCATTCTGTCATTACATTTTATTGGACCTAGTAAATATCACTTATAACCACTTAAATCAGATTTCAGCTTCTCAGGCACACAATTCTCATCAAAATGGCGGCAAAAGTCCAAGAACTAAAATTTAAAAATTGAACATTCATTCTCCTTTCAGTGTTGTGGGGTGAGTATGAGCTGGAGAATCTGTGGTTTCCTTTTGAAAATTTGGCTCTAACTCTTACCAGCTCCATGACTTTGCCTAGATGTTGACCTTTCTGGACCCAGTGTCCTCCACTGTAAAGGAAGGCTAATCCGGGTGGTCAGGCTGTTGTGTGTTCGGTGACACAGGCCTACAAAGTATCGCCCATAGTGACCGGCTCTAAGTTAATGCGGTTGCTGTACTATTAGTACTGTGTCTGGAGAAGTTAGACGTGGGCTGAGGTGTCTCCTCTCCTGCTCTGTGCCAAAACCAGAACACCAAGATGTCCATGATGAATATTGTTCTCTAGGTGGCTGGAGCCATAGTGGGCGGCACTTGGATTCATTCATTCATTCATTTATTCATTCAGCACTCAATCAGGACATATTTGCCAAACATCTCCTTTATGCGGGACACAATCCTAAGCTCTCAGGTTCTCATGGCAGAGGCAAGACTATAAATAAAGTGAGGACGTAAAATAGGAAGGGTGGGAGAGAAGATGTGGGCAGGAGGGCCAAAGTGGGCGCCCTCCTTGGGGCAAAGAGCCAGTGGGCAGAGCTGCTGGGAGGCTCCCAGGAGACCACCTGAGAGCACTGGGAGTGGGTCACAGGAAGCCTTAACCTCACCTGGTTGGGTAGAGTGGTTGAGTGGATGGCGTACTAGAAAATGACTTATGTGGACCTTGGAAATCAGCCTCTGAGCCCTAAAGAATAAAGGGGGAAATGTTTTAAATTTAGCGGAGAGCTTTAGGGAAAATGTGGAAAATGGAACTGGGGGTGTGGGGGAGGGGCTGCTGTTGACAAGAGGACATTCAACGTGAGACTGGATTACCAAGGAGAGTTTTGGATATTCTGGAAAAGGGGGAATTATCTGATGGCAATGGAATAAGTGATTTATTCTTTTGACGTATAACACCACAATTCCCTGTCTCCTGAGCATTGGCCCAACCGGGAAGGAAGATATTAGGGACTAGTTGTTTGCTGAGCTCAAAGTCTCTGTTGACCTTAAAACAACTTGCCTGGAAGAAAAACGACCTAGTGTATATTTACTATTGAACATAATTTTCCTTAGGAAGTCTGCAACCCTATTAAAGATTAATAGGGAATCTTATTTTCATATGTTTCTGCTTAAAGTCTGTTTGTGCAAGTGTAGGCTGTTAGCCATTCAGACATCCGTTTACCTTCTTCCCCCACCCCCTCCCAGGGCAGGCAGAAGCTAGGCTCCTTTAATGTACGGAAGGTAAATTAACATTCTGCTGAGCGGAGCTTGGAGCTTGGGGCTCAGGTACCACAGAGGTATTTAGCGCTGGTCCTTTGGGGGTAAGGGCAAAGGGAGGAATTTTGCAAATTATTAAAGTCAGGAGAGCCTGTGTAATTTCAATTTTTCATCTTCTGGGAACCCCCAAAGAAGCAAGGTTTGACTGAAGGAGGCCAGGCGGCATTTGGGATAATTTCTAGAATTTACCTGTGTTTCTCTAAAGTAATTAGAGCTCAGTTTCTCTGGCTCTAAACATCATGATGCAACACTTCTTTCTGAGGGGCCAGACAGCACCTTCCTAAATTTATACAGGCCTGATGCTAGCCAGCTCAATAGAGGACCACATCTGGGGGCCATATGTAGTGACCTGTGGAATTGTCTTGACCTGTTTCTGTGAATGTGATTCCACTGGCCTATAAGACACATTTCTCTGCTAGGAGATGTGGAGGACTCACAAGAGACATCTCTCTTTGGTTGTAATGGTAGGATTAAGTCTGATGTTAATCATGAGTGTGTTGAGCCTATGTAGACTTGAATGGGTGGATTAGTGATCTCAGGACAAAGCGTTTCATACGCCATATTATTAGCAGAAGCATTCTAAGAAAAAAAAAATCAGTGTGACTGTCTTTACCCTAAGGCCTCATAGAGGTCTCAAGAGCAGTATGGACCTCCTGGGCTGGTCCAGAGCAAAACAGAAGACACAGCGCTGACAAGTCCTGTCCTCTAGGAATCTGGAGGTCATACACAGGTGCTCGGTGCCTGGTACATTCATCTTCCAGTAGCACTTTGAAGGACTTACTGTCATTCAACTGGAGTAATCAAGCTCCAGAGAAGTTAAAGTACTCACCCCAGATGCCATGTTTAGCAAGTGGTTGAAATGAAATTGAAGCCCTGGTCCATTTTCAAATTCTGTATTCAAAACCTCCACTGTGCGCTGATTTTTAGCAGTGTTTTGTTTTCTGTCGCCGCTGTGGCAGATTACCGCAAACATGGTGGCTTTAACACAAATTTATTCTCTTACATTTCCAGACATCAGAAGCCATACACAGGTCTCATGGGGCTGAAATCAAAGCACCCGCAGGACCGAGTTCCTCTTGGAGGTTCTTGGGGCGAATCCATTTCCTTGACTCTTGCCCATATGCATTCCTTGACTCGTGGTCCCTGCCCCCATCTTCGAACTCAGCAAAAGCTGGTCCAGTCTTTTGCGCATGGCATCTGACCTCCTCATCTGCCTTCTTCTTCCCCTTTTAAAGATCTTGTGATTACATTGAGCCTACCTGGACGATCCAGGACAATCTGCTCACTTCAAGATCTACGCCTATAATCACACATTTAAAGGCCTTTGCGCCATGCCAGGTAACATATTAACATATTCCATGGTTCCAGAGACTACAGTGGAGTGTAGACATCTTCTTCTGCCTACAGTAGTTTTTCTGCTGAGGTGTGTTTTTAATTTTTGCTATATCATGAATTGTAGAACTAGTGAGTCCCCGATCGTTGCTAGAACGCACAGAGCCCCATATGTGGCTTTCCTCTAGCACACCTAGTGTGCATTTTGCAGCAGCTCTACCCCTGCCTCTGTCTGATCTTTCAACGGCCGCAAACACCCTCACTCATCTTACATTTATTCTGTTGCATCAAGTTACATCTGAATGCGTCTCAAAATTCTTTTTGAAGTGAGAGTGGGCATAAATAATGCGGTGAAACCATGGTGGGTGACCTTTGCTGCCCCAGGGCTCCTGAGCAGTTGACTCAGAGCTTCTCAGGTTCCCGGATGAACGTAAGGCGACTGCTATCAATCGGTTCCGAAGGTGGAGGTGTCTGCGGAATTTTATAAAGTAAATTCATACCATGTTGGTCTAGAGTTTTAAGATATGGCTCTACTGGTGAAAGATTGGTTGAGCGTCTAGATTTCTGTTTCTTCTTGTGGCCAAAAGTCACAACACTGATACCTGAAGTTCCCGTGCAGAAATACGGAAGGCTTACTGGATAAGATTGACTCTTAAAAGAGTTTTAGCTTATTTGTCACAGACCGCTATGGGATATCTGAATGCTTTATGATTACGTAACCATCCAGAAAACCTCAAATTTCTTTTTTCCCTCAATTTCTTCCCATAAAAACAAGTACTGGCAAAGCTAAGTTTTCTGCAGAAGGACATCTTGCAGCATGGATAATACAAAACAACTTGATTTGACTTGGCAGTGCAGCACAGGACTGTTTGCAGGGTTTCTGTGCCCTGGTATGACTTACAGTCTGCTTACACTATGACCATCATTGTGCCGTGGAGAGATTGGTGAGGGGGGTGAGGGGAGGAGTTCTGGCCGGAGGGCAGCTCTGGGGCATCCGATCCAAGGCTGCCAAGAGCTCCTTCACTGTTGGAATGGATTCCCTTGCCAACTGCCAGAGCTTGCTTTTCAAATTTGCTACGTAGAGATTAGCTGTCAAACCCAGTCGGCCAGTCTGCAGCTGTTGACTGATAGGTGTCAGTGCTCATGCAAGGTGGCTTCATGAGGGATGCCGAGATCGATCGGACGCTGACCTGGACGCCCTTCAGGGGGCTGCCGCTGTGTCACGTCCTCGGAAAGGCTAAGGAAACATGGCGCCTCTGCCCTGCAGCGTGCTTACACCGAACCCTCACCCTGGAGGGACACCCCAAGTGGGACACGTGGCGTGGACTAAAGCCATGTGTGACTCCACCTGCATTTCCTAAAGTCCTTCCTTGGTAGGACTTTGTCACAGCACTGTGGGTCAAGCCCAGAGGGCAGTGACCATAGCCTCCTGTGACCCTCAGGCTGGGCCAAGAGCTACCAAGGAGCTGGACAAGTAGCTATGATCAGGGTTCCCCAGGGCTAGTGAGGAGAGGGGCATTTGTATCAAGATGAAGCTGAGCAGGGATTTGGGAGGAACAGGCCAAATCTCTCCTTGGCCACAAGGGTCGTATTGTCCCAGGAAACAGAGGCCTTAGGCAAAGTTTCTTGGACTCCACAGTACTCTTTCCCCAAAACAGGGGGCCGCAGTTTGGCTAAGTCAATGAGAAGTGCATCAATTGACCGAGGCTTTCATCATCCCACCAGGAGTGGAAACCCACATTAAGGGCCCAAGAAACTCAAGATGTGCAGAACTTTGGGTATTTGTGCCTGGGTGTGTGAACCTTCCCCAAGGCTTTAGCCCCAGAGTAGCCACACTCACTCACCGGCCTGGGGAAGACCCTGGCTTTCTGAAGGGTGGCCTGAGCTCCCCCAGCTCTGCAGCCTGTCCCCCAGAGAACATGCTGGGCTTTTGCTCCAGGAAGCCCACATGCACAGCACAAAGTGGGGAGCAACAAGGCAAGAAAACACCTCTGCAAAATGTCTTGAATATAGGCTCTGATTTGCAAGAGGATGCTTTCCAGATGTGCTCTCCGGTAGGCTGCTGGGGAAGAAGGGCTAAGGTAATTTTCTAAAAACAGAACGAGAAAAATCTGTTTTGTGTCACCGTACCAGAAAATCACCATTGCAGAACTCTTGCTTTGTCATCCCGGCTCTAATATTAGCAGCGTGTTTTTCAAATTATTTTTATTCTGCATAAGAGATGAGCAGTATTAACAAACTCATTGATACTTAGTCATTTAAAAAATATGTCTTTCCCCCTAAAGCCCAGGGGAAAAAGTAGCTTTTCTTAAAAATGCCTTTATTCTAGGAGCTCATCTGACTGAGAGGAATTAAGTAACACCACAGGATTCCTGGCTTCCGACTTCTGAAGTCTGTTTCGGTCAGAGTCGCTCCACAGATGTAGCCTCAGTATGGGAGACAAGGGGCGAGCAGAAGGCAGGCAAGGGTGTACGTTCGTCTGTGTTGAGCTTGCTGTGGGTCTTTGCTGCAAGGGCTTACCATTGGAATGGACCAGGATTTGGGAACAAAAAAAATAAAAAATAAAGGGATAGGAAATGAAAATGTGTTGGGCATCGTGTATTCTGGGTCCTGGGTGAGGAGCTTTACAGAATTGCCCATGAGTTCTCACAGCAGCCCCATAAAGCGACTGTGGATGTCATTCGGCCCATTTTCCAGGTGAAGAAACTAGTTAGCTAAGGTGTGAGAGTGTGAAAGGTGGAACTGGGGATAGAGACAAGCATGTTTCCCTCTCAGGCCTGGCATGCTTTGTTTCCTCTGACTTTGTTCCCTCTAATTAAGCAAACCTTTCCAGGCTACATGGCTTGCATTGAAAACCGAGACTTGACAGCCCTTGTGCTCACACCGGGGTCAGAGAAAAATATTAGTCATTTCTTACGCAAGCAGATGAATAAAGAGATCCCATCCCAAGGTTCTGGGTTTCAACCGGTCCGTCAAGTTCTGCAGTCCTGAATGGACACTGGTGCCACCCCCAAAGCCCCTCAATAAAGGGAAGCCTCATTCATCGGTAGACTCACCACCCTCAGATGCAGGGTTCTGGATGCATCCATGGCCCCTGCTGGACTCCCGCATGCCATTCAGAGCGCTCAAGGAGGCTGTAAAGTCAGCGGGACAGCATTCGGCTCTGAAGAACCATCTGGCCAAATGGTGGGAGAGGGAGAGCAGTTATACACTGATGACTTAAATCACATCCCTGGGAACTTAAGGCCCAGCCCCCTCTGCATTTTCCCGTTCCAGGGCTGACACCTGCCGTCTGCCACCACCCACTGTGTGACTCTGAGCAGGAGTTTCACCTTTTTGGCCTTCAGCACTCTTGCATGGGAGATGAGGAGATCCACTGGAAAAAATCTGGGTCTCTGTACTCAGAGGAAACCCAGTGCCTAGACACTGAAATCATGTGTCATGCAAAATGGAATCATGGGTGAAAACAATAATAATGCTTTGAAAATAAGTGCACTTTTTCTCCTGAGTATCTTCAAGTGTCCCTAGATTGTATTGCTGAAGTGACAGGGAAATCCAAGAGCTAAGTAGTTCAGCAACGACTGTGGGAGTTCTGAGTAGTTCGTGTTAGAGGCTGGATCTCATTCAAGACCTCATGATTCTGGTTCAGAGCTCTGTTCCACCAACCACGCGGCTTGTGTCCAAGTATGGGATTCATCCTGGAAAAAAACATTAAAAAGATATAGGATGATCCAGGAGGAGTTAAACGGCGCATTACTAGTATTTTTTTAACCTGTTTACCATAATACCATTTTCCTAAAAATGTTACAGAAAAAGTAGGTAAATGATTTTCCCCCCACTGTCAAAAGACCATCTGCTGTTTGAGAAGATTCTCCTAGATTTTATCATTATAATCATTTTTCTATTTCCAGTTAGCAGCACGCTTCCTTTAGTATGATCTGTTTGGCATAAACCACGGTTTTCTCTTCAGCAGATTTCCTAAGGCTATGTTGGCATTTACCGACGTTTCCTCCTTTTTGAGGGTGGGAATTTTTCTCTTTCAGAGGGACATACGTTTCTACATGAGCGCCTATTCATTTCCTTTTCATTTTCTCAGAGAAAAACCATCAGGTTCATCTCTGCTTGTAGTCATGGAGATTTCATGTCTCCAGAAGAAATCCAGTTGTGGAATTTCTCTGTTAATCCCACACTGGACGTTTAAGCTTTTGTGTTTGGATCCGTGCAGCCCAGGCAGGGGAGCCACCGAAGCGGGTTACAGCGTGACTCTTTAACCCAAGGCGGGCAGGGGAAGTGTGTGCAGCAGGGCTGTCCTGGGATGCTGGGGGCAGGGGCATAGCAGGTGCTCAGGCCATGGCTGGTGACTGGACAGGTGAAGATCTTAGGCTGGAACCACTCGCGAGATGCTTGTATCCCCCGGTGTCATGAACTCAGTATAGCCACATCTTCCTTGCAGACCTGTCCTCCCCTGCGTCCCCCCACAGCACCGCTGAGCTGCCTACACCTCGACTCTGCCCTTCCTTTTCATAGTCTTGACCTCCATTCTGGTAAAACCTGTCTCCTCGTGCATCCTCCTTTCTTCCTCTCCTTCAGGCCGTCCGATCTCCCCACTGGCTCCCCACTGGCTGCAGTCTCCTAAGTAACCATCTCTCCCACCACAGGCCAGTGTCCTCCCTCCCCATTGCTGCTAGAACAGTGAGAGGCCAGGGTAGGTCTCAGCAAATCTTTGCTGAACGGCAGAGAGACCCAAAAGTCTTCCTAACATGCACATCTGATCATGTTACTTCTCTGTTTAAAAACCCTTCAGTGATGGGTATTAAGGAGGGCACATATTGCATGGAGCGCTGGGTGTTATACGCAAGTAATGAATCATGGAACACTACATCAAAAACTAAGGATGTACTGTAAGATGACTAACATAATATAATAAAAAATTATTTAAAAAAATAATAAAAAAAATAAAACCCTTCAGTGGTTCCCAGTAGTTTTAGGATAAAATCCAAGCTCTTAGGTCATTCAAGGCTTTTCCCATCCTTGCCACCATCCTCACCCGTCTCTCACCATTCGCATCCCCTGGCTTGGCAATCTCACGTGAACAACTAACAATTTTCTGGGTGAGGCGTGTGTTAAGTGTAGTGGTTGCAAGTGACTTCTAGCTCTGGAGTCAGATCGAGTGCGGTCGTGTTCCGGCTCCACCACAGAGCTCGACGACCTGGAGGGAGTTCACCTACACGTTCTTTGCCTCAGTTTCTCCATCTGCAAAATGGGGCTGATAGTATCACCTGCTAAGGTTGTGGGAGTACTAAATGTGCATACATGTCAAGCCCTTAAATCAGTCTCTGGCACATACAAACATTCCATTCTCGTTACTCTGGGAGTTCTCCAAACTTGCTGCCTTTATCATGTGCTGCTTTCTGCCTGGGATACCCCCTCCACCTTGGTCTGACAGACCCGAGCCGTCCTGTGACTCTCAGTCCCAATATCATGGCCTCTCTGAAACGAACGTCTGTAGCCAAGGAATTGTTAGAAGCTTAAGTTGTGGCATCACCATGTGTGGCATTATATCCTGGTTCTACTACTCACTATTTTACTCTAGTCTAAACTTGCTAAGCTGTCGGTTCCTCCTTTTTGAAATTCAGATAAGAAAATAATCGTCTCTACCTGATGAAGAGTTGTCAGGGGAAAATATCAAGTAAAGACATACCTAGCATATACTCAGCACTTCATGTTAGATAGTATTTTTAGTATTGTGCTCATCAATATTTAGAAACTCCCTCTGTCCACTGGCTCTGTGCATCTTAGCACTGGGGTCTGTGCTGACCATCTTCTCTCACAAATCAGCCTGTCCGGGGTTCTGCTCAGAGCAGTGTATCTGGTTTTATCCTCCCAATCAGGGTTATACTCTCTGCAGCAGACTGACTCAATTAGCCTTTCATTCCAGAGTCCAATTGTGAGTCAATTCTGAGGTTGTTAAGCAAAATGAGTCTGGTGGCATTAGCCTCGCGCTGAAGGATGGTAATCCGCATCACGGTGCCGTTCCGTTAACAGTCTGCTTGAGAGACTACAAGAAACAGGGACTTTGGAGACAAAGCGACCTTTTGTCCATCTCTGGGGGACAGGCTGGAAGTGCAGGGCGGCCAGGTCAGAGAGCTGCTCAGGTTGTGGGCAGAGCTGGAAGCCCAGCTGCCTGAACCACAGTTGGCCTTTGCAAAGTTAGAAGCCCAGCAGCACCAGATCATTAACTTTCATGACCAGGAAAATTCTTCTGAAATTAACACTCAGTCCAAGCTGGATGCCATTGGAGCCAGTTGAGTAAGCCTGAGCCACCTTTAGGGATTTCCTCGGAAAAATAAATCCTCTAACCAGGCTACAGAAAATGGCCAGGTTTTATGCCCTTCAGTGTGTTCAATTAGAGTCAGAAAACACCAGCAAGGCTTAGATGGTGGGAGATCCAGGCGTGCATACAGACGCATGACTCCATCCTTTGGAGGATCTCGCCAAGCCACTTAGCTTCGGCACATGGCCCTGCTTGGGAAACGGGATGAAGGGGCCTCTCTGAGGACTGTCAGGTGCCGTGCAAAGAAAATAAAGGCGAGCCCCAGCGTCTGCCCTGGAGATCGACAGTGATGGACCCGGGCGTGCACAGACGGAGTGCCCAGATCGGTGCAGATAGGGGGGCAGATCCCTTAAAAGGGTTCAGGGAGAGCCCAGTCCCTCACCAACACCCTGCAGCCTTTGCAGTGTGCTGTGAACTTAGATGCTTTCATTGGGCCTTTTAACTCCCCTCTAGTTACAATTGTAGTAAAGGGACACATAATGGGCTTCCTGCAGACCTTTTACAAACCTCTGGGATCTCCACACACGCTACCTCTACCTCGCTCTGCCACCACGCAAGCTCGCATATAACCTAAAGTATGCTAAGTAAGCACGGTTTTTTGGGCGGAAGGAAGTAAAAACAGCCCTATGTATGCTGGCTGCCAATTTGGGTAAGCTGGAGAGAAAAAAGCTGAGACAACCGTCCATTGTCTCCCATAATTGCTGGATAATTTAAATTCTCTTGAAGTCCATTGTGTTCTTCACTCAGAAGCAGAGCTGTTGTCTGCTGAGATGACCTCAGAAGTGGCCCCGCTCTCATTCAGGGTTTCTCCAACAATATCCTCTTCAGATTGAAGAACAGCCAGTTGGCCGCAAAGAGCCCTGTGCCTCCCTGGACCAGCATGTCTGTGGCCCCTCTCCACCTCTGGGTCTCGCAATTTCGCTGCCACGCAGGGCTTCCCAGTGGATTTCTCTGGCCCCTGGGCCGTTTCCAAACTGCAGACAGATGCAGCAATTGGTCAGTGGCCCCTCCAGGCACCACATCCCCCGGAAGGCCCAGTCACACAGTGAAATAGTACCTAGAGTGGGCATCACGTGTCCCTCCTGCTTTTCCCTTAGGTTCTGGAGAGGCGAGCTCCTCCTCAGTGTCACTTGGCTGGAATCAATCCCTGTCCCCTGGGCTGGTGATTGAGAGAGAACTTACAAGACAAATACACGTATTTTTAAAGCCAGCAGGAATTACGGGAGCAGATGGGCTGTAGGATCCTATTTGGATGCCAGGGACATGTTTCTGTATAAAGTAAATATTTTCCCAGTGTGGATCTCTGGTGAGTGTGTAGAGAAGCATATTTCCTAAAGATGCAAATAAGTCTGTCAGAAATAAATATTGAATGGAAACTTCAAAGCATCTAGGTTTCTCCAGCTATAGGCCCTGAAGACTTCTCTGCAACTAAGCAGACACACAGGTGGGCAAAGGGCTGGGGCAGGGAGGGGACAGCTGGGGGGGTGGAGAAGAGGGGGTGCTAACATCCTAAGAGCTCACACTTTCTATATATTTTTGGTGCAGGAAAAGGTGTATCAATGAAGGAACAAAGAAAAGTTGCATTGGTCCAGAAGTTTAGAGTGTTTCCAAACTCACCGCTTGCCCTTTCTTCCCACTGCAGATCTCGCCTTGCGGATTTTTTTACCAACTGCCAACCTGAGTCAAGGTCTGCCAGCAGCTGTCTAAAGGAAAACTATGCCGACTGCCTCCTCGCCTACTCAGGGCTTATTGGTAAGACTGGGGAGAAGCGGGACGGGAGGGAAGTCTGGCTTACAAATACTCACAGACTCTTTCCATTGTAGCCTACCACTGTCTGTGAAAGGGAAAATCGCCCAGTAACCCTCTGTGCTGGGGTTTTGATGTTAAGCCCTATAGGACTCACCTGCAAAAAAAGGAAACCCAGGGATCATGGCCGTGCAAAGGCAGAGGCAGGAAGCAGGGAGTATCACAGAGCAGGAAGACGACCGGTGTGGGCTCCTGAGAAGCATTCCTGGGGGGAGAACCGACCACACAGAACAACAGGAGAAAAAAACAAACATGGCTGCGGGAGAGGGAAGCAAGTGAACCCGAGTTCATTGAATTAGGGCACTTGGAAGTCATTTCATCTGGGGAAATAAAAAAGGCTGTTCCCCAGAAATGGAAAAATAACCTCTAACTACTGGGGTCCTTTGCACCATTAATATTCCTGGTAAATCAGTTCCTGGTGTGCAGGGGGGGTGATGTAGCCTAAAGTGTTTCCCTGAGCACAGACCTAGCAGAAACTGTGTTTTCTGCCTCTCCAGACCTGAGGCTTTGGCAGAACCAGGTTCTCGGCACTCAGAGCAACAGTGCAGTTAGGGTACCAGTGAGTGAGAAGAGTCAGAAATTTGTGTCCGTGGCTAAAAGGGGCAGGCAGGAAGAAAGGCAGGTGCTCTGGGGCCTGGGGCCTGAAGAAGCCTCGGTGGCAGGGCTCCGTCACGATTGACATTTGAGGACAAACACGGAGTGAAGGCTGTGGAGGGGTGAGGGAAATCACACTTATCAGAGCGTGATGGCTCAGCCAGGGCATGTGTTCCTGCCACCATCGCACAAGTCATGAGGCAGGAAGAACTTACCACCAAGAATGACAGTACAGACTCAATTTTTTGTTGTTGCCAGAGTGTCTTCAGCAAGAGCTTTTGGGAAAATCAACGATGGTACTTAATGTGGGGATGTTACAAGTGCCGGTACACTCATCCCGGCCTTTTTTGAAAGGATACTT
Organism: Ursus americanus; assembly: GCF_024610735.1. NCBI lineage: Eukaryota > Metazoa > Chordata > Mammalia > Carnivora > Ursidae > Ursus > Ursus americanus. The sequence goes on from NC_142132.1 coordinate 14,573,560, forward strand.
GTGTTCTCTTGGGCAAGACCTTTCACCAGTGTTGTTTACCATTTTTGTGGCTGTATCCCAATGAGTGTATCTTCCTTGAGTCAATATTTCAAGTTTGCATCCACGCTTTCCTTTTCTTAAGTAAGTTGGTCTCTAGTAGGGGTTACTTATCAACTATGGAATTACAGGTTTAAGAAACAATGGAAATAATTAAGCCATGCTCATTATAAAAAGTTAAAAAAAATACAGAGAAACCCAAAGAAGACAGTAGGAAGGATCTACAGCTCTACTTCCAGACGTAATCACTATTAACACCTTAGTCCATATCCTTCCAAGCGTATGTGCTCATTAATTCCTCCATGAGTGGCCAAGGCACAGGGCTGCCAGGCATTTCTGGCTTGGCAAACCATCATGTGCCCAGGATGATGAAATACTCAGCCTGTAATGGAATGACATGTTGGAAACAATGTATTTTACAGACCAAAATTTATTTCCCTCTTGGGTCTGGATCTTTCCCTCCACACTGTCATTTTGGGTTCTAACGTCTTTTAGGACAAAGCTTGTGCCTACTTCTTCCATATGTCAGGGATCCATCATGGTGCCCTGTGTTCAGTGGATACTTTGTAGACACATTTTAACTTCTTGACTCAGGGTTGGGGGTGCCTTTTCCTTTCTCATCCAAAGTTAGCTGCTCTGTGTCTGCTGTGGGTCAAAGTTCCCATCCAAGGTAAAATGTAGTTCAGATTGGTAAGGAATGTAGGGCAAAAAAGATATGTCCTTGACCCTGAAGAGCTTACAAAGAATTTGTTTTTCTATTTATGAACCAAATACATCCTGTGGCTCACTGACCACCTATTACTTCTTACGTCCCCCAAATACAGAAAAGCAGAAGGTTTCTTGGCATGAATAGGCATCGCCTGGTGCGAGCCACCCAGGAGAAGACATTTGGGTTGTATTAAGTATAAATGCATTGTTTATTTGCACCAGCACGGAGCTCATCAGAAAAACCATGAATATAGGAAGATGTAGGCAAGAGAGACCACCCAGCATTTCTTTGAGGACTTTGAGGATTATTGAGACAATACTCTAGAAGCCAGCTTAGAGAATTTCCACTGTTTATTTCCAGTTCCTTCGCAACTTGGAAGATTTTATTCAAATCAGTTGAGAGTCTGGTGAGCAGAGGCCTCGTTATGTATGTTCCGGATGTGGGGTAACCCAAAGGATAGCTTCTAAGCCTCCCTGTGCTACTTTGAAGAAGGCATTTGCTTCTAAGGGAAGTGGATGCAAAGTCCTAAAAGGATTTTTAAGATATGTAAAACCAGTTCTATCTATTTATGAAGATTAATGACATTTTCAAGAAAATGCAAGGGATTTGGCAACTCATGCATTCGAAGTTAATTCTCTCCCACTCCATAACATCCATACCATTTGGGCAGAAAAAAATACCTTAAGTGCAGCTCAAGGAGTTCTGTTATAATTTTTTAAGTAAATGTGTAAATTATTTTACGCGCTCAAGATAAATTGCTGAGAAAATGCACTGCTTAACATAATTTCCCACTCAGCAAACTCAGCGTTTGTAATTATCCGCGGTGCATCCGCCATCAGAGGAACATTTGTTTCTTTTTAGTCTACAGAAAAGTCTGTACGATCACATAAGAACAAGATGCTTGTTTTTACTTTTTTAGGTACAGTCATGACGCCCAACTACATAGACTCCAGTAGCCTCAGCGTGGCCCCGTGGTGTGACTGCAGCAACAGTGGGAATGATATGGAAGAGTGCTCGAAATTTTTGAACTTCTTCAAGGACAATACTTGTCTTAGTGAGTTAAAAAAAAAAAAAAAAGGAAGCAAACACACAAACACGCTTTCTTCTGTGTTCAAGCTGTACCTTCGTGTTTCTTGTGCCTGCCTTTTCTCTCTCTCTCTCTCTCTTGCTTTTTCCTGCTCGCTGATGGTGAATCCAGCGGCTCTTGGCCATACTACGCAATGCAGCAGAGCGGGTGGGTGCTGCCAAGTCTGTGAATCCAAAGGCCTAAGAGAGCAAGAGATTCAAACAATGGAGGGTACATTATGTCAGATAGAACACTTCTACCCACAGATCAAATTTTGATGTTGGCAACCAGCACAAAGTCTGTTCCAAAGGTTCTTAAAACCCGGGCGCAATATGCGATGTGAGAAGCTCAGACAAATTAGATGGGGGTAAGCCTCCAAGGGCTCGCTGAGAAAAATTAGAACGTTAACGTCAATAGCCCCCTGGATGTTCAGGGTTGGCTCAGAGGAGAAGCCACAATTCTTGAGTGGGATAAGCTGGCGATGTAGCCAGGAGCCTCAGGATGTCAGTTATCTCGGGAGACAGAGATGAGTGCCTGGGGTTGCGGGGGGGAGGTTGCTTCTGCTTGGAAATAGTATCAGTTATTATTGCAGTTTCCTTCAGGCAACGTGGAAACCTGTTTCCCAAAAGGAGAGGGATAGAGAGCAACGTACAGGTGTGAACAATGGGCGTTCATCAGACCGTGCCGGGTCTCCCTTCTATCCACGGAGATGCGCAGGGCTTAAGGTGACGGTCCAGCCGAGATGCTTGAGTGCCTCACTCTCATTTCGTGGCAGCCACCAGTAATTTATTGGGTGCCTTCAACTCACTCTATAGGGAGTGCAATATATACATTATCTCATTTACTGTAATCTGCACGAGTGTCCTAGGAGATCTAGGTATGAGCATCTCCATTTCACAGTTGAGTAAACAGCTGTTACTCACACGGGCCCTCCGTGCCAGAGATGGCTCTGAAGACCGAGTTCCTTCTTCTGCAGCCCCTATCCCCTGAGGCTTTTGTGCCATGCCTGATATGAAAGGGCCCATTGGACGAGAACATATGGCTGAATGCTGGGGACCAGGTGTGACTTCCTGGTGAGAGATGTTGGAGCCAGCTTCTAGGAATTAAGGTTTAGCCACCCCTCTGAGAGCCGTGACAACGGTCCATGATGCTTTGCTGTACAATGACTGATGACTGGAGAATTAGCTAACAATTTACCATGTGTACATGGAAAAGCTTTTAAGTGTTACTTATTCTAAAACCTCTTTATCGCTTCCTTTGTTGAGAAGACAAATCTAAATGATTTGCTTACTAGATACTTCAGTAATGTGGCTGTAACCAAATGTTTTAATCATCTTAAAACTAACACAAGCTTCTGGACACCTAAATGAAACTGAAAACCACAAAACTAGTGGGAAGTATGGAGACATTTGCTAAGACATTGGGCATACCATTGAACTACCTCGGATCTCTTGTTTGGCCTGGACTTAAAAAAAGAAAAGTATGCATATATCCTTCTTTTCCACATCCTGCACAGTCTTTTGGCAGAATGCAGGTTTTAATGAAGATAAAGCAATGACAGTATAGGTCAGCGTGAGAAAAGATTATAGTCACACTGGCTGGAAAACTGCTCCCTCGTGGAGAAATTAAAGGTGTCCCTGCTTAATAATATTTTGGTGAAGGGGAGACTGGCCTGGCCTCTTTCTGCTAATGACTTTTCGATAAAAATAAATACATTTGGTCTCCAACAGGGACCAAAGCCAGTCAGAACTTTTCGTAGTCATTCCATCTCTACTTTGATGAGAAGGGGCACGGCCTACCAAAGACACAGTGCTGTCAATTCACTCTCTTGAAAAGGCTCTAGAGTAGAAGGAATTGAAATTTGTAGATTCCAACCCAAATGCCGAACCCAGTTCTCCTGCCTTCGGATTAACCAGATCTCTCCCAGATTCCTCTATCACTAACACAACATTAACTGATTGTTTATTTCTGGTTATTGGGGGGAAACACAGTTATTTTTAAGCCAAAGTACATGGCCAAGGTGAGGGGAAGAGAGAAGAATGAGCTGGAGATGGAGGTAAGACAGGAGTTACTGTCACTGGGGTCTCTCTCCAGATGCCACCTCCACCTCCCTGAACCTCTGTATCGGAACCACACTTCCCCCCCACTCCACCCTCAGCCATGCTTCATTTCCTCCAGGCATTTCTCAGCACCGAATGTATTCTGTATTTCCCTTAGTACCTCCCCAGCCAGCATGGGATCTCCATGGAGGTAGGGGCTCCCGTCTGTTGCTACTCTCCTTGGTGTTCGCTGCCGCATGCCCAGCACACAGCGGCACCTGGCAATTAGTCCATGTTCCATTGACATTTGAGGAAATGAATGAGCAAGTGTGTAGGCTCCCCAGGCAGCAAGGCAACCACATGGGAAACTCAGGTAGTGCCACTAAATGGCAGGGGTCTCCTGAATCTGTGGCTTGTGGTGGTGGTGGTGGTTCTGGGTCGTTCGGGGAAACTCGTCCCCCATGTACCTCTTTCTCTGCATTGTACCCACCCATTAAGCCATGTAACGTGGCTAGGAACATAAAAAGCATTTATATTAATTCGAAGCTGTTTCTTACAGCCTAAAAAATGTAAAGTTTGAGAAAACAAGCTTCCAATTTGCTGAAGTTAAAGGATAACAATTTTAGAACAAAATGTCACTTCTAAGAGGAAGATTAGGCTTAAATTATTCTGTCTTGTATATCGGAAAATGCCAGCTAAGAATCATATATTAACAATTTGCACATTCAGGTCTCAAATGGAGGAGTTTGATTTCTTATACAATGAATATGAAATAAAAAATTCCTAAAGCCAGGCCAAATCCCTGAAGACCTGATTAAAAACTGTTTTTAATTCATTTTGGGGAGGGGAACAACACACAACCAATTTACTCTTGCCATAAAAACAATCTAATCCCATGAAATTGTAATAAGCTTTTAAAGTTTTACATTTTAAACTTTCCATTTAAGCAGGGCTGCTCCTACCTAATTATGCAGATTTTGTTTGGAAGACTGGGAGCAGAAAGGGAAAAAATAATCTTACTTAAATTTTCACTATATATTGATGAGATTTGGGGTAGATTTTTTCTTTTAAAGAAACTGGTTGCATCTGTACTTTGAGCCATGCCTGGTCATAGTAACTGCTCAGAACATGTGCAGGGTGCTCTATGGGAGTGAGTTGTATCTTTTGCTGTTTGATTTTACTGCCTACCAAATTAGCGTGGATGCCACCAAGTGCCTCATAATTAGGGATATGTTACTTTAAAAAAAAAAAACACACTAGTTATCTTTTAGTATCGCATTTTAACAGAGTACAGGGATGTTCTTGGAAGATGGAGCAACGATTGTGATCCCCCCAAAAACAACAGATTCGAGGCTGGGTTTCAAAGCACTTGACTGATGAGTATTTCAGGGCAAAGATCTTGCTCAGCACCTGGTACATAAATAGGAACAATATTTGTTGCGCTTTGAGCATAGCTAAGTGTCCATCTTGGGGTTTAGTGAATGGATTGACTTTTGAGCACCTGACCCGACGGCTGGCTCTCAGCATGTGTAGGGTGGAGGGATGGATGGGTTTTGTTCAGGGAAGTCTAATACTGTAATCAGAATTTCTAGTGTGCCTCTCTGGCTTCATGTATCCTGTCTGTTACATTTGCTGCTTGACTTTGAAATTGGATTTCCTCCTGTTTTACTGCAGAAAATGCAATTCAAGCCTTTGGCAATGGCTCTGATGTGACCGTGTGGCAGCCAGCCCTCCCAGTTCAGACCACCACTGCCACCACCACCACAGCCTTCCGGGCCAAGAACAAGCCCCTGGGGCCAGCAGGGTCTGAGAATGAAATTCCTACTCACGTTTTACCACCTTGTGCAAATTTGCAGGTAAGAGCGGGGGGCCAAACTCCCCTTTGGAGCTCACTTGTCAGGGGTAAGCACGGACCAGTTTCCTGCAATGCATTCAAAGATAGATGGCTAATGATGGAGGGCTGCTTGGGTTTGAATCTTAGAAGTGCATTTTAACCATGATAAATGGAGATTGTGAAGTGCCACAGAGCGGTAGAAAGACGAATGGACTGACTCCCATTTGCTGGGAGTATGACTTTGGTTGGGATACCCAGAGCTGGCCTTGGTGTCTTCCTCTGTAGAATGAGGGGGCTGTGTAGAAGAATCTTGAAGCCTTCTGTGTGTGGAGTGAAGAGTCGAACTGGCTATTGAGTTATTTATTATGCTTATTCTGTGTTCTCTACAAAGCAGCAGCCTGTTGAAAGAGAAGGTACTCTTGGGTTGGTCGCCACCACTGTCATTTAAACTCAACATGGAGTATGTAACTCTGTCTAAAAGGTTAAACCAGAGACTGTGTCACTAGTGAGGCATTAACTCCAATGTAGGGTCCGTATGGCTTCGTTCTTCCAGAAGCAAAAGAAAATGCTTTTCCGAAGTGGGAGGAGCTGGGTGGAGTGACCCTGCAAAGCCCCTCATGTGACTAGAGACCAGTAAGAATGGTCAAGAGACTTCCTTGGGGTTAATCCAGATCTCAAAGGGCAGAACCACAATGGCATATGAACAGTGGTTGCCTGCCTTTAGTCAAAACAGAGTGTTTATTCTGCCTTTTTATTGATTTTTTTTTTCATAGTAATGAGCATTCAGCTACTTCCTTAGCAAGACATTACATATTTATATGTTTGCAAAGTATTTTCACACACTTTACCTCTTGGGCTGTTATCCTCCTGACGGCTGTGGGGGAGTAATAGTATTATCGTTAGCCTTGTTCTTGCATTTGAGGACACTGGGGCTTGGTGAGGTGACACCGTTGCTGGACCCTACAGAGCTTGTGAGTCACAGAACTGGTGCTGGGAATCCAGGAGACTCTTGCAGCTTTCATGGTTCTTCCTGTATTTGGGGGGTAGTATGACCGCGTGATGATTTCTGCTTCCTGCCATGCTGGGGAAGGGCACACGTGCCAAGCACTGTGCTGTCACTTCACACTTGTCACTGGAGTATGTTCTCCCTTATCTCCCCACTCCGCTGCCGCCAATGATCAGGCTCACCAGAATGTTCACTAGAAACCTTCTTTTGCCAATACCTTCTTAACTTACAATCCTCTTCGTTCCCTACAGACCACTGGGGCAGTTCTTCTGCTTCTGATTTCCTTGCTGTCTTCTCTCCCCCAGTGTCTCCCTTCTTCTTCTTGGGTATCCTACACACCACTCAGCTGACTGTTGGTCTCTGTCCCATCCTCCGATGTCACAAACCCTCAGACACACTCACACACAGCACTAAGGAGAAGGCAGGGAGGGGAGCCACACTGCCTAAGGTCAACCAGATGTTCTTCATGCTTCTGAAGCATTTCCTGAGCACATCCAACATCCAAAGCACTGTGCAGAAACTGCCAGAAGTAGGAGGAGGCTTGGGGAGTATTACAGCCTTTCTTACAGCAGATCCTCAGGCTCGCGTGGGGAGGTGGCTTGCACACAGCCCCCCAGCCAGTGAGAGGCGAGTCTGGAGCCAGACAGCACACCACAGAAACAGGATCTGTTCTTTGTCTCTGGCCGGTGCTCGGCGTCCTGCTTCCTCCTAGGCCAGCCTTCTGTTCTTATTGGGTCCACTCAGGTTCTAGCAACAGTAAGACAAGTGGCCAGGTGAGGGACAGGACCCTGTTGTCCTTCGGTGATAAGAGTGGGCCGGAAATGGTTCCCGACTGGTAGAAGAGGCAAGCGCTGGCTGCAGCAAAACCAGGTTCTTTTCTGCACGTGTCTGAGCACACAGAGCATGGCTGCAAAGGCAGTGTTTAGCCTGTTTATTGAGCTCCTTCTGTGTTTTGGAAACTTCATGGAGATGGGCACTCAAAAAAATTCTCTCCTCAGTGAACTTACAAATAATGGGCAAGACACAGCTTGTCAACATTTTTAGGAAGTCAGACCAAATTAATAGATGACATTTCAGAAGAATAGCCGTCATTGGAAATTCCATGAAATTAGTTTCCTCCATGCAAGAGGACTCTGTCAGCCATGAGGAGGGATTCTCCCCACCTCCCTGTGCCCTGCTCCCACTCCCCCACCCCCACCCCCCAGATCACAGCGCCTGACTTCTGCTTCTTGGGGTGCATGCATGTCTTGGCCACACAATATTGTGCCTCCAACACAGATCTGCCCAGCCACCCCTCCCCACAAGGAGGACTCTGTGCTGCTGCAAGGTTGCCCTGGCAACGTCAGGGGACACATGAGCTCTGTTCCCAAGAAACGGCGCCTTGCCTTCTCCTCTATTAGTGATAGGAAGTCTGCCTCATAAATGGAGGGGCAAAGTAAAATTAAAGCATGATGTTTATGTCAAGGCTGCTATTTAACTTCTCTGCGGAGGGGAAAATGGAAGTGTGGGACGACCAGGGCATGAGGGCGCGGCCATACTTGTCTTCCCTGGGGTGCACACACACAGTCCACATACCTTGGAGCTAAACAGCATTTCACTTCTGGGGAGCCCTTCAGGGTTCTACCAAACCTCACCTTCCTTCTAAGCGGAGGGCCTCCTTGAGCCCGTTTTTGAACACGTGAGGTGGGGAGTGAGGGCCATGGGCTCTGCAGCCCAGCCTGTGTTCAGACCCAGGCTCTTAACCTCACCAACACCATGGCTTCTCCAAGCCTCAGCTTCCGCAAAACTCAAGGATGGCCCAGCTGCCAGAGTTGAGGGAATAAGCAATTAAAATTCTTCGGTGCCTGGGGCAGAATGAACCCTCCAAAAGGGTGCTTTAAGAATGTCACATGTGATGTCTGATCCCCAGTCAGTTGACCACCCAGTCCCTTTACAGCAGATGGGGGGTGGTGTTGTGCCTCGAATACAGACAGCCTTCCCTTTTATACGTCAGGGAACAGAGGCAGGGAAAGGCTAATGACTTAACCAGAATCGCACAGTAATTCTTTGGAGGGCCTGGGATTTCTGCCCCAAGGCCAGTATACTGCCTTGTTCCATGACCTTGGATAACCAACCTGGGCTCTTTCTTTGAATTAGAAATGGACAGAAAGGAGGAAGTGATACACAGAAAAGAAGGTTATACAGTATTTGTTTTTCTGCGTTTGGCTTATTTCACTTAGCATAATGTCCTCCAGGTTCCTGATCTTATATGTACAATCTAAAAAGGTTGAACTTTTAGGGGCACCTGGGTGGCTCAGTCGTTAAGCGTCTGCCTTCGGCTCAGGGCGTGATCCCAGAGTCCTGGGATCGAGCCCCACGTCAGGCTCCTCCGCTGGGAGCCTGCTTCTTCCTCTCTCACTCCCCCTGCCTGTGTTCCCTCTCTTGCTGGCTGTCTCTCTCTGTGTCAAATAAATAAATAAATAAATAAATAAATAAATAAATAAATAAATAAAATCTTTAAAAAAAAAAACGGTTGAACTTTTAAAGCGAGGACAATGGTGGCTACCAGAAGCTGGGCGGTGGGGGAAATGGAGAGGTGCTGCTCAGAGGGTATAGGTTTCAGTGGATGAATGGGATCTAGAGCTCTGTATGCGACATGGTGACTACAGCTAGCGAGACTGTATTGTACACTTGAAACTTGCCAAGAGAGTACATCTTAATTGCTCCCACCCTCCCCAAACATGGAAACTACCTGAGGTGGTATGTTAATTGGCTTGATTGTTGATTCCTCATGTATACATGTATCAAAACATTCAGTTGTATTCCTTAAATGTATACAATTTTTATTTCTCAATTACACCTCAGTAAAGCTTGTTTGGTGGGGGGAGGATAGAAAAGGCGGCAGGGAAAAGCTGGTTTTGAGAGAGCCATATGTCTTAGTGCTTCCTGAAGGCAGCTATTCGAGTGATAGGGAAAACACAAAGCTCATGCTTTAAATTGGGATTCTTCATGCAATTCCAGGACATAGGGAATAGGGAAAGACTGAGTTTGCCAGGAAAACTTTTTGCAGCTTGGGGATGTCTTTAGAATGACCTATACTAACAACGGTTGAAAGAATCATTGGAGGCCAGAGGATGGAGGATGAGTGACTGATAAGAGATGGGCCTTCGCCCCAAGAACATGGTCCGAGGCACTGATTTAGGACTCTCGCTTTGGAGTAGGGCTCCCAGGAGACTCATTCTCCCCATCTGTCCTTCTTTTGCCTGCCTGGCTGTCTCCAGATAAATTACCATTTGCCAGGGGGTCCTAGAAATATCTTAGAATGGCGTTCGTCCCAGCCGTGTGTGTCATTACTCAGAATAGAACTGACTTAAACCAGCTTGGGATCCATTGGTAACAGATTTGGAGAAAGTCAACTATCTTTGGCAGCTTGAAAGTTCACTTCCCTCGAGAGGCACCCTCTTGTAATATTTTAAAATATACAATAATATGAGAAAACTCTTAGGGACTTGAGTTCCTGTCTTAACATTTGAGATAGATTTCCCCTTTGGAAGGGAAGAAATAAGAATAAACATTTTCAAAAGTCGGCTTCGAAGTGTAATAATCAACAAACCAAATACAATTCCTTTGGGGAAATGGGTGGCCTTGGGTGTGGGGCATAGAGGACTCATCTGCAGTTCCTATGAAAGGCTTGCCTTTAAAAAAGGAAAGTTGATTGATTAGTATAAAATGTCATAGAAATGTCCAAGTGCTAACCCCCTGAGGTGATAAAATACCAGGTTTTGGGTAACCCGCCAAGCTCCCATGTCAGGATTAATTGGCAGTCATATTAGTAACAAGCGTGACGCAGGCTGTGCTATTGTGGGCATATCCCTTTGACTTGTACAAAGTGGTCACATGAAAAACAAAGGAAGATTAAAAATTCTACCAATTATTTTATCTTCTGTGCACTTGAGTGGACTGCTAGCTGGAAAAAGCTCAGGATATTTAAACCAAATGGACTGTACTTGTCGCTTATTTAAAGTAAATATCTTTGGGAGATGTAAGTAGGTGTTGGAAAAATCCCTACTGGGCCTCACTGGATGCCACTTCATTCTGGAAGCTTAAAGTAAAGACCCCTTAGAGTGGCATTTGTAGGTCTCGGATTCCATGGTCAAGCAGGGTGCTAGAGCCTGGGGAAGACAGCCCAGGGGCTGTGGCTGAGGACGCTGGGGAAAGTGTTGCTGCCTCTGCCCCTTCCCACTTGCTTTCTCCTCAGAAGAGCTGTGATTGACAAGAGAAAGTCTGGTAGCTGGGGGGCACACACTCCGATCCATGGCTAGTGGGTGGGTATGGGATAGCTGTGAGCAGTTGGAGAGCTCTAGTGAACAGTGAGAGCCACAGCCAAAGTCAGTTTTACTTAGGAGCCAAAGAAAACATCTCTGTGGAGAAACATGGAGGGCCAGAGACAGAGACAGATTTCAAGTAGGGCTCGTCCCCTCTCTCTAGTGAGACTTCTAAGGCAGCGTTCTAGAAAGGAACCAGCAATGTGGTTTCTCGGTCATAGATGAGATGTGAGCATCTCCAGTGGGTACTCTTCGTGAGAATGCTCACTGCTAAAATCACCAGGACAGAGGGCTGCTGTTCTCTTCCCCACCAATAGCCCATCATCTGCTCTGGTGGTCAGACCAGGCTAGCCCTAAGGGTCCCAGAACAGGGGCCCTGCTGGCCCTCTGTGGGCCATGGGGGCACAGGTGGGCATCTTTCCTGGAGTAGAGAACCTGCAGCACACACTGCATTTTAATCCCTGGCCTCCTTGACTCGATGTAGTTCCTTCTCTTCACAGAGCACAGTTTGTAGCTTATAGAAATGGGCTGGGTGCTTGTAGGATGCAGGGTGTTTACCGATTGGTAAGAGGAGCAGAGGGCAGACAAGATTTGCCAATCCATTTAACTCCTACATATTAGAGTATTCAAATATTTAATTAGAATATTGAATATTAGAATATTGAAAATCATCTAGACCTGAAACAAGACTTTCCATTCTGGAAGAACAGCATATCCCCCCATTGCCTCAGTACCCCATCACCTAAACAAAGTCTCTTTGTACCTGATAGGGCCAGACCAGACCGGAAATGATGTCAAAGCTCTTCCCAGGGCCAGACCCCAAAAGTTCTAGATGTGGCGGCAGGAAGGCAATTATCCAAACCTGCTAAATACCCAGCGCTCCTCTGGCTGTGACCAAGTGAAAATTTTAAGTGTTGAGTTTTAAAAGGAAAGCTGCCAATGGGTGTTCTGTAAATCATTTGTGCCAGCAGACTGACCCCATTATGTCAGCTAATCCTGGAAATACAGGAGGTAAATTTAAATCTTCGAGCATGAAGCACTTAATCAATATTCTAAATGTTTTTCTTGCAATTTATGCTAGCAGAGCAATGGGGTGCTTTGGCGTCCTGTTAATCTTCCACTTGAGAGCAAGGCCAGGGTGGTGGGATTTTGCACAGAATGATTGGTGGGAGCTGGAAGGGGAGTGAGTGAGGTGCTTACTTCCACACCAGGCCCCTGGCTTGGGGACGGTCATCCCCGGACTCAGTCCACCCATGCCAGCGGGTGGAGCCACCGTGCGGGCACCTCCTGGGGACTGTTCTTTCACCTGTGCTTGACAGCTTGACAGTGGCTTTGTTAGCAAGAGCATGAGCTTTGGGGTCAGATGGACCGGAGTGAAAACCCTGGCTCGGTTCCTATTGCTCTGTGACCAGGGGCATATCTCCTACCTTCTCTGAATGTCTGCCGTACAACATCACCTGCCTCTCACATTGGTTGTGAGGATTAGAAACCTGGTTCCCCTTATGCAAAGAGCCCAGCATGACTGTCCAACCCTCTCCACGTGGTAAGTAGCCACCGCTCTTAGCATGATTGATGAGAAGTGTGAGAGCTTTAACTCTGAACCCTGGGACTGTAAAGGAAGGGCTCTTCCCAGCAGCTGGGAGTCCATGGAGAAAAACAGATGGAGCTCTCTAGATTGTGCTTTCTTAATTTGTAAGAACCGTTGGAACGGAGTGGTATCCAGCTGATTCTAAGAATTGGTCATTGTAGAAAGTCCTAAGGAAGGAGGGAAGTACAAGTGTACTTTGGACACCGGGACGAGAAGGAAGGGAAACCAAACAGCAGTAAAGAAAGGACCAGGTTTTGCGGGGTTACTCCATCTCCCCGTGCCCACAAGGAGTCTCCCGGGAGTGTCATCCTAACCAGCAGCTTCTCGGTGGTGTGACTGGAGCCGAGACAGTGGTCAGGTCTTGGTCCAGCCTGGGTCCCAGAGTTGGACTGCAGCACTGACCTGGGGAAGAGGTGACACAGCTGTAAACAGGAAACTGTCTTAGTTGCAGAAAAGATCATGTCCGAGAACCAGCCCCGCGTCTCAACCTGTGACACCAAGACTTTGATTCCTTCCCATATCTGCATCCTGCCGGTACTGTCATTTGCTTCATATTCATCTTTAAACTCAATTACTAGGGGCACCTGCATGGCTCAGCTGATTAAGCCGCTGCCTTAGCTCAGGTCATGATCCCAGAGTCCCGGGATCGAGTCCTACATCCAGCTCTTTGCTCAGCAGGGAGCCTGCTTCTCCCTCTCCCTCCCCCTGCTTGTGCTCACTCTCTCTCTCTGATTAAAAAAAAAAAAAACTTCAATTACTAGATATACTTACTTGTATAAACACTATTATTTTTAGACTCATTCGAAGCTGTTAAAAACATATGTGACGCATATGTGAATCAGTGTGCTAGTTCTCTGTACATTATAATCAATATATAAATATTAAAATTAAAAATGTTAGTAATGCTCCCTGCATAGTGTCATAGACACCAGTGGTCCCCAAACCCTCTTTGAGAAACCTTATAAGCCATCCAATACGACAGAACCCAGAACTATTTGCTTTGATAACGTGCATCACCTTTTCATGGTTGGGTGGTAATAAAGCAAGTGTGTATAAGCTCTCCCCATGAGTCGAGTACTGTTCTAAGCACATCACATGTGTATAGTCACTCACTTAGTCCCCACAGTAACCTCATGAGGTCAGTACTATTATTATTCCCATTTTTTCAGACAACTGGCCTGAGACACAGAGAGGCTGGCTCGGGGAAGGAGAAAGAAGAGGCGCATCTTTCCCTCCTGTGTGCTTTAAATGACTACACTGTGTTACTTAAATCAGAGCACTTTACCTTTTTGTTTCTAGGTAACATTATTCACTCAATATAGATTAAAATCAGTCCGTACATTCTTGTGGAACATCTGGCAGATGGAGGTGCCAGACTGGTTCATAAACTGCCATAAAGAACGGAAACGATACCTGTTCTGACACCAGCTGGTGTCCCTAGAACTCAGTCCTGACGCCAGCTCTCGGAGGCAACACTGACACCAAAGGTTAAGGGCACCGTCTCCAACAAGACAGCACTGACTTCAGATGCCAGCCACACGTCAGGGATCCCCAGGCCACCTGCACTTCTGACCAACCAGCTACAAATGCAGGGCTTCCCCCGACCCCTCAGATTCAATCCACGAGCGTGACTCAGAACTCAGGAAAGCACAATACTTATCATTACAGTTTTATTATAAAGGATACGAATCAGGACTAGCCAAATGGAGAGAGACTGAGGCTGAGGTCTGAGACAGTCTCCAGAAGAGAGCTTTTGTTCCCTCTCCCTGTGGGATCAGGACACGTCCCCCTCCCAACGCACTGATGCATTCGTCCCCAGGAAGCACCGCTGAGCTGCAGAGACCAGAGTTTTAATTGGGGTTTCATTACACAGACGTGATTGATTGAGCCATTGGGCCTGTGATTGAATGCAATCTTCTACCCCTCTCTGCTCCCTGGAGGTCAGACGGTTGGGCTGACCTCGCATGATTCAAAGCCCCAGCCCCTTGGCCCATAGTTGGTCTCTCTGGTGACCAGCCCCCGTTCTGAGTCATCTCATTACCATAAATTCAGGTATGATCCAAAGGGCTCATGAATACCAAAGATACTCCTGTCACTCGAGAACTTCCAAGGATGTATAGGTTGTCTCCCAGAAACCAGGGACAAAAGCTAGTCAAATTCTAATTTTAATTCTAGGGCCAAACAGTGAAACTTCTCATAAGAAAGCGGGAGTTGAACTTTTGAGCATGGGCTCCTTTCACCACTTACCAGCCATGAATCCTTGGGCAAACTACTTAGCCTCAACTTCCTCATCCCTGAAATGGGGATGACAGTGGTAGAGCCTGTTATGAGCATTAAATGTGATCCTGCGGGGGCGCCTGGGTGGCTCAGTCATTAAGCATCTGCCTTCAGCTCAGGTCATGATCCCCGGGTCCTGGGATTGGGCTCCCTGCTCAGTGGGAAGTCTACTTCTCCCTCTCCCACTCCCTCTGCATGTGTTCCCTCGCTCTCTCTCTCTCTCTCTCTCTGTGTCAAATAAATAAGTGAAATCTTTAAAAAGAAAAAAAAGAAAAAAAATGAAAGTGATTCTGCGTGTAAGGTATGCTCGGTGCAGCGCCCAGCTCAGGAACCATGTAAATCTTTCTAATCTGTAAGTTTTCAGCACCTGGACGTCACTGGTCCTCTTAGTCCCATCTTCAGTAATAGAGAAGTGCCCTGAGGGGGGCAGACTGGCTTGTGCATTGCTTTGTGGGTCCTGTTTTCCAGTGGCTTTTCTGGTCTTGTGGGGCTTTGCGCCTCAGAACAGGCTTGTTAAGGATGAGAAAAGGTGAGGCCTTGCCAGGGCGGGGGTTTGGAAATGTAATTCAGAGTCAGATGATTCTCTGTGGGGGGTCACTTGCTTCCTTGGAATTCTTTGCAGAAGGTGGGCTGTGCACCTCTCTGCCCATCTTGGAAACTTCAGTGAGGATGTTTCCATGAATTGAAGAGCTCCACCAGACCAGACTTGCTCAACCTTGGCCCTCTTGACTTTCTAGTCTGGAAATTCTTTTTTGTGGGGGCTGCCCTGTGCCCTGTAGGATGTTGAGCAGCACCCCTCGCCTCCACCTTCTAGATGCCAGCAGCACCTTTCCCCAGTTGTGACAACCACAGATGTCCCCAGACAGAGCCCGATGTCCCCTGGAGGGCGGAATCATCCCTGACTGAGGCCCACCGTCCAGGAAACGAGGGCTGCCTCAAAGACGCCCTTTCCTTTTTACAACGAGGGAAATGGTGGTGTTGGAGAGTCTTTTCAGGTTTCCCTATGTGGTGAGGGGCATATGGAGACGGAAGAGCGAGCCGCTGCACTGGACCACATCTTTCCTGGTAGTGCAGGCAAGAACAACGGAAAGGGGCCGCAGTGGCCACCGAATGCCCATGTTTGGACACTGAAGTTGATTTCCCCAAGGCGACACTCTCTTGGAAAGGGGCTGTGGATGGTATCACAGGTGGTACTAACTGAGGCTCTCGCCCTGATTCTCATCACCCGAGGGCCTGCTGGTCTCCACAGCCCTCCGGGCCCCACGCGCCCTCACCTTCTTCTGACGAATGTTTTTCCACCCACCCGGCACCCTGGACGGCACTCCATTTCAAAGGAGACTTTTGCCGGACGACCAGCGTGGATGGAAAGGTGTACACCCCACCACCGTCGGGTTTCACGGGGAGTTTCGGGGGGCGGGAGGGGTGGTTGAGCAGGATCATAGGGCCAGTGCCAGACGCTCCACCGCCGAGCCCTCAGCGCATGTGCTGAATCTAAGGGACTCCGGCAACACAGAGGCCGTTTCCTGAGCCCTTTGTTTCAAGAAAACGACTTTGGTGCTTCCTGCTATGCGTGGTGTTTGGTTTATGGTCTTCGTGAGGTCTCCATCATTTCTGTGTATTACGGAGTGTTTTCTAGCCCCCGCTGCTGTGTTGGTCCCATAAAAAAAAAAAGTCCAGATGTTGGCTATACCTGCAGGTCCTTTGCATCATGCTCTCCTGCTCGGAGCGAGTTTATTTCCCCCACTCGGGGAGAAATGAGCTGTGGGGGGTGTCTTCCCTTAGCAGCAGCACTAAGCTGCGGGGCCCCCCACCCAGGCTGCTTCTGGGTTCCCCTGGAAGCCGCACCGCAGAGCTCTGGACCAGGCTGCCAAGTGGCCCAGGGGCCGTGCGAGACGGGCCGGCTACTCCCAGCATGGAGAGGCTGCCGGCGGCCTCCTGGGACTTAATCTTCCCAGCTGCAGGTGCCCGCAGATGAGCTCAGAGGGAGGCTGCCTCCCAGCATCCACCCACGTTAGCCCTGGGAGGAAGGAGGCTGTTGTAAAAACAGTTTCCTAAATAACTGCTTATAGAGCATTTTCAAAGCCCTTCATCCAGGAGAGTGCTTGAATTCAGAGCTCAAAAATGGGGTATTACTCCATTAAGGCTGCCGTACAGCCTGCTGAAATGCGCCTTCAACTGCGTATTCAAACCCCATTAGACACGGAAGCTTGCAACGTGGAACTGGTACCAGAAAACAGACATTTCATCTTGGGGATCAGGCTTCACGGCAGGGAGGGCGGCGTCATCCCCCCGCGACAAAGGCCCCCCGGGCTCGGGGGCCTCAACCACAGACAATTGTTCCTCACAGCTCAGAAATCCAACAAGGTGTGGGCAGGGCTGGTTTCTCCCGAGGCCTTTCTGTGTGGCTTGCATGTGGCTGCCTTCTCACTGAGGCTTCACGTGGCCTTTCCCTGTGTGTGTGCGTCCCCGTTGTCCCTCTGTGTGTCCAAATCTCCCCTCCGTATAAGGACACTTGTCAGATTGGATTGGGACCCACCTTAACAGCCGCATTTTCACTGAATCACCTCTTTAAAGGCCTCTCTTCAAATACAGTCCCATCCGGAGGACCTGGAGAATGGGGCTTTCATATATGAATTGGGGGGGGACCCCGTTCAGTCCATAACCAATGTGTGAGGGACAGGTACTTAATAACTAAACATTTGACAGTTTAAAAATCTCGTTTATGGAGTACATTTCAGTGGGAAAAAAAATTACTATTACCACAAGTCTTCCCTGAGTGCACAGGGTTCTGCTAAGTAACTCTTGTGTAGCCTTTGAACACAAGAGACTCACTCTTGGCTGGTCCTGTGGTGGAAAGAACATGGGGAAAGACCCCTCCGTGGGGAAGAAGCGCCATTCCGCCCAGCCCGCCAATGTCCACTGTCTGCCTTGCCTGAAGCGCCTGCTGTCCCGTGTGAGCTTCCACAAACTTAATTGGAGTAATGATTTTTTGTGATTGACATGTTTGCACTGTAGCAAACTTTGGTTGAACATATTGTTAGAATATACAGTACTGTAATTTAAGATTATTTTATCAGCAGTAAAGGGTTTTATAATTCATTTAAAAAAGTTGTAATGGGCTTGAGCATCTTCAATATAGTTTAATAATATAGCGTTTTATAGCTGGCTGTAA